>NC_137122.1:69653774-70018774 GCF_949319135.1 Squalius cephalus
CTGGACGATTGTGACACTAGCCGATCTCCTAGAGACACATCCACTTGCGAGAAGATCGTCGAAGCCGGGTAATTAATCAGACCCACCGGAGCTCCTTCCGGCACATCATCTCCGTTTGGGAGAGTTATTTTCACACGAGTATATAATAATGTGTTATTCAGATCAGTGTAATCTTCACCAGTCCCTGCGATGAAAAATTCAATCGGGGAAGCATCATTAACCTGTTAAGCTGCAACGCCACTTTTGAAAAATCCCCAGAAATGACATACCCAAACTAAAACAGATACAGTTCATGAACCCTTTGTACTAAAAGCACAAGTATGATCTCGTTTGAAAGCTGACACCTGGCAGTTTATTGTAAATGTAGAATTAATTATTGTCGTAATGAGAAAAATTGTTATAAATAGCTTCAAAGTTTTGTAAAGTTATTAGAAATTATTTTTTATGAAACATCCTCATGAAAATAAAATTGAAATTGGCACTGTAGCAATCTAGAAATGCACTACAGCTAAAGCCACATGTCTAAACATTTTATGTTTAAAATCTGAAGATAATAAGCCCAAAACTCTGTATTTAGTTAAATGTTTTTCAAGACCATGTCATGTGACTAACAGTTAGGGCTAGCTAGCATGTTAGCTTAGCACACCATCAATACACGACAATATATGAGATTAAAACCATATTTATGCTCAAAACGTACTTTATAACTCAAGCCGAATGTTTTAAATAATCTTCTGTGATCTAATTTAGCTTCAGATAAAAAAATCAGACAGAAAATATATTATTTGATAGTATTATGCACAATGATGAAGTCTATATAGATTAGCATTACATTATAAATATAATCTATTATTATAAAAATACCTGGCATGGCTTGAAGAACACAGGCAAATCAGATATCATTGCAATCATGTTTATTGTCTTCAAAACATCTTTTATCTGCATGATTACAGCCGATCTCTGTTAGCTGTGTGTGTGCTCGAGGCTTCCTGGAATGTCACATGATCATGGCTCTTCTTCATGTGCCATATATGGACTATATTACTGTGCATATAGCGCCCTCAGGCTATTGGTATGAATTGAAAACACTGTGAATTAGAATACCAAACGCTCATAAAGATTACATTGACGCATTTGGGTATAAATTCAATAAATATTATTCCTGTCTATAGAAATATGATGTGAATCTAAAAGAATCTATCAATATTTCTCGAAATCTGCACATTTTTGAGCTAAAGCCCTGAGGGACGTTGTTTTGTGTATCGCTGTCATGACGACAGCACGGGAGTTTTTTATGAATGGGAGCGGCTGACGCGCATAATTCATATTAAAGGTATCGACTCATTTTTTCATTTCATAACTCCTGACACAAATTAAGACATAACTGTCACTATGAGTTTCTCAGAATACAATAGTGGTCAAATACTGAAACTTGAGTCTTATATCTTTTTAATGATGTATAGTTTGTCAAGGTATAACATTAAATCTGATAGTAATTTTGAATTAAATAAATAAAAAACGCTTCAGTGCGCCGACGCACTGGTGAAGCTTAACAGGTTAATCGCTGACACGGGTGGGATTTCCACATAAGTGTTTTTCTCAATAGCTGTTTGCGTTAAAGGAAGTGTAAAAATATCCAGTTCGGATTTGATACACTCGTCTGACATTGCATGAATCAATGACATGATTTAGAAGATAGTGTTGCTTCGTCTTTTCAAACTTGTAGATCTTTTTACAAGTTTCGTCCGGCTTCTTCGTCTGCTTTTTGCAACTGCGCGTTTCTTAGTGACGCGTGTACTCTTCTTTACGCTGTGACCACGCCCCCTCTTCATACGGGTCCCTGGAGGCTTCAGCCCCCTGCGCATGACCATAAGACCGTGACCGCTCTGTCCCTCGGTGTTATCATTATTATTAAATGATTTTGACAAGGCACTGGTAACTACATCACTTACTATATTTTTTGCTGCAGCTTTTATGTGTGGCTTTGCTATACTGAAACCCCTTCTTAGAAACGGTATTGCCATACGATATAATCCACGAAATAGGCCCCCGATCCCTGATGCAAAACCGGCACCATACATAACACCGCTTCCGGCATAGCCCGGCATCCCATGTCCTGTTTGGGCCTGATAATATGATATGTAACGGTGGGGGTCGTCCTGGTACGGTGTGAGATAAGCCATTTTTAAAACAAATGTTTTCTCACTGGTCTAAAGTGCAGCTTCGTCACAACTTTTCCGTAGGTGAATCGCACGTCTTTATTCTGGTCGTCTTTAATTTCGATCCCAATGTCTGAGATGTTGTTTTTATTAAGACGGACGTAATGAGACTTGTCGTACCTGACACTGACTGCTTTGTTAGTGGTCGGTTCAATATGTATCGTCTCTAATAATGGAACATACGCGTCACCGACTGCTTGATATTCTATTATATCTATGTATACAAATAGAGTGTAAAATCCTCCACTTATATCGGCCTGGTATGGAGCGTATGTGTTCACGTCTTTGTGTTCATCCGTACTGCTTACATTTTCTATAGGAACACCTGGTTTTAATCCTAGAATGACGGCGAGTTTTCCGTAAAACGTTAGCGATGCTCTCTGAGCTGCTTTCAGAAATATCTTATTCTTTATATGATCGTAGCCTAGCTGCACCCGTGGTGGAAGAGTTGCGTTTATTTCCTTGAGTAATACTGAAATATCCTCAAAATAGCCATGTTTTATATTATTATGATTCGTAGATATTTTTAGGGCTTTCCGGAAAGTTTGAATATTAAGATCCCCACGCACTTTACTACGTTCATCGCTGTTCAAACATTGATCGCATTCAATAATAAAAGCAGAGTCTTCCTCGTTGAAAGTGTGCCAAGTTTTTGGATAGTGAAACTCAACCAACGCCACTTCCCATAATCCTTTTAAATGTATAGCCCTTGCCAATCTAGTTCTGTAATTAGATATGCGATTCTCGGGGTATACATTTGCAGATGCATTGCACGGGAGCGTGACGTAGAACCCCTCCTCCTCAGACATGTTAGATGTTTTTGGATAAATGGCATCGTCTGTGGCTTTCGCTACGGTTTTAAGGGAGATTGTAGATCAATCATCTGTTTTTCAGGAATCCAACTATTGAATTTTGAAGGCCATCCAAGCCATTTCACCAGAACGTACATGGCTTTTCCGCGTCGTTGTTTATCCAAAATTTTTTCGACCTTAAACGATTTATCATCACTCACAATAATTTTTTGGAGTTCTTGCTCATAAAAACAACCATCTACTAATTCACCATCATAGTCCTGTATCCTGTATACGACTGGATTTCGGGGTATACACGCACTTATAGTAAAGTATTCTTCGGTATAATTCTGTTCATAGCCTTTGGCAAATATATTCCGGACTTTAGACACCCTGACGATATCTCCTACGGCAAATTTAAAGACTGGTGTCTCTTTACGCATTTTTCCGTATAAATTATTAAACACCACAGTTTCATTTTCTTTATTCACATCCAACGGTCGCATTTTAATGGATTTGTGATAACTAGAATTATACGCTTCTGTCAGATCTTGCAATACATCACAGTAGCGTTTGGAATTCACAGCTGTTAAATACCTCCACATTCGTCCTTTTAAAGTTCTATTAAATCTTTCAACTACACTCGCTTTTAAATCACTTGCTGTTGCAAAATGGTGTATGTTATATTTTTTTGTCAACTGTTGAAAATGCTTATTGAAAAACTCTGTACCCTTATCTGTCTGCAACTTTACAGGTACACGTCCTTCTCTCAAAATAGACAAAAAAGCTTTAACTACTTCCGGTCCCGTTTTATTTTTCAATACCCTTGTCCACGCGTACTTGCTAAAAACGTCTATAACGGTAATTATAAACTTGATATTGTCGTTCTCTTTCGAGTATACAGACATATCAACTAGATCTGCTTGGAACTGCTGGTCTATCCCATACACCACTACACGGTTCCGCTTATAATTTATTGGTGCAGTTCGATGGAGAGTGTATGTGTCTTGGCTGGACAGCCAATCACTCACGTCTTTATCAGATAATCTTACACCGTATTCCTGTAACACAGCCTGTTTTAATCTGTTTTTACCCCCCAAAGCACCAGAATTCGCTGGGTCATAGTAGATTTTTTTCATTAGTTCAGACATGTCGTCGCTGTGAGTTTTCAGACAATAATGAGCCAAGTTACAATGTTGTTGCGTTTTTATTTACAAGCATATATCAACAAACATTTTTTATATATTTGTTTTATTTCAGAATAGAAAAAGTACAGGGTTAAAAACAAACACGGATGAATTATATATCATCCAAACATCAAAATAAATTTTAGACACATTTCAAAATTTCTCTCCAGTATGTGTTCGACTAAAAAATCAATAATATTACATACATCTGGGTTTTCACTACTTAACAAACTGCAGACATCAGTTACATACGTACAAATACACAATATATTTCCTATTCTAAGAGAGTTCTGGTCGTCAGACATTAGATTGAGAATGTTTTTGATAACCCCAGAGGGTGTGGTCTCGCAGGTTACAGACATGTTTATCATATGATTCCATTCATCCGATAATCCCCGTACGCCGTTCATTAATTCCATTAGTCGTTTTTCATCCGGAGTTATGTTGGTATTTGTAGTCCAATTATTCCGGATAATCTTGTGGAGCAGGTTAGATATTCCACATTTAACACGTGATTTAAAGAAATATTTTGTAATCCAAGAGGTTGAGCAGAAGTTTCCCATTTTCAAACGCGAGTGATCTCCGGATCTTCAGCCACGGCGAGTTTCCATTTATCCACAGCCGTGTAAATTATTTCCTCGCATGATTCGTCGATCAATTTTTCACGAATTACAGATAATTGTTCGACAATGTACATCTCATCTCTGAGGTCAAACAAAATTGCCTCAACAGCTCCCTGGATCCTCTGTAGATGTGGGCTGCCTCCGTACTGACTCAAGGCCTGTGCTAATATGTTTTTCAACTCAGGTGTGAGGAGTTTCAGTCTGATATCTTCAAAACATCCATAGAAATAATATGCAGTAGGTTCGAACAAGCAGCTGTGTCTTGTTTGCGATGGGTGATCCACAGTACAGCCGTCGCAATTCTTTTTCATCCGTTTGTCGATCAAAAACTCCAAAATGACAGCCAAAATAGCCTTGATAATCCGGTGACCTGTATCCCCGAGACATCCGTCCGTCTCATCGACAGTTGTGCCATGGGCCTCGGCGACTGCGGCAGGTGTTGCAACTCCATAGCTTGTGAGAAACGCCAGATTGTGATATCCAAGATCTGTACAAAATTTATTTAGCCATTCGATGCTTTTCTGCGGATATCCATTTGCTGCATCCGGTAATCCATTTGGTATGTATCCGTCAGTAGTTCCCAGGGGTTGGAATGATGATGAAGAAGAGTCAGTTCCTTGAGACATGATGCGTGAATGAGGTAAGCTTTCAAGAGGAGTGTGTTTTAATGTTTGTAGATCGTAGGCGGGGCTATATGAACGACCCTCCTACTGTCCTGTGCGAAGCGTGGGAACTGTTTGTAGTCTTTTCCCACGCCTCTTCACCACCTGACGTGGGAGTGTCTTGGTGTGGGAGGAGTCTAGGGGCGGAGCCTACGTCCGGGTCCTGTGCAACGGTAGCTATTGTCAGTCTTGACTCTTTTCTCCCGTGTTCGGACGTGTTTCATTGAGCTCCCAGGAGACTACTTTACACAAGGGAATCTTTTTACACATCTTTAAACTTTGGAGATCGCTGAGTTGGATAATCTTTGTTCTTCTTTCAACAAACGGAATTGTAAAAACGTAAGTCAGTTTTTTAAATGTACGTATGTGTTTACGCGTTTGATATGTTTTAATATTTGTTTAATGTTTTAATACTAATACATTTTGATAGCTTTAAGATAATGCAATTTAAACTTTTTCATTAATGTTTTAACATTTTACAAATGTATGAACGCTAAAGACTTGTATTTTAACTTTATACAACGTTTTATACACCTTTAAACACTATGTAATTGTGAATGTACAACTTTTCTTCAAATGTATTAGAAAATAGAACTATTTGCTTGATATAATTTTAATACATGTTGTTTTAACGTTTTAATGCGGATCGTGGGAAAATTTTCCCACGGTCACGTGACCTGTTCAGAAGTGGGGCGGGGTGGGGATGTTTGTAGGGAAGGGTACCGTGGGAAAATTCCCACGGTCACGTGATCTGTCCGGAGGTGGGAGGGAGGGGGTAGAAGGGGGAGGGGCAAGCGTGGGAATATTCCCACAGTCAAAAAGGGGGCGGGGCAAGCGTGGGAATTTCCCACGGTCAAAAAGGGGGCGTGGCAAGCGTGGGAATTTCCCACGGTCAAAAAGGGGGCGTGGCTTAAGGGCAATAAATCACTCAAAGTGACATATGTTGCCCTATAACCTCTCTCTATTGTGTCTTATAAAAACATTACTGGTGTGCATCTTTTGTGCATCTTGAGTCAAAACAATGGCACTGACATATTTTAAGCATGAATTAATGCTTATTAGTGCACCCGTATTGTAAAGTGTTACCAAAAAATACTATGACTTCTTGTGTTTGTTTGCTTGTTTTTTTTTTTTTTTTTTGTTTTTTTTTTTAATGATATTTGTATTTTGTAATTTAATTTTTGCCATGAAAATAGCCTTAGATGCTGACATGGCATTAAATAAAACAATCTATCTATCTATCTAAAGCACATGTAAAGTAGTTGATTATAATTTATCTGTAGTGTTATTTGATATTACATGTAAAACAAGTTTATTTTTGATGTTTTTAGAATATCATATAATATTATATACAGTGAATTCTGAAAGTAAAAAGTGGGATTATGAACAAAATAAGTTGAGACAAAGATCTATGGAAATACCCTTTGATAAAACCCAAGAATGTGCACTTTTTATTACTTGTTAATTCTGTGATTACAAAAACTGAGAAATACAGAGAATGAAGCAAAAAAAAAAAACTTTTGCAGACATAATGGAATGTACATCTAGTATATGTTGTTCTGTTATTAAGTCCAAAGTTAAGTGTTTTGTACAGATTAAAGTTGCCCAGGCAAACATAAACAGCTTTAATCTGTCAATATTGCATCAATTTGTAAAACATTAAGCTAGCACAAATATAGTGCAACAGTATATTCTGAGAAACAGTCGTCATATGCTGTATTTTGTCTGACATTGGCTAAATTGTCCATCACGTGTGAATTACTGAAGATGACAGTATAAAAGCATCTGATTTGTAATATTCTGATAAATACATTCACATACAGCACACAGATCTCTGACACGCTTTAGCCAAAGCATTAAGAATGAGGTTAACAATAGCCGTTCTTCTGCTTCTGTGCAAATGTCTTATATTTGAACTGGTCACCTCTGAACTGAGTGATAACGATCAGCCGACTTGTCCTTTGAAAATCTGCACAGACGTCCTGAAGGATCTCGGAGCCTCAGAGGCACGACTCAAAGCTCTTGAAGCTCAGATTGAGGAAATCAAAAAGGAGAGCAGAGGTGAGACTACTGTTTTTGAAGACCTATGTGCTGTAATACATTACATCGTCATTACAACATTACAACTTTAAACATTACATTGTCACAAGACAGTGTTTTAAAACCGTTACCTGAATACTGAAGGCTGAATCTCCTTTGGGACTCTTTTTACACAATGCTGAACACACTTGTTTTCAACAATTACAATAAATCCATTACAATAAATAACATAACTTCAACAACTGACAGACACACACATGGTATTAACAACTCACATGGTTTTATCATTGTAAAACATGTTTTTAAATTAAAAGAACACTGAAAAACAAAAAAAACAAAAAACATTTTGGAAAAGCGGCCACACATAAAAGTAGTTTATATGGGGAGTGTAAGAACAATGGGTCGTACATTAATATTAATATTAGCTCAAATGATCTATAGGGAATTTTAATAATTAATCATGAATATGATTAATATTTTGTATGTTACAGTTACATTAATTTATCGCAGCTGAACTAGATTGATATATGAACGATTACCATAACGGGTTATGGTTCGTCATTAATACATCAATTGTTCTTATTTCAGCTCGAAGTTATGGGATAACTTTAATGGAATTAATTTAGTTATCAAACAATCTGTTTGTCCAGCGAACAGATTGTACGTAAGATTAAATTAACTCTCAAGGAAAATTATCCTTCTTACAAACACGAGAAAGAGTATCTTTTCCAGGCCTTGAAAAGACACTCTCGGTGTTTGTAGACTAAAATTAGGTTACTTAAATCGTAGCCTACCAAGATAAAGCATATAGCTAAGATCGAACATTTCAGGGACTAAGTAACATGGGCAATTAAATCAGAGTCAGTCAAGGGCATATGGAATTTAATAATTGGACTAATATTACATCGAACTAAGGAATACAAGTTCTACAATTTACACGAGTAAATATGTATGTACAGGACACGTAAACAAAATACAAGACTAAACGGATAACAGATGAGAGAGGGAGAGGAAGGGAGAAAGTGAAACTAAAGTTTCAGGACGAGAGAGATCACCGAGATGATCTCAGCATGGCAAAAATCACAGACAGTAACCCGTAAGAGACAACAAAGAAATCACATTGTAAGTTCAATTCAATAATCGATACTTGCATGGCACATGGTTCTCTTTGTATTTGCTGAAGAAGAGCTCCTTTAAGAGCGGGGCATGTTTCCTCGTGTCTTCGGGGCGCGCAGTTTAAAGGTTCACTTTGAGTTGAAGTTGTCAGAAACATGATTCAGAGTTCGGTTCCCTTTGTGGAGGGAGTAACGAATATGAAAATAAAACTTAGTAAAGAAAATAAAACGGAGATGAGGACTTCCTAGGTCCCATGGAGCCAGGAATTTCCTCAGACGCAGTGCTCGTGCACGTCCTCAATGAAGAGGAGCGCGCGCCGCGGGATTTTCAACAGAGTCTTTTCCTTTGAGTTGAAGTTGTCGGCTGAAGTTCGAAGACGAAACAAAACTAAAAGACTTAAAGAAAATAAAATATAAAGCCCCCTAAACGGGAGCCATTGATGGTCTCCCTGATGAGGAGGGTTCGAACAAGCAGGAACAAACAAGACGAAAGAAAATACCGAACTCAACTGAACGGAACGCGGAGTGTAACCGCTTTTCTAGGGCACAGGAATTTCACTCCTCCCTGGGGCTTGAGCCAATTGGAATGCGAAATTCCAGGCGGGAGAAAAGTTCTTTGTCTCTGGGGCCACGCCCACTCGGATGAGTCATGAGGAGATGAGCTTTGAGCTGTTCGGCTCCCGAAATATGAAAAAGTGTAAAATAATGCACATTACTTCATTCTGCTATCGAAATTCGACTCTGTTAGATTGAGAGAATTTCAACGATATCACACACGTCATATGAAGATTAAGAAAATCAAGTTACATAAGATATGCATATTTACAAGCATTTTAAAGTTCGTTACATGTCTAGAAATAAGATTTACCCAAAATGTGTTGTACCCTATAGGGTACAAATGGATATGAAGCTTGAGGAACTAAACACGGTACACACCTGATTTGTCTAACCTTATTACCAAAGTTTACCAGAATACACAAACTACACCACGTAAAAGAAAAATTATGAGATGGGAAATTACCTCCATGTTTACATTTCTTCGGTGGTTATGCATATAGAAAATTTAGGATTTAAGTAGAAAATGTAGGATTTAAGTAGGAGTAAAGATTACCACGTTAATTCTGCTCCACTCCTAAAAACCCAGTTGACATTCCATTAGGCAATAAAACAGCAAAGTGGGGGGGAAGGCAATTGCCAGAGAATATTGTTGAACATTCTCTAACTAAAACACTATTGATTAAAGAATACATTTCAAAACCACACCTCTATTATAAAGCCAAACTAAATCACACATGCCTAATGCAATTGTACATAAATTAAAGTATATTCTATCCTAATTTAAACACAAAGGGATGTTTGTGTGTGTGTGTGTGTGTGTGTGTGTGTGTGTGTGTGTAGAAAGTTTCAAGTTTCGTTATCTCTCTGTGGTCCAGAGAGGGAAAGGGGGGGGGTTTGGAATCCAGAACTTATCCTCCAAGGTGCAATTTAGGTCGTAAAAGTCAATTTGTTCCAGTCTTTATGGAGCCTGGCGTATGATTTGTAATTTCGAAGTCAGGAGGTTACAAGCTCTGATAAGCTTAGCAAAGAACGTTTTGGGCAGGAATGTGCTTAGAAAACACAGAGAGTCCGAATTTGTTAATTCAGAATCAAACGAGCGAATGATTCAAATAGCCAATGTTGTTACATATTCCCCCTTTTCGTCTGATGAAGTCCCTGCATGGACATCATCGGACGACAATTATCACAATGGTCACATGGTAGGTGAATCATGACAGTCGTGTAGCAGGTGGATCATGACGGTAGGAAGGCAGGTGGTTCTTGGAGCTGAGGATTCAACTCGATGAGTTTCGGCGTGGTCTCTGACTTGACACCCCCTTTTCCGGGGATTCCGTCTGAAACCTTTGGACACAGCTTTCGTGAGCTTGGCTGTATCGCATCTCGTTGAGTCTTCTGTACAGGATGGAGGCCAACCTAGTGTTAGGGTGTGGCTGATTACCTGCAGAGGTGCACAGCCCAATGTCGGCGGCGGTCCCGGCTTGGACCGCAGATGAAGTGTTCAGAACAGGTCGTCGAGACAGTGCTCGGAGGGCTGTATTGACAGGAGCAGGGTCGGTGAGTTGGGACCCCCTTTTCTCAATCCAGAGTTCCAGTCCTGGATTCAAGGTGAAGTTGAAGTTCTTGGAGGATGGGAGTTTCAGTGCTGTCTGGTACTCTTTGCTGGGAAGCTGGTACCATGTTAGGCCATCAAGGTGTAGGATGACACCTTTCAGTACTTGAAGTCCCATTTTCTGGTTGAGCATGTTGACACGGCTGGTTGTGTCATGCTGGTCGTGAGTGACAGTGGCGGTGTGCACAGGTGCGTTAGCACGCCACCTTTCACCTGCTATCTCTGCTTGTGTGTGGGTGACTTTGCTGACCAGGGGGTGCAACCCGCAGATTTCTTCAGCGTTGTCTCTGAGTAAGGGTTTGCTAAGGCAGAGATAACAAATGTCTTTGGTCATAGTACACAGGTGTATGTTTGGAGCTGAGTACCGTTGTGTGTCGCCATCGTGGTAGGCCACCACGTCTGGAGGGCTTATCTTGAGGTGGGTGTTGTTTTCCCAAAACCTGACCTTGCAAATGTCTGTAAGTCTGTAGACTTGGCTTGACTCGATGATAGGCGGATTTAGGAGAAGGCCCACTTCTCTCTGCTCGGGATCGACGCAGAGTGAGATGGTGCTACCCAGAGAGTAGGCCAGGTGTTTTTGTAGAAAGTCAGCTGGCGTGTTGATAGCGGAAACCAGCACAGTTAGCATCAGGCTTAGTATCAGGTATGGTGGGATTACACCTGTGGCTATGCTGTCATTGGAGGAGCTAACCTCCCACAGCATGTCTGTCGTTGGCACTGTAACCAGCTGAGTCTGGACAAAGTCACTCTGTAAGACAGTAAACTGCGGCTTCATGGAGTTTGCGGTCTGGTTTGCTGCATTTACACTGGACACACCAATGTTAAACAGAGTTCTGGCAGCAGCTCCGGTTCTGAGCAATGCTCCCAGGAACTGGCTGGAGTGGTGGTTGGTGCTTAGGAGTCCCGATTGTGCAACAGTCACTTTCTCAAGTTGGTTGAACATGTGTTCGACCTTGGCCTCGGCGTGAGAGAGGGAGTCCTCTGTCCGTCGGACACTTTTCCAGATGTATTGGGCTACGGAGCTGGGGTGGTGTGCTCTGTAGACCGGGCGGGGCTGGATGAGTCGAACATGCACTTGCTGGGGGTAGGTCCTGCCGTCGGAGATCTGGAGTCTCGGTCGTTCTCTTGGTGGCAGCTGTCCTCTGGTTGGCTGACAGTACAGCATGGCGAACCACAGCAGCAACCTGGTACAGACAACAGGGAGAGAGAGAGAGAAAGGGGAGGACGAAGCCAGCAAGGGTTGTCTTTGATTGGACAGGGCAGTCTTTTTACTTTGTGGGCGGCGACTGGGTTTAGTTCGCCTTGGCCCATGTTTTGCCACATCTTGCTGCCGGCTTGTCGCTTGCTTCAGTGTCTCGTCAGTGTCTCTGGTGTCGCGGTGTGCAGCACATGATGCGTTATAGACGAACATTAGCAGTTTATCCCCCTTTGTGCGCCGTGGCATTATAAGCCTTGGCATTGTGATGTCAATCGGTGCACAACTCATAATGTTGTTCTGTACGCGCAGCATGTGCGTTGTGTTATGCAGTGGTCTGAGACACTGGTTGTCAGTGAGGTCAGACGGCACGTTAAGGTGGATAAGGAAAGTCTTTATGTAGGTGACAGAAGCCGGAATGTCCGGTATGTTTGTCTTTGTAAACAGCGGAGCCAGCGTAAGCGGCTCTGAGGTAGGCAGTGTAGCTTTTAAAGTTCTTATGCTGTGTGTAATCTTTTCAACCTTGAGGGTGGGTGGGTGGGTTGAAAGTGACCACAGCTTGTTGTTTAATGCACCAGGCTTGGCACTGGCTTGAATGAGGTCATGTCGCTGCAGGTCAGTCATGACATTGAGGCAGCAAGTGTCAAAGTCTTTGGTGGGCTGTAAGGTGCAGGGTAGCGGATTCGAACCTTCAGTTGGTGCTGAGTCTGTGTCTTGCTGGCTGGCTGTGGGAGTTCCCATGAACTCTGTGACCTTTGTGACCTGACCGTCTGGCTGTGACTGGAGGGGGCAAAGTTCTCGTACTTGAGCCCAGACTTTGAGCTGTTTCAAGTCCAGTAACGGTTCAAAACGATCTAGAAGGTCTCTGCCGATGAGGAACGGAAAAGTGTCCATTTTTGAGATGAACACGGGATGGACTAGACTCAAAGGACCAATCGTCAGGTGAATGTGGGCTACCTGTTCGAGCCGGATGTCATGTTGACTGTATGACTGTACGTTCAGTTCACAAGTTTGAGGTGTAAGAGTTTGATCTCGTCTCTTAGCTTCAAATTGGAGTCTCTTGAAAAGTTGATTTGAGATCACCGTAATGTCTGATCCTGTGTCGATCAGGGCTTCCATGCTCACTTCCTCTTCCAACGTGATGTTCAGGTAGAGTTTTTGGGCCACCCCCTTTTTGATTAGGTTGCCCAGGAATGTTGGCATGGCAGGTGTGACGGTCGTTGGGTGGTTAGGACCGGTCTCGTGTAGCTTGCTGTGGAGGCAGTTAGACAGAACAGCGTTTTCTGGTACCTTGGTATTTTGGTACCTGGTGTGAGGAGGTGTGCTGTTTCGTTCATGGTGTGCAGCTGTCAGCTGTGAAGCTTGTGTGATGCTGTCACGTTGTGATGTGACAGTTAGCTCTGTGGTCTGTGGATGATGAGCAGTGTTCGAGGTGCTTGGCTCAGTCAGATGGCGGACAGACGGTTTGGTTTCAGTTCTTATGCTTAGGCATAAGATGTCTGGCTCGTCCTTCTTGTCTTTCTTGCAACGTTTCTGGTGAAGAAGCTCTTTCAGCACCTTTAGGATCTCTGCTGTCTCAGACGTGGATGCACTGTGGTTATCTGATGTGAGCTCAGGCTTGAGCTTACCAGTGTCGTGTCGAGAGTGGTTCCACTCTCTGTCGGGGCTTGTTGTCCTGGGCGGTGGAGATTGGCTCTTCTTGGGTCGCCGGCCGGTTTCCCGGAATCTTTTAGAGCGCTCGCTCTGGTGCTTTGGACGAGCACCACCGCGATTGTGTTGCCCTCTGCTGGTTTGGAACGGTCGTGACTCTCTGTAAAAATGTCTGTGACTGTGGTGTTGTGGGACACCCTCTAAAGTCAGTTTTGAACAGTGTTCAGAGACAGAATAGATTGTGGGGTTTTTCACAGTCTTTTCAGAAATAGTCTTTTGCTTGGTGTAAGCTTTATGGGCTAGTTCTCGCAGCTGTTGTGTAGACATGCTACGTGGGCACACGGCCACACCCAAATGGTAACTTAAAGTGGGATGTAGGTTTCTGAGGAACAGAGTCTTAAAGTTGATGTCCTGTTCCATCCCGGGCTCATTCCGTGCTCCGAAGAAGACTTGTCGGAGTCGGTTGTAGTAGGTCTGGGGGTGTTCACGCCGACCTTGCTTGAGGTCTACAGCAGCGAAGAAACCTTGATCGGAGTCTGGATCAGAGAATTCACGGATCAAAGCTTGCCGTAATTGTTGGACGTCCGTTTTGACAGTCTGAGGTTGACGGTCTAGGAAGCTACGAACATCACTGCTAGCCGTTATTCTTAACAGATACAAATTGTCCCAAGCTGTCATGTTGGCGACAGTTTGCAAGTGAAAGTCGATGTCTTTTAAATAAGCATGAACGTCACGACCTTCTGCAGAATCTGGATCGAACATAGGAATGTTTCGAGCTAGCTTGTCAAGTTCTCGGGGGGTCGTGCCGTGGTTAGTGGCATGGGTTGTCTGAAGGGGTCCTCCCCCTTTTGCTGCTGACAGGTGTTCTGGAAAGCTGGCTGGTGATGTCTTGAGCCGTGGGCTTACATCTACCTTTTCAGCTCTGGGTTCTTGGCTGAAAGAATTGGAGTGGCGGGCCGGGAGAAACTCTGTGATGTGTGTTTCTCCGTTCCAGCTACTCTGCAGTCTGTAAGAATGTTTCAGCTCTCTGTGAACAATGTCAAGCTCGTCTTTGAGATCGTGTTTCTGCAGAGTAAGCTCGCTGATTTTAGCTCGGGCCGTTTGCAAATGTTTTTCGCAGGCCCTGGCTTTTGCTTCTGCTTCTTTTAGTTCAGTCTCGGCTCTCTCTAGGAGAGCGTCACTTTGTTGGAGTTTTTCGTCGAGTTCTTTTCTGGTTTCTCTCTCCAACTGTTCTCTTTGGTCGGTGTCGAGGCGCAGATCTTGCAGGGCATTTCGAAGTCTTTCTACTTCTTTCTGTAGTTCTGGATCTGTGGCGTCCTCTTTCTCGCGCTGGTTCTGGGTCTCGAGGAGGAGCTGATCTAGACGACTCTGGGTCCGGGCCTGGTCCTTCCAGGCCTCATCCGCTTGAAGCTTTAGCGTTGCGGCTTGCTGCTCCAGGTCGATGTTGCTCCGTTCGCTGAGCTGTGCCTGGGCGACGAGGAGGTGAGCTAGGGTCCCGGTGATCCTGGCGAGTTCTTTGTGGGTGTAACTCTGGCTAGGATCCTGTGCCATCAGCTGGTCCAGCTCAGTGTCCAGCTGCGTTTGGTTCAGATGCTGCAGGTCACTGGCTTCCTTGGGCAGGAAGGTGCTCGTTGTCGCTTTTAGCCATGTCGCTAAGTGCTCCCGACGGACCGCGGGACTGGATGCACGGGACATATTGGCTTCACTGTAGGCGAGAGAAGCACAGCACACACACAAAGAGACCAATGCAAGTTTGTTCTAAGGTTAAAGAGCTATACTCATACGGGCTATGCCGTTTATGAGAATTTTGGGCTAACTGATGCACAGTTAGACAGTTAGCGGAGCCAATTGACTTGGGTCGAAGGACCCGAACTAGAGATTTTGGCAGGCAGTAGCCTGGCGGGTCACGTGTTGTGACGCCGGCTCTGGTTGTCGCTCTACTTATTCAGTTTTCTTTGGTGGCTCTCACAGGTTACTGTCTTTAGGTGAACTGAAAGAAACAAATCACAACAAAACAAAGGATAGAAAAGATCAAAGTGAAACAAAACACTAGTGATGACTAGGTCTGGAATTAAATGAAACAGAACAGTAACACGGTACGTGTTAGAGAGGGTAACGAGACCTAAGCTATTACCACTGCTAGGGTTTAGGATAGGGCCAACAGGTGAGTGGGGCTATCGGGGCAGGAAGCCTAGGAAGAGGGTGTGGCTTGGAGAGGAAAGGTGGGTCAAAACACTTAAAATATATCCGGGGGAATATCTAATATTCTGGGGCTTATACTAAGAGAATGGGTTTTATCACATTTAGTTTACCTGATGTGAATTGAGGCCACTCAGGTGGAAACCAGTGGCTCGGTCAACCTCTCCGACGGTTCTCCAACACTTGACCGCAGTGCCCTCGGACAACCTCGTCTCTCGGTACCACGGTGTGCCCACTCAAACCACTTGCGACTTTTTGCACAAAGTGGCAAGCCAAGGTGTCAATCATCAGACGGCACGGAAAGATTGAGTTTTCCTCGGAACTCTCCTTTCGGAGTGGTCCTTTCAGCAGACCCCAGTTCGAGTGATTGTCTCAAAATTGCCTTGTGTGTCGCTGACGTTGACTTAACCTTTTGGCGGGCCAAATTGCTGATGTCGGGGTGGCGTGCCACAACCGGAGGTACGAGATTCGGAAGAGTCCGAGACACACAGCCAGTGCCAGGTAGCGTCGGACAGATGACCTCACTCGCGGAAACCAACCCGAGATGACCAACTCACCACAGTGCTCTAGTGAATGCCACCTATAAATACACAAAAGGATAAACAAGTGAAACTTAAAGTGAATTAAGGCTAGTTTGTTTAAACCAAATGGATTAATTATTTATGTGGCAATAAGAGTCAAAGGTTTTACTAAATAATTATAACAAAAGGAGATTATGATAACGTCACTTATCAAAATGACCTAACCCAAAAGAGAGAAGGAAAAGAATAACAGTAGAAATAAAATGATAGAAATTTTTTTTTTTTTTTAAATAAAATCAAATGAAATGACAGGATGAACCCAGGAGAAGAGGCAGGCCGCAGTAGTGGGTTTTCACCACAAGGGGGCGTGCTCCCTCTCTGTGCTCAACCTGGCAAACAGAAAACTTAATTCAAATCAAAAATTCAAAACTTGTTTAAATTAAAATTTAAAATAAGCATGTAAGGAAATGTAAAAATCAGAATATCTTATAATAATCCAGATACACTAAAGTATCAGTCCTATTTATAAAAATAATCAGGAGAGAAAGCCGATATAAGAGAGTGAAAGGAGGGAAACAGTGATGCCGACTTAGTATCCACAAGGCCACACGGTGGCGCTGTTTCCTCCAAGTGGATACCAGTGGCTGAATAGACAACTCAATTTAAATTTAAAATTCAAACTAGTTCAAATCAAATTTAAATGAGCATGTAAAGAAACGGAGAACTCAGAATAATATCCCATAAAAATTAATGTTAACAGTGAAGTCTCATCAATAATTTATTAAGATAACCAAAAGAGAAAAGTAGAAGTAAACAATTCACGAAAGGATTTGAAAAGAGAGGAAAGAGAGCTGAGTGAACCGACCTCGCGGGTGGCGGCCACTAGGTGCCGTTGTTTCCTCTAAGGGAATGGCTGAGATTTAATCTGAGTTTTAATCCAAATCTTGTTTGAACCAAACTCAGAGTAAATGTATCAGTCCAAAAGCAGGAAAATTGTCTAACACAAAATAATAATCGCACGAGCAAAGCTATAAATGCGAATAGTTATTTAGAGTTTAAACATTAATTCACAGGGAAATGAATTCAGCCGTAAAGAGAGCGTTATCTGATAACTGGCCACGCAGTGGGCGTTGTTGCGCTCATGCAGGCGGAAATCAGGGGGGCAAAGGGGTAATTTGAGGCTGCTAACCACTTACGCCCTCTGGCGTTTAGTAAATGGAATTACACAACTTCAATGTGATTCAAACGCTAAGAGCTTTTCAGCTCGCGTCACGCGCTGATTTCTGCAACACTCACAAATAGGACAGAGGTCTCGGCGGACCTTTTGGTGCTATTAATACTGCACAGGAGAGTATGGCGGGGTTTCTTTGCCGCAAATACTCAAATGTGGGCAACAGGAATTTTCCGTCTGTTGCTAGACTCCCATATTACACATTTATCAAAATAGCACTTTATGATTTGTGTATTTAGGTTTTCGATTGATTAGCTAGGTCAATGTTAACCAGGAGTTTACCGTTTTGTTGAATATCACTGGACTAACCACGAATTCAATAACGATATATCATGCATGCAAGGCCTATGTTTAATAAGGAATCTCGCTTAGAAAACATATTTATTAATACCGGTAGTACGCACGTGAGAATTCTTCGTTCACAGCGATTTAAAACAAATATTAGAAATGTATCAACTGCAGAGATATTTCTTCATCTCTTAACAGGACATTTGTAATATTAAATACTGCAGTGTACGTAGCATTTAACAGTGCTAAAATCGTCTAGGCATATTTTAGCAACTTGTTAAAATGTACGTTAGGCCTACTGACTTCGGCTTTTTGCCTTGGACAGTTAGGAGTGAGTTCGCGTTAGCGACTTAACTCACAAATTCATAATTTCATAATGCGCAAAAATTATTAATAACCATATAAACAGACTGAAACTGAATATTGCCCATAAACAAAGTTTGAAATGCGTCGCGTTCTCCACCAAAACTGTAAGAACAATGGGTCGTACATTAATATTAATATTAGCTCAAATGATCTATAGGGAATTTTAATAATTAATCATGAATATGATTAATATTTTGTATGTTACAGTTACATTAATTTATCGCAGCTGAACTAGATTGATATATGAACGATTACCATAACGTGTTATGGTTCGTCATTAATACATCAATTGTTCTTATTTCAGCTCGAAGTTATGGGATAACTTTAATGGAATTAATTTAGTTATCAAACAATCTGTTTGTCCAGCGAACAGATTGTACGTAAGATTAAATTAACTCTCAAGGAAAATTATCCTTCTTACAAACACGAGAAAGAGTATCTTTTCCAGGCCTTGAAAAGACACTCTCGGTGTTTGTAGACTAAAATTAGGTTACTTAAATCGTAGCCTACCAAGATAAAGCATATAGCTAAGATCGAACATTTCAGGGACTAAGTAACATGGGCAATTAAATCAGAGTCAGTCAAGGGCATATGGAATTTAATAATTGGACTAATACTACATCGAACTAAGGAATACAAGTTCTACAATTTACACGAGTAAATATGTATGTACAGGACACGTAAACAAAATACAAGACTAAACGGATAACAGATGAGAGAGGGAGAGGAAGGGAGAAAGTGAAACTAAAGTTTCAGGACGAGAGAGATCACCGAGATGATCTCAGCATGGCAAAAATCACAGACAGTAACCCGTAAGAGACAACAAAGAAATCACATTGTAAGTTCAATTCAATAATCGATACTTGCATGGCACATGGTTCTCTTTGTATTTGCTGAAGAAGAGCTCCTTTAAGAGCGGGGCGTGTTTCCTCGTGTCTTCGGGGCGCGCAGTTTAAAGGTTCACTTTGAGTTGAAGTTGTCAGAAACATGATTCAGAGTTCGGTTCCCTTTGTGGAGGGAGTAACGAATATGAAAATAAAACTTAGTAAAGAAAATAAAACGGAGATGAGGACTTCCTAGGTCCCATGGAGCCAGGAATTTCCTCAGACGCAGTGCTCGTGCACGTCCTCAATGAAGAGGAGCGCGCGCCGCGGGATTTTCAACAGAGTCTTTTCCTTTGAGTTGAAGTTGTCGGCTGAAGTTCGAAGACGAAACAAAACTAAAAGACTTAAAGAAAATAAAATATAAAGCCCCCTAAACGGGAGCCATTGATGGTCTCCCTGATGAGGAGGGTTCGAACAAGCAGGAACAAACAAGACGAAAGAAAATACCGAACTCAACTGAACGGAACGCGGAGTGTAACCGCTTTTCTAGGGCACAGGAATTTCACTCCTCCCTGGGGCTTGAGCCAATTGGAATGCGAAATTCCAGGCGGGAGAAAAGTTCTTTGTCTCTGGGGCCACGCCCACTCGGATGAGTCATGAGGAGATGAGCTTTGAGCTGTTCGGCTCCCGAAATATGAAAAAGTGTAAAATAATGCACATTACTTCATTCTGCTATCGAAATTCGACTCTGTTAGATTGAGAGAATTTCAACGATATCACACACGTCATATGAAGATTAAGAAAATCAAGTTACATAAGATATGCATATTTACAAGCATTTTAAAGTTCGTTACATGTCTAGAAATAAGATTTACCCAAAATGTGTTGTACCCTATAGGGTACAAATGGATATGAAGCTTGAGGAACTAAACACGGTACACACCTGATTTGTCTAACCTTATTACCAAAGTTTACCAGAATACACAAACTACACCACGTAAAAGAAAAATTATGAGATGGGAAATTACCTCCATGTTTACATTTCTTCGGTGGTTATGCATATAGAAAATTTAGGATTTAAGTAGAAAATGTAGGATTTAAGTAGGAGTAAAGATTACCACGTTAATTCTGCTCCACTCCTAAAAACCCAGTTGACATTCCATTAGGCAATAAAACAGCAAAGTGGGGGGGAAGGCAATTGCCAGAGAATATTGTTGAACATTCTCTAACTAAAACACTATTGATTAAAGAATACATTTCAAAACCACACCTCTATTATAAAGCCAAACTAAATCACACATGCCTAATGCAATTGTACATAAATTAAAGTATATTCTATCCTAATTTAAACACAAAGGGATGTTTGTGTGTGTGTGTGTGTGTGTGTGTGTGTAGAAAGTTTCAAGTTTCGTTATCTCTCTGTGGTCCAGAGAGGGAAAGGGGGGGGGTTTGGAATCCAGAACTTATCCTCCAAGGTGCAATTTAGGTCGTAAAAGTCAATTTGTTCCAGTCTTTATGGAGCCTGGCGTATGATTTGTAATTTCGAAGTCAGGAGGTTACAAGCTCTGATAAGCTTAGCAAAGAACGTTTTGGGCAGGAATGTGCTTAGAAAACACAGAGAGTCCGAATTTGTTAATTCAGAATCAAACGAGCGAATGATTCAAATAGCCAATGTTGTTACAGGAGCTTGTGTCACTTTTGATTTATGACCCTTGATTTATGGTTTTATGACATATGTTTATGACAGGATATGTCCATATATGGGAGCAACAGGTGGTATGTGAAATTTGAGCCATGTGTGGTTCCGGTGGGGGGGGGTTATGGCTGTGTTTTATGACTTTTTTATGACAATAATGCTTGGTGTGACATGGAAGTGAATGTTTTTTCAGGGGCGTATTTATTATTGGTGGAATTAATAATAAAGTCCACAGATTGGTGAAATGGAAGTGAATGTTTTTTTGCAGGGATGTTTTTTTTATTATTGGGGGATAATGTCCACAGAATGACGAAATTATGAACATGACAGATGACGATGCAGCTTCCATAATGTCTGTTGGAGAATAAAAACAGGGGAATGAAATTAAGAATTAGTATAGACAAATTAAAAAGCATATAAATAACAGATATGTGAAATAAGATGTTCATTTTAATAAGTATATGCATTTAAAAGTAAGTTTTTAACGTGAAACAAGATGAAACAACATGAAATTTATTTAACTATTTCTAAAAGTAAGTTTTAACCTTTTAAACACCACATTATATGAGGTAAGAATACAAATGTCTGTCTGATAGTCTCTCAGGATATGGAGCTTATAATATAACAAAATTATGTTTTATTAACAAGGTTCGGGAGGAGCAGGTGCAGATAATTAACCCAATTAGCACAAGTGGAGATCAATCTGTAATCAACTCAGGACAATATAAATAACAGCAGAACCCACCTCTGTTCCTTGACAGTTTATTCAGCATATTTGTTCACACTTTGTGCTATCATGTCACGACACCAGCTCTTCCCATCTGAAGACGAGTCTAACTTCTCCCCGGATCATCAGCCGCAATCTGCCGATCCTAGGACCACTCCTTCTCCGCCCGACATCACATCTGAGCCCCAGGCTTCTTCGCGAGGCCGCCGGCCTGCTCGAACAGCCACACACTCGCCTAGACGCCGAGGCCAGCCCTCGCATCCACCAGCGAGACTTCAAAATTCCTCCCCGGCTTCTTCCAATCGTTCGGCCGTCCCAACAATTCCACCTTAGGAAGTGGACAGTCATAGGATTGCGGCAAGCGCTGATAAATTCGATTGTTCAGTTTTCGTGAAGGATGAAGCGTATCATTGCAATCAGCCAACCTCTCTCCGCAGTCCACGCTAGGGCTGTGCGGTGAAGGAATTTCCCTTGCGGTAATTTTGAGTGGCTTAATAGCGCGCTATTATCGCCATTTATCTATTTAGATATATTTATATTTATATTTATTTGTCGCTATTAATAGGTTTTAACATGGTCAGCATGCAAAAACGAGTAGCCTACATTTTCATTTACCAATGTAACCGAAACTTAACAGCATCTCTGCGCATTGAAGGCTGTCTATCAGCGCATTGTTACGACTGTCTTTGAGTGAATCATTAAATCGTTCATTCAACGAACACGTTCAAAAATGCTGATTATTTTAAAGATAGCAATGAAACAAGTTGTTAAGCTCCACTTTTCAAGGCTGAGCTGACCAGCAATGCGTCGCATGGGTAACGCTGACGCTTAAATGGCATTGTTTCAATGCGTGACTCGCTGCTTTTTGATTCCCGAGGCTTCCTCGCGCCGTGGAATGCCGACCAGCGCTGTCACTGATGCCATTCATGGTAAATCCCCTTAAACGTTAAGAGGATGACACGACAAATATTTCGCTTTCCTTGGACAGGGAAAGCTTTTCACGCATATGACTTGACTTGACCTCAAAGACAGACGCAGGTAATCGCACGCGCCCAGTCGATCTCATTCAGCTGTCTGTTAAGTCTTAAGAGCAAATCAACGAAGCCTCAGTACAAATCTCCATGATAAACCATGTCTCGTTATCATTATTAACTTATTTAACATTCTATACACAAGCAAAGTTCAAAACAAGAAGTTTATTGCCTTATGAGAAAGAAAACATGCAAAAATCGCGGTTGCTACGGTTACTTGCATTCCTCTGCGGTGGGCTTCCTAGTCCACGCTGGCCCCCAAAGCGGCCAATAGGCAAGTAAAGCCCGCAAAGCTCCGGATTCACTTTGCTCGACAAACACCATCTCACCGCACCAAATCCAGCTCGCTTCCAGCATCAGACCACAGCGGTAGGCCTTAAGCGAGCTTGGGCCGCGCCCAGTTTCCTCCACTGTCAGACCTCACCATAAATAACAAGTTGCCCAAATTTATGCAAAGCTTTGTCTTTTACCATAAGCCGTCTATTTTGAACTTCACTAAATGAACTTCCCAGACAGTCAAATTGTTCTAAACGCGAACTGCTATCTTTGCTCACCCACTTAAACTTCAGATGTGCATAATCCTGCAAGGATTTCATATCTCACCTCCTTTTACTCGTGTCTTGATTAACGCACAAGTCGAGCATCGGCCCGCCAAGCCCCACTCTCCTTCTCCCTTTGTTCAGCCTCACACCGCAGGAGCTCAGTTTCTTCAGGTAAGTTTATCCACTGCCGCAGCAGTGATGTCTCCTCTGTTCCCAGAGGAGCTCAATTTCTCTGGCTAATTTTTCTCCAATGTCGCAGCAATGATGTCTCCTCCACTCCCACTGGAGCTCTGTTTCTCTGGCTATTTTCTCCAATGTCGCAGCAGTGATGTCTACTCCGCTCCCACTGGAGCTCTGTTTCTCTGGCTATTTTCTCCACTGCCACAGCAGTGATGTCTACTCCGCTCCCACTGGAGCTCTGTTTCTCTGGCTATTTTCTCCACTGCCACAGCAGTGATGTCTACTCCACTCCCACTGGAGCTCTGTTTCTCTGGCTATTTTCTCCACTGCCACAGCAGTGATGTCTACTCCGCTCCCACTGGAGCTCTGTTTCTCTGGCTATTTTCTCCACTGCCACAGCAGTGATGTCTACTCCGCTCCCACTGGAGCTCTGTTTCTCTGGCTATTTTCTCCACTGCCACAGCAGTGATGTCTACTCCACTCCCACTGGAGCTCTGTTTCTCTGGCTATTTTCTCCACTGCCACAGCAGTGATGTCTACTCCGCTCCCACTGGAGCTCTGTTTCTCTGGCTATTTTCTCCACTGCCACAGCAGTGATGTCTACTCCACTCCCACTGGAGCTCTGTTTCTCTGGCTATTTTCTCCACTGCCACAGCAGTGATGTCTACTCCGCTCCCACTGGAGCTCTGTTTCTCTGGCTATTTTCTCCACTGCCACAGCAGTGATGTCTACTCCGCTCCCACTGGAGCTCTGTTTCTCTGGCTATTTTCTCCACTGCCGCAGCAGTGATGTCTACTCCACTCCCACTGGAGCTCTGTTTCTCTGGCTATTTTCTCCACTGCCACAGCAGTGATGTCTACTCCGCTCCCACTGGAGCTCTGTTTCTCTGGCTATTTTCTCCACTGCCGCAGCAGTGACGTCTCCACTGGTCCCGGAGGAGCTCAATTTCTCTGGCTAATTGAATATCGTCCAGGTATTTCTCTCAGGTCTTCTAACCAGAGCTTATGTATTCCAAAGTCGAAGCTGAGGTGCAGGGGTGACCGGGCTTTTTCAGTAGCTGCCCCCAGACTGTGGAATGCTCTACCTTTGCGTATTCGCTCTGCATCATCTTGGTCTGTTTTTAAATCTAAGTTAAAAATGCATTTGAATTGGCTTATATTCAATGAGGAAGTTGTATTGTAAGTTTTATTTTAAGGTTTGTTGTTTTATCTTGTTTTAATTATATTATATTGTCTTATGTTTACTACAGTATGTGCAGCACATTGGACAACTTTGGTTGGGATTAAGGGTGCTATATAAATAAATTGACATCATTTTTCTCCACTGCCGCAGCAGTGATGTCTCCTCTGCTCCCGCAGGAACTGTTTCTCTAGGTAAGTTTCTCCACTGCCCTAGCAGTGATGTCTCCTCTGTTCCTGCAACAGCTCTCTTTTTCTGGCTATTTTCTCCACTGCCGCAGCAGTGATGTCTCCTCCACTCCCACAGCAGCAGTGTTTCCCTGGCTATTTTCTCCACTACTGCAGCATTGATGTCTCCTCTGCTCCCGCAGGAACTGTTTCTCTAGGTAAGTTTCTCCACTGCCCTAGCAGTGATGTCTCCTATGCTCCCACAGGAGCTCTTTTACTCTGGCTAATTTTTCTACTGCCACAGCAGTGATGTCCCTTCTGTAGTACTTCTCTATTCATAATTAAAGAGCACTCAATCTCCTTTCTCCTCTTTTCTGTCTCCTCTTTCTGTCCAGCGAGCATTGGTCTCACAGCGGACGGAGTGAGAACTTTCCCAGTAGAGCACTTACTTTTTCTCTTTCATCCAGCGAGCATTTGGTCTCACAGCGGATGCAGTGTGAGAAAATCTCCTGGGCAAGCACTCATTTTCCTGTTTCCTCTTTCCGTCCAGCGAGCATTGGTCTCACAGCGGACGGAGTGAGAACTTTCCCGGTAGAGCACTTACGTTTTCTCTTTCCGTCCAGCGAGCATTTGGTCTCACAGCGGACGGAGTGAGAACTTTCCCAGTAGAGCACTTACGTTTTCTCTTTCATCCAGCAATGCAGTGTGAGAAAATCTCCCGGGCAAGCACTCATTTTCCTGTTTCCTTTCCGTCCAGCGAGCATTGGTCTCCCAGCGGATGCAGTGTGAGAAAATCTCCTGGGCAAGCACTCATTTTCCTGTTTCCTTTCCGTCCAGCGAGCATTGGTCTCCCAGCGGACGGAGTGAGAACTTTCCCAGTAGAGCACTTACGTTTTCTCTTTCATCCAGCAATGCAGTGTGAGAAAATCTCCCGGGCAAGCACTCATTTTCCTGTTTCCTTTCCGTCCAGCGAGCATTGGTCTCCCAGCGATGCAGTGTGAGAAAATCTCCCGGGCAAGCACTCATTTTCCTGTTTCCTCTTTCCGTCCAGCGAGCATTGGTCTCACAGCGGACGGAGTGAGAACTTTCCCAGTAGAGCACTTACGTTTTCTCTTTCATCCAGCGAGCATTTGGTCTCACAGCGGATGCAGTGTGAGAAAATCTCCCGGGAAAACACTCATTTTCCTCTTTTCCGTTTCCTCTTTATGTCCAGCGAGCATTGGTCTCACAGCAGACATACTATGTACTTATCTCTACTCTCTTCAGTCCAGCGAGCACTGGTCTCCCAGCGGATGTAGCATGTATCTGTTTCCTCCTCCTCTGTCCAGCGATCATTGGTCTCCCAGCAGATGTAGCATTCATCTATGTTTCCTCTCTCCCATCCAGCAGGTACCGATTTCCCAGCTGACACAGCAAGAAGTCTCCCGGCTGGGCTTCCAAAATTTGTCACTCCGCCGTCGACTGATAGGACCCACCAGCCCGAAGCCGTGAGCTGCTCCTGTCGGAAGCTATATGGGCCCTCTCGGTCGGCCGTCTTTTGATCTCACTGCTCTCTCCCCCCCATTCCCAAATCTGGCTGCTCATTTGTCAGCCAGTAGGCCTGTCCGCCTAGCACAGTGAGCTGCTCCCGCCAGAGGCAACACAGGCCCTTCTGGTCAGGCGGCATAAATTATGCTGTTCCTCATTCATCGGCAGATATGGCTCGCCCGTCCAACGCCGTGAGCTGCTCCCGTCAAGAAACAACGCGAGCCTCCCTCAACTGGTTGTTTCAAATTACGTCTGCTCCCCACTCGTGAGCCAGCAGGCCCTCAAGCAACCAGGCTTATTCTCAAATTGCCAGCCCACCAAATTTCTGCGTTTTGGGGGGCTTTTTAGTCTGGCGGCTGTCCTTTGCTCTTTTTGCTTTTTTGGGGGAGTACTCTGGGTTCGGGCAGAAATTCCGAGCTCGGAGCCCTCCACCCGGACAGCACGCCAAATACGCATAACCTTTACTGTAATAATTATATGTAGATGTGAACTAGTGAAATGATGTTTTATTAACAAGGTTCGGGAGGAGCAGGTGCAGATAATTAACCCAATTAGGCAAGGCAAGGCAAGGCAAGGCAAGGCAAGTTTATTTATATAGCACATTTCATACACAATGGCAATTCAAAGTGCTTTACATAAAAGAAATTAAAATAATAAAAAGAGATAAGACTAATTAAAACAGTTAAGAAAAATAAAAAAAATAAAATACAGTACAGTACAAACAGTCGGACGAACATTGGCACAGTGCTCATTCAGTAAATGCATAGCTAAACAGAAGTGTTTTGAGTCTAGATTTGAAAGTGACTACTGTAGGAGCACGTCTGATCTCCTCTGGAAGCTGGTTCCAGCTGCGGCTGGCATAATAGCTAAAAGCAGACTCGCCATGCTTAGAGTGAACCCTTGGTATTTCTAGCTGATATGATCCTAGTGATCTGAGTGATCTGTTGGGTTTATATTCAGTGAGCATATCTGCAATGTATTGAGGTCCTAGGCCATTGAATGATTTATATACCAGTAATAATACTTTAAAATCAATCCTAAATTTAACTGGGAGCCAGTGTAAAGACCTGAGGACTGGTGTGATATGTTCATATTTTCTAGTTCTGCTCAGAATCCTGGCGGCAGCGTTCTGTATGAGCTGCAACTGTCTTATGGTCTTTTTGGGAAGGCCAGTGAGGAGTCCATTACAATAATCCACCCTGCTGGTGATGAAAGCATGCACAAGTTTCTCTAAGTCTTGTCTGGAAACAAAGCATCTAATTCTTGCAATATTTTTCAGATGATAGTATGCTGATTTTGTTATTGCTTTGACATGACTACTGAAACTAAGGTCTGACTCTAGTGTCACACCAAGATTCCTGACTTGATTTTTAGTTGTTTGACACCTAGAGTGAAGGTATGCATTCACCTTGAGAACTTCATCTTTGTTTCCAAATGCAATGACTTCAGTTTTGTCTATGTTTAACTGAAGAAAGTTTTGACACATCCAACTTTTGACTTCATCAATGCATTGGCACAGGGAGTCAATGGGGCTGTAATCGTTAGGCGATAGGGCTAAGTAGAGCTGTGTGTCGTCTGCATAGCTGTGGTAAGCAATTTGGTTCTTTCTCATTATTTGGCTCATTGGGAGCATATACAGGTTGAACAGGAGTGGCGCAAGAATTGAGCCTTGAGGGACTCCGCATGTCATGGATGTCCACTCAGACTTATGGTCACCTATACTCACATAATAACCTCTCCCATCTAAGTATGACCTGAACCATTTTAGGACTATCCCAGAAAGCCCCACCCAGTTTTCCAGCCTGTCAAGAAGTATGTTATGATCGACAGTGTCAAATGCAGCACTGAGGTCGAGTAGCACCAGCACTGATAGTTTGCCTGAATCAGTATTTAAGCGAATATCGTTTATTATCTTTATGAGCGCTGTCTCTGTGCTGTGGTGCGGTCGGAAACCAGATTGAAAATTGTCAAAGGATCCATTCGAGCTTAAGAATTTGTTCAGCTGATTGAAGACAACTTTTTCAATGATCTTGCCTATAAAAGGAAGATTTGAGATCGGCCTATAGTTGCTTAATATGGTCTTATCCAGATTGCTCTTTTTCAGGAGGGGCTTGACAACTGCAGTTTTTAGGGAGTTTGGAAAACTCCCAGAGAGAAGTGAGGCATTTACCACTTCTAGAAGATCTGCTTCTAAACTGTTTAACACACTTTTGAAAAATGATGTGGGAAGTGTGTCAAGAGCACAGGTTGATGTTTTAAGGTGTCGTACGGTTTCTTCCAAAATTTTGCCATCAATTTCTTTGAAGTCAGACATAGTAACTACTTTCTCAGGTGGTTTGATCTGTCTGACCCCAGGGCAACTCAAGGATGTGCTGATCACCTTTCTGATATTATTGATTTTCTCAGAGAAGAAAGAAGCAAACTCACTGCACTTGTTCTCTGAGAGCATTTCACTGGGAATCTGGCTTGGGGGGTTTGTCAGTCTCTCTACAGTAGCAAAAAGAGTGCGTGTGTTGTTTAAATTACTGTTTATAATATTTGAGAAGAAAGTCTGTCTAGCTTTGCCTAGTTCCATATTGAAAGCATGAAGGCTGTCTTTGTAGATGTTATAATGGACTACAAGTTTTGTCTTCCGCCACATGCGCTCTGCTTTTCTGCATTGTCTTTTCATATTTTGCACTGCTGTTGAGTTTCTCCAAGGTGCTTTTTGTCTGCCACTCTTCTTCCTGACTTTAACAGGAGCAATATCATCAATCACACTTTTAACTTTTGAGTTAAAAGAATCAAGGAGAAAATCAACAGAGTCTGCAGATATACTTGGTGTTAAGGATATAGCCTTCATAAATAGTACACTAGTGTTCTCATTTAAGCATCTCTTCTTGACAGACACAGATCTAGCTTCAGTGGCAGGAGAGATCAATATATCAAAGAAAATACAGAAATGATCAGACAGTGCTACATCCTTAATAACAATCGATGAAATGTTTAGACCCTTACTGATAAGTAAATCTAGAGTGTGTCCACGATTGTGTGTGGGTCCATGTACATGCTGAGTCAGATCAAAAGTTTTTAAAACAGTTTTGATTTCTTTAGCCATGTTGTTCTCTGCACTATCTATGTGGATGTTAAAATCTCCAGCAATGGCAAAACAGTCAAACTCTGAGGTAATTGCTGATAACAGTTCTGTAAAGTCCTCAGCAAAGGCTAGAGAGAATTTTGGAGGCCTGTAAATAATGATAAGTAAAATGCGTGGAGCACCTTTTAACACAATACCCAGATATTCAAAAGAAGGGTAATTCCCAAATGATATTTGCTTACATTGATAGATATCATTAAAAAGAGCAGCTAGACCCCCACCTCTCTTAACAGCTCTGCAGACACTCATAAAAGTAAAGTTAGGAGGGGCTGCTTCATTGAGGATTGTTGCACTAAAGCTGTCTTCTAGCCAGGTTTCATTTAGAAGCATAAAATCCAGGTTGTTTGTGGTTATTAAGTCGTTGACTAGAAGTGATTTATTTTTAAGTGAACGAATGTTTAAAAGTGCTAACTTAACAGTCTTACTTTTTGTCCCCACATCAATCTTACTTTGACGTGTAATAGGCACCAGATTAGTTAGGTTTGCTGCACGGCTATTGAAGGCCTTAGATTTTCTATCTTGTAATAAAACAGCAATAGAGAAAGATACCGGCACACTGGGTTCCCGCTTGTTCTGTAAACATTTGAGAAAGTTACTGTTATCAGAGCGGGGACCCAAAACACATCACTGAGAGCTGGTATCAGTTGTTTTTGGTTCACCTCGAGCAGATGTAGGAGGGTGTGGGCCCTGGCGTTGTGGCAGAGGCCGAAGAGCTCTCACAGGAGGGAGAGGGCGAGCTGGGCCCGCAGGCTTTGGTGCGGGTGGTAATGGTGCCTGTCGTTTTTTGGTTGGTATCTGGGGGCTTGCAGCAAAAGAGTGGGATAGTTTGGTTCCAGCATACACCAGTTCTTCCATTTTCTGTGAGAAACACAGAAGTGGCGATGCTGGGGAGAGGGAGAGAGTGTCTGGTGAAAGGGGCTGTTGCTCTGGTGTTATATGAGGTTGTGATATGCTGTCCTGGCTTCCCTGGCTGTTTTCCAGGAAGTCGTCCTTGGGTGCTGAATCTTCAAGCAGTTCTGATATGTCTCTCTGTTGGCAGGGCTCAGCTGAGATTGTGTCCGTGAGCAGAGGTTGTTGTGGCGGAGTGGTGTTATCATTGTCCTTGTGTGATATGTCAACCGCATGTCCATTTTGCTGCTGAAGTGAAGTCCCGTGGTCATTCATACTGTGTCCAGGTGTGTGTGTGCTGTTCAGATTGAGTTGATTGGCACACACTGCAGAAGGATGTATGAGGGAGAAGTAGAAATTGTCCTTTAACACTCTTGAACCAAGTTTGTTTGGGTGATGGCCATCCCGATGAAAAAGTTGTCTCTGACTCCAGAAAAGATTGAAATTGTCAATGAAGTTTACTCCTTTTATATTGCAGGTTTTTTGCAGCCATGTATTTAGCCCAAGCAACCGTGAAAACCTGTTTGTTCCTCTTGCTGGGAGAGGTCCACTGATGAATGTTTGAACTTTCAGTCTTTTAAGTGTTTCAAAAAGTTCATTGAAATCCTTCTTAAGGAGTTCTGACTGCTCTTTATGAATATCATTCTTCCCCACATGAATGATGAGTCGATTTGCAGTCTTATGTTTCATCAGAATGTTCTGAAGTTCCCTGTTTATATCAGAAGTTGTTGCTTGTGGAAGGCAGCACATAGTTGTATCCCTGCTGCTAATGTTTCTGATTATCGAGTCCCCCACTATCAGAGTCCTGGGTTCGGCAGCGTTCTGAGCTGAGTGCCGCTGTCTGCTCGACCTTGAGCGCCAGTTAGCATCAGTGTTAGCTACTGGCCCATTCAGTCTGTGTTCGATCACATTCATCACATTTGGGGATTCCTCATTTACATTCATTAGTACTTCAAATCTGTTCTCAAGATGTATAGGCGGTGGTAGGAGGCCAGTGTTTGCAATCCTTGTCAGAGCTGTATCTGGGGTAGAGTATGCTACTGCGGCAATATGTGATGCTCGTGACAATCTGATGTCTTGAGTGCCTTTGGGTCTCGCTCCCTGTTTGTGCCATCGATTAGTAAGTCGATCGGCTTGTTTCTCTACCTGTCGAGGAGCACTAGTTTCATGGGACTCACCGGTATGCTGAGGGTGTCCATGACGAAGCTCTGTTGTGTGCTCCGTCTGGTTTGGTGGTCCCGTAAGTAACTTTGTTTCGAGAACTGCAATCCTTTGTAAAAGTCTGTGGCAGTTAGTGCAGCAAGTAGATTCTTGAACCTGAAGAGGCATTTTCTCTCTTATCCGTATGAATGTAGGCAGTTGTGTTTTCCTTTCCCGGAATGTAAGCTGGTCGGGTAAAAGAATTCTGCGTTTTTGTAGTAATCCAAACTTTGTTGTCTGAGCACTGTGCTGTTTGCTGAAGTTAAAATTAGATGATAAAAGGAAATAAAATATAAAATATAGGAGATAAAATGTAAAAGCGATAGAGCAAAGCGCGGAGCAGTAAGCAAGAGCGTCCGAACAGTAGCAAAGCAGGAAGTGAGTTTTTTAGCACAAGTGGAGATCAATCTGTAATCAACTCAGGACAATATAAATAACAGCAGAACCCACCTCTGTTCCTTGACAGTTTATTCAGCATCCCACCTCCACCCCATCTCCTCACTTTTAGTTCCATCTCCTCACTTCTAGTTCGATCTACTCTTACCAATGGGGGGAGTACTCTGGGTTCGGGCAGAAATTCCGAGCTCGGAGCCCTCCACCCGGACAGCACGCCAAATACGCATAACCTTTACTGTAATAATTATATGTAGATGTGAACTAGTGAAATGATTTGAATTTGAATTGTGTAAATTTGAATTATTTGCAAGTGTAAAAATAGTTTTGAATTTGATTTTTTTTAAACGAATATTGAACATTTGAAATTTAACAAATTGAAATGTTTTTATGGCTGATTTTTATAGACATGTATTTTCAAACAGCTAGTTTTTTTGTTCTGAATTCTTATACTGCAAATATTCAGTTTAAAAAAAATACAGATCCAAGTTTTCAAGATGAAGAAATTCTGATCTTCAAATTCAGTTTTCTAAAATTCAATCTCAAAAATTCAATCTCAAAAATTCAATCTCAAAAATTCAGGTCTTACAGAAAGTAGGTCACAGGTCATCCACAGGGAAGAGTAAAGGATCTCAGATAAGTCGAACAGGGCTGCGTTCTCCGAAACTACCTTAAAGGAGAACTCCGGTCAATTTTAACATTGAGCTAATTTTTTTGTACATTTGGAGTGCTGTCAATACAGAGAACAACGACAAAAATCGGTGTTGCCTACACCGAGTTATTCTATTTTTAAAATTTGCACCCTGTTGACTTCAATGGGGCAAGTACTAAACCTGCTTTTAGCCTCTTAACATCCTTGATGTGTCATTACAAGTGCACAGAAAATGTGAGTGATTCCTTCAGAGTGAACACGAGTGAATCTGACTGCAGTAGATGTGAAAGATATGAATAAAAGTGATGTTATTTAAGCCAGCGCAAATACCTGTTTACATCCTGTTTTTCGGTTGAAGTCCAAAGTAGTCGATTGTCGAGTTCACGCGCGTGATCATAGGTACTAAACCTATGCGTGTGAACTCGGCAATCGACTACTTTGGACTTCAACTGAAAAACAGGATGTAAACAGGTATTTGCGCTGGCTTAAATAACATCATTTTTATACATATCTTTCACATCTACTGCAGTCAGATTCACTCGTGTTCACTCTGAAGGAATCACTCACATTAGCTGTGCACTTGTAATGACACATCAAGGATGTTAAGAGGCTAAAAGCAGGTTTAGTACTTGCCCCATTGAAGTCAACAGGGTGCAAATTTTAAAAAGAGGATAACACGGTGTAGGCAACACCGATTTTTGTCGTTGTTCTCTGTACTGACAGCACTCCAAATGTACAAAAAAATGTAGCCTTTTCGTTAATACGTGGTTTCCGAAACCTTCTTAGTTAAGTATACCTTCTGTAAGTCATACGTTCGTAAGGTTGGTCTGGACCACTCTTAGCTTCACCTTATCACTGTTGCAGGTCTATATGAATATAATTCAGAAGTTTTAATACACCCAGACAGTGTTCAGTTAGGCTAATTCAAGTGTTTTCATGCAAAGAATAAAATTGTCATTACAATGATTGTTGTTGGAATTTTAATTATATTATTATATAATACAATTTTATAAATTTATTTTAATTAAAGAGCGCTTTTAAAGGCCAGTGAAAGCATAGGCTACTGTTAAGTCCTATTCGGACGCTAATATTGTTTCTCATGGGCTCGTCCGGTATTTTAAACATTTACAGGGGTAAGTCGGTGATTTTAGTGCCGTCCGAATCCATAATATCAGTGTTTTTTCTCACCCAACCTGTGTAAAAATCCCTGTCCAAATTAGTACCTACTGTTTTTTGACAAACAGGTCGTGTGGTAATTTAATTGCCGTCTGAATCCACATCTCCGAGTTTACAAAAAAAGATTCAAAATCCACTGTTTAAATCCTTTTTGATCACTGCCGAGCACCGTACGTGACGTACACTTTTATTTACTGAAATGCTGGAAAGTATTTACAAGAACAATATTTCATCGCAGCTCCACCTCAGCGAACAAAAATGGGAAAGAGAAGAAAGCACATAAAAAATTAAAATGGTTATTATGGCAGCAATATATGATAGCCTATAATTTTAAAATATGTAGGCAAGTGTAGGCTAGTATAGTTTGGATTATTTTTTTAAATATCCCATTAAGTCCTAATAAATGCAATTTAAACTATTTCTGAAGTGATTATTTTATAAAGAACACCACTTTCTCTCATAAACAGCCCCTGCACGAGAGAATAATTGATTCTCGAGCCATCGATTTCACCCAATTCAGCAGCATCGCCACGGACAGCGCCGGGTAACGTCGCACGTAAGAAGGTATATCTTAAGCAGCTTCCTAAGGTATGGTTCGGGGAACACACCTATAAATGGTATACCTTCAGTTAAGTTATACCTTAAGAGTCTTCGTAGCGCGCTAAGAGACAACGTTATCAGAGAACGCACCCCAGAGCATTTTGGCTGCACTGCTGTAGTTTTCTGCCGCAAACGCAGTGGTGGTTCAAGATAATCCGTGTATCTTTCGTCCAGTCGTTTTTTTATTTAATATTAAGAGTAGAAAAATGAGAAAACAGCTTGAGTATTAGATTTCTAATATTCTAATAATAGTCCGCTGCAGCAGTTGCATGGATAAAGCGGTTGCTAATAAAATGCTAAATCAGATATATGTACAATAACATTACGATGACCTTCAATCGATTTAAATAGTAGGCTACATGGGGTTTAATTTGTCCTTTAATGTGATGTAACCTGATATATGTTATCAGGCATAAATACATAGATCCGCCACTGACTGATGTGTATCTTAATGGTCCAGTGGTAGAATTTTTGCCAACCGTGTCAGAGGTTCTGGGTTCTAATCCGCTCTTTCATAGTTTTTTTTTTTTTTTTTTTTTTTCGTATAATTATTTTTTTCCCTCATCAAAATCGATTATGTTCATCAGTGGTTGTATATCAAGCAGGGGCACGTTTGTGTGCATTATGTTTTCTGATTTCACCAGAACGAATTGAGAGTATACGCAACGGATTGAAGCGCGTGTCCAAGTGAAGACAGTGCAGCGTGTGCGCGAGCCTGTTAATAGTGTTTATCATGTAAATGTTGTATTTTATTTACAGGTCTTTTACACTATTGCTGAATAGGCTAATATTAAAATGCGTTTCTCTCTCAACATGATCCAGTGTGACTTGCACTCAGGTGCATGCGACTTATTTTCTGGCAAATAGCCTATGGTCAGTTAAAATATGTTGCTGTATTATTACAAAATGCATAGAGTGGAGACCATTTGGGCAAAAAACAAACAAACATATTGTGTTCATTACCCCCACCCACATTTGGGCTTAATCACTGTTAGGGGGTCCTTGGAAATGTATTTAGGTGTAGACAAAATCAGTTATGTTTATTTCATAAATATGAACGTACCTCGCATCTCCCGGACACTAGCCATTAGTCTACTTATTTGGCCTATTTTTTTTAGCTGGCCAATTCTCAAAATCTGTGTGGAAAAGCTGCGGCGCGTGGAGAGAACGCACAATGCCTTTGCTTTGGAAGTTTTTATTTTTATTTTTTTATTAGGCTATTATTTTTTTTATCATTATTTATTTTGGAAGTTTAGTTGCCAGAGAAAATAACACACAGTTTTGTTTAATATCAAATGATACTCAATATTAATGAAATAAATAAATGTAATGTCAGAGAATGCACAAAGCGCATCCTTTTGAGATGTAAATTATAATACATTTTAATTAAAATAAAACACACAAGGCCTACATCATAAAACTCAGAAGATTATGTATTTGAATATATTATATTATAATACAAATAAAAAGGCGTCTTAAGTCGAGTCCCAAAATACTAGGCTAAATCAGCATCTTCACAGCAAGGGAAATGTTTGGAATAACAAGTAGGACTGTGTGCGGCACAGCTTGCCCTTTATATTGTACAACAGACCAATTAAATTAGGCAGAATACTTGTTATATGTTTGGTTGACTGTGTTTTATTTTGATAATGAGCAGTCTGCGATATGAAGCAACGCCAGAACTGTTGTGTGAGAGCGCGATGCGCCAGCGCCATCACTTGGATTTGTTCCACTGCTGGGAAATAACTTAATACTCTATTGATCTTGCTTTGATCTAGCGCTCAAATGTGTTTTTTAAATCAAGTGATCAAAGTGCTCGTTGGCGCTGCGATCAGTGGACAGTGTTTTCTCGTGTGGCTCGCGCACACGCCGCACTGTCTTCACTCGGACGCGCGCTTCAATCCGTTGCGGATACTCTCTATTCGTTCTGGTGAAATCACAAAACATAATGCACACAAACGTGCCCCTGCTTAATATACAACCACTGATGAACATAATCGGTTTTGATGAGGGAAAAAAATAATTATAGAGAAAAAAAAAAAAAACTATGCAAGAGCGGATTAGAACCCAGAACCTCTGACACGGTTGGCAAAAATTCTACCACTGGACCATTAAAGGAGACACATCATGTTAAATCCACTTTTTTAGCCCTTGAATGCATTTTGTTGTATATTTGGAGTGTTTAGAAGTACAGAAAAGTTGAAATTATTCTCTTCAGGTGCTTCGTTGATATCTTTATATTCGGTTTTGGCATTATTTTTCAACCTGTTCCAATTTTTCTGTTATCTATGACGTTTTGTGAACTATTACGTCACAGTATTTGCAGCAGAACTGCCAAATAAGGACATCGACTTCCAGCCCAACACTTCGAGCAATCCGCCATTATTATTTCTCGCTGCAATTTTGTAGTCCAAGCTAAAAGATGCAGAAGTTACGAGAGGGTAAGTTAAAATGTTCGGTTGTTGGATGTAGTAACCCACACGCTTCATTACACCGTCTAATGTAGATGAACTGCTGCGCTTGTGACAGGGCGCATGTTTAACTGAAAGAACGAGCAGAGAGAGAGAGACGCACTCTCTCTCTCTTCAGAGCCAGGCGAAAGTGTAAACAAGACTTCACCGTCTCCAAACTAGACGCTGTCTTGCTCTCTCTCCCTCGCACATATTAATCAAAATAAATCGACACGGTGGTAAAAGGTCGGAAGACCAAAGTTTCATGTGTAAATACAGTAACACACCATTGCGATACATCCATATGAAGACGTTGTTCTGCAGGTTCGTCGTCTTCATTTTCATCTCGCTCCGGCTCCGACTCTGGCTCGAACATGTAAGGCTGGCTGGACAAGTCTTCCTTTGTTGACATTTTGTTAATAACGTGTGAATAAAAAGTTTCTGTGCCGCTACATAATCGTATCTCTGCTATCAAACTACAAAAATGGCCGAACGGGGTGGAGTTGAACCGAGTGTCACCTCTGCATCCTGGAGAGGGGGGGGGGGGGGGGGTATGAAGTGTCTCAATTGTATTTAAAGAGACCGCAGTAAAACGAGTTGCTCTCAGACACACATCAGAAAAGGGGTAGAAAAGGGGCCTGTGGAGCTATAATAATGAGGAATTCAGACCCAAGCATTGCAGTTCCGCTTTATATAGACTACAAATGTATGATTTATATGTAAAAAGGAACGATTTAAAAGCATGATATGTCTCCTTTAAGTTACGCATTAGCCAGCGGCGGATCTATGTATTTATGCCTGATAACATATATCAGGTTACATCTCATTAAAGACAAATTAAACCCCATACAGCCTACTATTTAAATCGGTTGAAGGTCATCGTAATGTTATTGTACATATATCTGATTTAGCATTTTATTAGCAACCGCTTTATCCATGCAACTGCTGCAGCGGACTATTATTAGAATATTAGAAATCTAATACTCAAGCTGTTTTCTCATTTTTCTACTCTTAATATTAAATAAAAAACGACTGAGCGAAAGATACACGGATTATCTTGAACCACCACTGCGTTTGCGGCAGAAAACTACTGCAGTGCAGCCAAAATGCTCTGTTTGACTTATCTGAGATCCTTTACTCTTCCCTGTGGATGACCTGTGACCTACTTTCTGTAAGACCTGAATTTTTGAGATTGAATTTTTGAGGTTGAATTTTAGAAAACTGAATTTGAAGATCCGAATTTCTTCATCTTGAAAACTTGGATCTGTATTTTTTTAAACTGAATATTTGCAGTATAAGAATTCAGAACAAAAAAACTAGCTGTTTGAAAATACATGTCTATAAAATTCAGCCATAAAAACATTTTAATTTGTTAAATTTCAGATGTTCAATATTCGTAAAAAAAAAAAAAATCTAATTCAGAACTATTTTTACACTTGCAAATAATTCAAATTTACACAATTCAAATTCAAATCATTTTGTCATATTCAAATTTACACAATTCAAATTCAAATTATTTTGTCATATTCAAATTTACACAATTCAAATTCAAATCATTTTGTCATATTATAAGCTCCATATCAGGAGTGTATAGATAGCCGATCGTGGAATTTTTAATTATTTATCCATAAATAAAACAAGTTAGATTATATGAAACAAGTTAAATTATCAAGTATGAGTATTTTAATCTAATACACAACAAAACACTGACTTACATAGATAAAACATAAATAGTGAATAATAGTTCATATTATTTTAAATGTTAAATTATCAAGTATAAATATTTTAATCTAATACACAACAAAACACTGACTTACATAGATAAAACATAAAATAGTGAATATTAGTTCATATTATTTGAAATGTTAAATTATCAAGTATAAGTATTTTAATAGTGAATATTAGTTCATATTATTTGAAATGTTAAATTAGCAAGTATGAGTATTTTAATCTAATACATTAATCATTTGTCTGAGCTAGTAAAAAAATGGTATTATGCATCTTGATATTCTTACAAATTAATAATTTAATAATTTAATAATCTTCATTCATTGTTTTGCTGCATTTTAAAACATACTACAAGATTTAAAAGATTAAATATTTCAGGGATCCTATGTCACCAGAGAGAAGTTTTTGTTTTCGCTCAAAAATTATTTTTAAATAAACTGAACGGTTTATTTAAAAATAATTTTCATTTAACACCGTTGTATTAGCTTTCTCATTCAAACACAATGCATTGCGTTAAACTGACTTGAAACAGTTGCGTTTGGCTTAACTCAATATTTTCATGTCGAAAGAACATGTTTCAGTTAAGTAGACCAAAAATAATATTTGATGCTTGCTCAATTTACTTAAGTAAATGGAGTTAATTCAACACGGTTCTTTTCAACCGTTTTACTTAATCCATTTGAGTTGAGATTACATAAATGAGTTTAGTTGTGTTAAAATAGCAATATAGAAAACTAGGAACAGGATTTCCCCTCCCCATCATGCTTTGCACAGGACTGGATAAGGGTGTAAATTTAAAATAAAACTTTATTTTATGTGTTTTTTCATCATGATACAAAATTGGTGTCTTGTTAATGATTAATGTTCTTTAATGTTTATATTTAAAAGAGTTTCTGATATGTTAGTGTTTTTGGAGGTTACCATTGTGATGAAGTGTAGACCTTGTGCTTGGGTGAGGACATGCTAACAACAGTTAAAGTGGTTTTAATAATAATAAAAACAACTACTTCAGACATGCATTGGATGCAACATAACCGTTTTCTAGTAAATGCCTAACATTAAGAGTCTTTACGTAGTAAAGATTTTGTAAAAGTTTTTCTTATTAGATAACATTTGTAAAAGTTGTAAAATTGTTGAACGTATTCACTAAATAAATGAATCAATTAAACAATTGGATTATTTGTTTTAATTTTTGTTTGATATTAATTTTAGGATAATTGAACTTAATAGTTTTGGACAAATTAAGAATGTTAACCTGATTCTACTAAATGGCTGTAGCGACTGCAAGGATGAACCAAACACAAACTAATCTTCTTCCAGAAGATTAATTCAAACTTTCCGCTTCTCGCCGAATGAAGGGGGAAGATTTGTTCAGAACTTATCATCATCATCATCAATCTTGCCATCGGGTCCCGGCGCCACCAGTCTGGCTATTTAAAAGAGCCCTTCCAGCACTATGCAAACTTCAGAGGGATGAGCCCCACTAACGAAATAACTGGTCAATGCTAGATTTGTTGCCGAACACTGATTGGTTAAGAGAATGACAGAGACCAAGGTCCCACGAGAGATGAACAAAACAGATTTCAGCAGGAAATATCCATGACCTCAGATTGGAATGTCTTAAACCCCGTAAACTTTACACACCAAGAGACTTTACATATCAAAATCCATAAAACTCATCCCAGAACAATTCTTGACTGACCTATAATCAAACATCATTCAACTACATAATTCTTTGTTGTCATAATTAATAATTAACTGTTTCATAATTAAATGTTTCGTATTCTGATAATTAGAAATCATGTCTAAACTGTTGCATCTGGTCTCCGCTTAAAGCTAGAGAACCGACACCCCCAGGGAAGACATGTTTCACGACTTTGAAAACAAAGCAGCAGTCAGAACTCCCCTTTGTAGGAGGAACAAACCTTTTTTTGTTTTAAAAAAACTTTAAAAACCAGCACAGAGCGTTAGTTAAGGGTTCGCAGAACAAAGATGAAGATCAAAAACCAGACAGAGTAACCATGTAGACGCGCAGAGACAAAGAACCCAAATTAAGATCAGAAGAACGGGTTCAACAGCTTTATTCAAGCCATCTTACTACTCTCGTCTCAATTTTCTTTCTTCTCTGAGTTTTCCTTTCTTTTCCGTTGTGAGTCTCGGTTCTAAGTTAAGTTTTGCGGCAAAGTTTCGGTCCACGTTTCTTCTGCAAAGCCAGCTTCAAACAAAGACTTCCATCCACCCGCCAGCACACCACATGATTGGCCGCCTCAGACCCAGGCACGAGGAGACCAGCCAACGAACTCCGGAAACCCCTTTTACGTCCAAAAAGGGAATCCCAAGAGAAAAAAAGGAACGCAAACAAGCAAGTACTGCCTCCAGACTCTTAAACTGAACTGGTGTATTTGATACAGATTTAGTAACCCACCTCAGAAACGAAGGGTGAAATTAATTATTGATGGTTCGTTCAGGTGTTGGAAAGTTTTCTTTCATCGAAGCAGAGACCAGGAGACGTTGGGATCACGTTCAAACAGAAGTCATTCTTTATTGAGCGCGGCTGCGGTTCGTCCAACAAAATCTAAAGTACATAACTTTACATGGTGTCTTATAGGCATTTTAGGAGGAGGGACTTTTGAAGGTGGAGGCAAATTCAAACAAAGCATGTAACAATAAAGTATTTTGTATTTGAAAAGAGAAGTATTACTTGTGTTATGTGCTTACGAATTTATTGTCTTGAACTGCGATCTCAGTTACCTATGCTTTTACCCTTGATTTATTTCTTTACTGTTAGCTGGGGATTATTCTTTCTTGGCCAGGAAGATATTATATTTCCTAGAGTTAATAATTGTTTATGATTTCTCTTCATTGGATGAACTGATAAAATGATCATACTATTGATTCTGCAACAGTAAATTCTGAAAATAATTAAATTATTCATTGTTGATCATAATCCGTTATGAATAATAATTAATTATATTTACGCGGGCGTATAAACGCTACATGGCCTTGAATTAACCTTATGTAATAAACTTAAGTCTACTGAAATAAACAATGTTAATTAAATGCCACATAACCCAGTTACGTAGAGCCTGTTGACATAAAAAGTTAAGTTACTTTTAAATGCATATACTTATTAAAATGAACATCTTATTTCACATATCTGTTATTTATATGCTTTTTAATTTGTCTATGCTAATTCTTAATTTAATTCCCCTGTTTTTATTCTCCAACAGACATTATGGAAGCTGCATCGTCATCTGTCATGTTCATAATTTCGTCATTCTGTGGACATTATCCCCCAATAATAAAAAAAACATCCCTGCAAAAAAACATTCACTTCCATTTCACCAATCTGTGGACTTTATTATTAATTCCACCAATAATAAATACGCCCCTGAAAAAACATTCACTTCCATGTCACACCAAGCATTATTGTCATAAAAAAGTCATAAAACACAGCCATAACCCCCCCCCACCGGAACCACACATGGGTCAAATTTCACATACCACCTGTTGCTCCCATATATGGACATATCCTGTCATAAACATATGTCATAAAACCATAAATCAAAAGTGACACAAGCTCCCCCATATAAACTACTTACAAACTACGCATTGTTAGTTACTTTTTCTTGCTGAAATGCTCATTGTTACACTTACGCCTGATGCACATCAGACACACTTGTGTGTGGAAACTCCGCTAGAACAGCATCTGTTAAAGTAAAAGAGGTACGGTCATGGCCATGTTCATACAACTTTATCTTCACACTACATCAGTCTGTCTACATCCTGTATTAAACAAGGACTACTTCTTCAAAAGTTCATGAGGGTTAGCTGTGAGGAACTGGATCAGTATGTCATGTCAATCAGCCGACTTGTCCTTTGAATATCTGCACAGATGTCCTGAAGGATTTCGGAGCCTCAGAGGCACGATTCAAAGCTCTTGAAGCTCAGATTGAGGGAAAAAAAAAGGAAAGCAGAGATGAGACTACTGTTTCTGAAGACCTATGTGCTGTAATATATACACTGACAAACAATTGCTGTAGGATTTACTTTGCAATTATTTGTGAGATTTCCTTGCAATGTCCGATAGAAAACTGTTTCAAATAAATGCCATGTAAAGAAATGGCATGTATCACATTGACTTAAATTTGAAGTAGAAAGACAGAAATAGTATTTTCCTGTAAAACTTACTCCAATGATCTTTATTTTATATACAAATTAAAACAATTGTGTTTTAAAAAGTGTTGTATATAATTTGCTTCCATTTCTACTGAGCCAATTTTCAACATTTTAAGAAGGTATTTGTTCTCTTCAGACAAACCTAAGGTGGCATTTTCAGCTTCATTGGGATCAAATGGTTTCTCTGGACCATTTAACACAGATACAACACTGGTTTACAAGGATGTCTTCATTAATGTTGGTAAAGCCTACCACCAGGACACAGGTATTGTTAATCCACACTGCTGAACACAATATCAACACTTGTATAATTCATGTCTACAGCTGATAAATGGAGATCTGTCTCACTCTTTAACAGGGATTTTCACAGCGCCGGTACGAGGAGTTTACTATTTCAGTTTCTTCTATCATTGTAGTATTGTTCATTCAACAGTGTTGATCTTGAAAAGAAATGGAAAGCATGTAGCATTAGCAAAACATCACAAGCGAATTATAGGTTCTGCAGAGAACGGAGGCAACGGCGTAACGCTGGAGTTGGAGAAAGGGGATGCAGTCTATATCGTACTACAAAGGGACTCATGGATCTGGGATGGAGACAGTATCACAGTGTTCAGTGGTTTTCTTATCGACACCATGTAAATAAAATACACCCTGTGAACAAACATAACATTAGATCCTGCTTTTGTGTGTGTGTGTGTGTGTGTGTATGTGTGTGTGTTCTGCAACCAGCCGTCGCATGGTTTTTGTGTTTTGTATCATATTTGATACATCAAGCTTTTATGGCAGAGGAGGAAGAAACGCCTTGATTTTATTTGTAGTCCCAAACTGAGCGAAAATATGCAATATGATGCTAATATTTATATGAACACAAGATGCATTTCAGATGCTTGTAATTCATTGAGATCTTAATAATAGTTTACAGACCACTTTCATAAAATGCATATAAATATCAGTCGTCACTATATCTAATATACTAATCACTTGTAGTTTTCAAACATATAATGTAATGCAATAAAATGATGACTGAGAGATAAAACAAATAAACATTTCTTAAAAACCTGGTGAAAAATGCCAAGTATACTTGCAGCCAGACTAATGATCAGTATACTTCAGGTGTGGTAATGATTAGTTAACTTAAAGTGTGCTATTTTGAAACAACTAATTTTGTACTAAGTATATTTTATTTGTAATTAAATTGTTGTAAAGCATAACTTTAAGTGTATTTAGTGTACTTTTGAGCATGTATTACATGCTTGATTAGTGATATTAAAGTATACTTTATTTGTCTTAAAAGTACATTACAAATTCTTTACCAGTGTCTTCGAATATTATATTTGAATAAAAAGTGTATGCTCAGAAATGCCTTTGGCTTATTCCAAATACTACAAATTCAATAACAAATGCACATTAATAAAACCAATATTACTCAGCTATACTTTGTACAATATACTTTAAACATTACATCACACAAGACAGTGTTTTAAAACCGTTACCTGAATACTGAAGGCTGAATCTCCTTCGGGACTCTTTTTACACAATGCTGAACACACTTGTTTTCAAGGCCATTACAATAAATAACTTCAATAACTGACAATAACTGACAGACACACATGGTATTAACAACTCAAACAGTGTTTATTTAAATCTCACATGGTTTTATCATTGGAAAACATAACAAAATGTAACAACCATGTTTTTAAATGAAAAGAACACTGAAAAAAAGAAGAAAACATCTTGGAAAAGCGGCCACACACAAACTACGCATTGTTAGTTACTTTTTCTTGCTGAAATGCTCATTGTTACACTTACGCCTGATGCACATCAGACACACTTGTGTGTGGAAACTCCGCTAGAACAGCATCTGTTAAAGTAAAAGAGGTACGGTCATGGACATGTTCATACAACTTTATCTTCACACTACATCAGTCTGTCTACATCCTGTATTAAACAAGGACTACTTCTTCAAAAGTTCATGAGGGTTAGCTGTGAGGAACTGGATCAGTATGTCATGTCAATAATGCCTCCAGTATATAGTCAAACATACAGTATGCAACAGAAGTGAGTACACCCTATCCTGCTGTCTACTGCATTATGTTGTAAGTACAAGTTTTTCGTGCTGAAGATCATTGCATGTAAAGTATTAGTTATCTGTTGTGTTGATTAGAATAAATACCTGATCTGTGTCTTGAATTTCTTGTCCTCCGTCATGTTAATGGTCGCTGAGCCCTTAGGAGGTTAATTGTTCTGTATGAGGTGTTAGTATATTGCACATGGCCACCTACTGGTCTGGATGTTTATTATGTTTCATGTGAAAGTAACCTCCTGGAAAAACAGAATTTAACTCTATAATGCAAAATGGTAATTAAATTATTTGGCTTTAATTAAAATTGTGAGATGTTCTTAAATGTCGTAAACAGTTGTGTAGATCAGTGGTTCTCAAACTGGGGGCCACTAGATGGCGCTAGGGGGGCTGCAAAGAAATTCAATCTAGAATATGAAATTATTATTTTTTTATTATTTTACCTGTATGTAAGTTAAATATTTTAAAAATAATATTAATTACACACAGCACATTACGCTGAAACGTGACCAAACCGTTGAGGTACTAGTGAACACAACGACATGAACACGCTGATAAATGCCAAGACTATTTAAAATGGACAAGTTTTTAGATATTGGATGCAGTGTCTCAGCTGAGAAGGTCACAACAGAAGAGCCCAGCGTGAAAAAAACGAAACTGCGTAAATTTGACGACTCGTACATAAAATATGGCTTTATGGAATATAGTGACGGCAGACCACAGTGCACACTGTGCTTGAAGATTTTATCTGTTGAAGCACTGAAACCATGTAAACTCAACCGACATCTCACAACAATTCATCCGGAGCATGGAAATAAAAGTAAGGATTTTTTTCAGAGAAAGAAAGAAGAATACGTCAAGCAAAAGGTACGACTGACTAACATCACGACAATACCTGAGAAAGCACAGCAAGCATCGTATCTTGCAGCCCTGCGAATAGCCAAATGTAAAAAGCCTCACACAATCGGAGAGGAACTAATACTTCCAGCAGCAGTGGATATGTGCCGAGTGATGGTCGGGGAGGAGGCCGCGAGCAGGGGGCGATTCTAGGATTTTCATTTTAGGGGGGCTCAGCCCCCAATGAGGGTATGATGTAAAAAAAAAAAAAAAAAAGTTAGTTTATGGTCTAATGCTCATTATTAACTAGTTTCATTCATTCATCCAGCAACATGTATATGGCACGGTTTTATAATCACTGAGGTACCGAATGTGTTCGGGGGCATGCTCCCCCGAGAAAATTTTGATTTCTCTGATCTACATATGTGCATTTTAAGATGTTTTGAAGGCCAAAAAAATTGGATGACAATAGCTTTAAAACCATGTGCGGGCAGCTGTTTTTTTCTCACCTCATCAGCATCACACTCTTTTTCTCTTTGTTTTTATCTTGCTCTGTCTTTTCCCCTCCTAAAGCTGAGCTTTGACTGATATAGGCTTTTCATTTTTGTCTGTCAGTGAAGAAAGTAAACATAGGGTCAACTGATAGGTTGATTCATGAATCATTTTCTCAGACAAAGCTACCAGGAAAGCTAGGTAACTAAGTCCATCTACAATGAAATATAAATTGTTTTATTTTTTAAGCTTTTTAGCCTTTATAATCAACAATACGGTTGGTTATTCATCAAGTTACCCCGTGAAAATCTATTTAATTTCAAATCATTTAACTAACCAGCTAAACATGTATTGATGTAATTGTCTATTGGCAATATGATTAATCTGTTCTATATTTATTTCTATTTATTAAAAATAACAACATGAATTATCAATTTGCCACTTCTTTAAATCAAGTACTTAAAAGAAAATCACAAATCCCTTTTCTCTACTCTTACTCTAATATATGTATCATGATACATTCCTCCTGATTCATTATTACTTTATACAAAACTATTAATACAAAACAAAATAACTCCACATGATGTTTCTCTCTCTGGGCCATCTAGTGCTTTCAGACAATGATGTGTGTCTTTAATCATTTCTGTGCATGGCTGCATAATGTAATGCCGAAATACAAAATAATATGTTTTAAAGTTTAAAAAGTAAATTAAAATAAATCATGATCGTTTTCTAAAGTATGTTTTCATGGGTGTTAATCGCTTCATTTTTGTAGGAATAAAAAACAACTATCACACTGATAAGGGCTGAAGGTGAACGCAGCGAAACGTATTGGTATTGGGTGAGAAACCGAACCGTCCCATGTTGCTCCCAATGCTCCAGTAACATTGCATTATGTAAACTGCAATGCATTTATGACAAAGAACTGCACCGATGCAGATGTAATATCATAGCAATCTATCAATAAATGCACTCACGACACACCTTGTAGCCGACTCTCTGATGTTCGCTCTGCTCGGCGCCCCTGCAGATTGAAAAATGCGCTAAATCCAAGCAGACTCGGATAAAGGGAGGAGCCGAAACTTGACGCAGCTTGCCGCCGTTTCAAATGAGTTTTTTTAAAGGGGACTGAAGCGATCAAAAATGTATTAATCAAATATTTTTTAGGGGGGCTGGGCAGAAGTTTAAAAAAAAAGGGCCTTGTGACGCCCCTGGCTGCGAGTAAGATTAAATCCATACCGCTGTCCAACGATACAGTAAGCAGGCGGATCAAAGACTTCTCTTCTGATGTAAAATCTCAACTGACCGACAGATTACGATCGTGTGAGCAGTTCACGCTTCAGCTTGACGTTAGTAGTGCTGCGCAGGTATTAGTGTACGTTCAATATTTATGGGACAGTAAAATTATGGAAGATTTTTTATTTTCAAAAGAACTCAAGGGGAGAGCCACAGGTGAGGAAATTTTCAAAATGTTGGACACTTTTATGGTAGAAGAAAATCTGAGCTGGGAAAAATGCGTGTCTGTTTGCACTGATGGTGCGGCAGCAATGACTGGGCACAAGAGTGGAGTTGTCACCCGAATTCAAGCCATAAATCCAAAGATCACAGCCACTCACTGTATGCTTCATCGTCAAGCACTTGCATCGAAATTAACCCTCTGGGGTCTGAGGGGTTTTCTGGGCCCTGGAGGTGTTCTGACATGCTCTGACATTTGTTGTTTTTTCAGTTATTTATAAACATGTTAATGGCAAAGGTGTAAATTCACTCTATATAGCACAAACAGGGCTACCATCATATCTGATCAACATGCTTGTAAATCTTTGTGTTTTTAAGAGAATAATGTTTATGCGTGGTTATTTGAAAAAATAAAAATGAAAGTTGCTGAAATAAGACCACAAAACATATAGTAAATATGTGCCCACAAGACTTTTGACTAATGGATGTTGTTGCCTAGAGTTTTTTCTTCAAAATGATGTGAAAATCATCCTGCCTAATCGTTCTCATAAAACAATACATTGATTTAAACTTTGTAAAACAGTTTTTTTGTCAGAAGAGGTTTATGCATGGGAGGGGTAATGGCCCATCAATATTAATGAGATTCAGACCAGGGGTGTGACATACACTCCCCCAGTGGCTAATGGGCCATCAAGTGCCTGAACAAAGAAGAGGAGATTCGAAGGTTTGTTTTATTGTAATTCCTCTATGTGGAGGAACTAAATGTTCTAAATTTGCAGGTATCTCACAGTAAATGCCTATGCCCCGTTGATGGCGGGCTCTAAGCAAAATAATGTAAAATGAGCAAAATAAACTAAAATAAAGGCAGATAGAATATAGTTACATGTCTTGGTGCCATTTTTGAAAACAGTTCCTGTTCAGCTGAAGACACAAGTGAACATTACATGCCTGGCATTTCCAAGGTGTGTCCTGCCTTTTACCAAGCTGTCCTTTGCAAAGCACACAGCTCTTGCGACCAACTGTGCAAATGTTCTTTGCATCTGACCTCAGCTCAGCTCCTGAAACCGGAGCACCAGCACCAATTTGCACCAGCAGCTTGAGCATTGGTGTTGTGGCACAGAGTTGACACTGCATTCTCAGAAAAAAACATTTTGAAGAGACTCAGAGGAGTGTGTGTGTCAGCAGGACTCAGCTGTGGGCCAGGTTTCCGTGCAGGCAGGAATCTCAGAGTCTGTGGAACCATATCAATGTCAGTCTCTGTTTGCCATGACAGAGTAGACTGCTTGCTGCTTGTCTGAATGTTTGTCTTGGCCCTCTTTGCAACAGGTGTCTGATGATCACCATCACCTTTATAGCTGTAAAACAAACAACTGTGAGCATGTTTATTACACAAATATAACAAGTGCATTTCAATCATTAAAAGTAACATTGGCCAGATGCAAAGCCATACAGACACATAATGTTTGTATGGACTATGTAAAACCAGAATATGTAAAAAGAATTATACTAATATCTGAAAGAAAGGGAATAAGTGTACTTACTTTTCAGTTGTTCTCAAAACTGAACGACACCTGTCGCGTGCCCTCCCAGTGCGAGTTGCAGGTGAGGCTGAGGGTGATGCTACCACATTCCTATAAAAATAATAATATTAATATTAATAAAGGTTGAACAAAGTACTAAGTACACATGCATAACTGATGGACAGTCAGCATGTTGATAAAACAACATCAGGTCTAACATCTGTAAAATAGTGGGTAAATATGTACTTACTCTTTCTGATTTCTGTCTATGTTGCTGCATGCCCTCTTAGTGCGAGTTGCAGAACCTCCATCATTCCTTTCAAAAAAAGTTGAAAACTATTATCATCATATATTTTAGAGTACTATTCCAGCACATGCACAACTGATGGACATTAGCATGCTGATAAGATAACACAAAGAAAAAATATGTAACATTATCAACCAACCTCCAAAAAAAAAGTCATACAGGCTCATATTGTAAAAACAAATTGAACGAACATGGGTAAATATGTACTTACTCGTTTTGATGTTCGACTGTGTTGCTGCGCGCCCTCCGAGTTGCAGATGAAGGTGATGCAGCTATTCCTTTTTTTTAAAAAGTTGAAAACTATTATAACACAAATATTTCAAAGTATATTACCATTAGTCTATATGAATAACTGATGTAAATAATTGTAGACACGTGCTGTAGGCATATATTGCGTGTCAATGGGCCATTACGGAGATAGCACAACGCAAACATTAACACATTTGCAATTCATCAGCTGGGCATATTTACACATTTCAGCACATACACACATTTGCAATAGATATTTGCAAGCACTCTTCGTTGATGATAATGAGGCAGCATAAACACTAGTCAAAATATAATCTAAACATACATAATATTTTCTAAATGAATTTCAAAATTCTAACTTTCATACAGGCCTATGATCTAAGATCATGTGCAATCGCGAGACAAATGGAGTGGGCAGACAAGATTTTGACCATTTCATTAGGTTTATTTTTTGTATAAAGCCTTTCTTTAAAGTGAATTTCGTTTTGTATTAATTGTATCTTAATTTTAACCGTTGTTTCATCAACAAATTGCCTGTATTTAATACATAAGAATTAAAAATAGCAGGCAATAGAGCTCCGTGTCGGCATGTGAACTGGAGCTCGTCTCATAAATGAACCCAAACTCATAAGCTTTGCCTAAAATACCAGAGAAATATATAGAAAGCTCGAAATGTGTTATTTTGAACAAAACTACTAAAAACGAAAGAAAACAGACTGCATGAAGCCTACTTATACAGCATAGACCATTTAAATATAAATTACTCTGAATGACAACAAGTATGGAAATGGTCCAACCAGTAAAATATGTAGCCTACGTTTAGGCCTATATAAAATAGCTTGTCAACTTATGCAAGTAAATTTAAAAAGACTTACTCATCCGAAATATTATCCACGGCTGGATCAAGTCGCTCTTCAAAATACAAACGTTCGTCGTCAGAGTCCCGCTTCTTCTGAGGAAAATTTGAACTCTTCATCACTATCCAGGACTAGCTGAAGGGCTTCTTCACCAGTGAATCGTGTCATCTTCCATCGGCGCAGGAAAGTGAATGAATGAAACTTGCTGGTTTTAAGGCATTTCAGGGGGCGTTTACCTTATTTTGCATAGATCACCTCAGCACATTATCTTATGAATAGCGCGCTCTGCGAGTGGGTGTGAACTCATTACAGATAATTAGATGATACGGGAAAAACTGTACTTCTCTTTAGTTTCATACAGATTATATTGCAGGAGAATATTTGTTTTGAATGTGAATTGTTTTATTTAAAAGTAGAAATTTAAAGCTTTCTTTAGACGCATGTTTCATGGTTGTGTGATAAGTATTAGCTGAGTTTCAGCTCATTTTCCAGACTTGTTTCAGAAAGATTTTTGCGGAGACCAAGTGAGCTGAAAGCGCACCCTGTTTATTTTATTTATTTAAAAATAAAAACAAGGTTTTGATGTTAATGTGAGTGTACACAAAAAAAGAAGACCCTCTATAGTTTATAATCATGTATTTATTTTATTTATATGACCATAAATGATGGATTTTTTTTAAGTTTATGTTGCTGCTATGTGAAAAAAATCCAGCAAAACGCGCGGGCGCGTTTGTCGACCTCAGAGGGTTAATGGCACCCGACCTGCATGATGTGTTGGAAGTAGTAGTAGCGGCTGTCAACTTTGTGAAGTCAAGACCGCTGGAGTCACGTCTCTTCGCAAAACTATGCACAGAGATGGGAGCAGCTCATGATCGGCTACTGTTCCATTCAGAGGTGCGGTGGCTCTCACATGGAAAGGTTTTAGAGCGAGTGTTTGAACTCAGACGTGAGCTTCATGATTTTTTGAAAGAACATAAACCTGATCTAGAACTGTTTTTTTCTGACCAACAGTGGATGGCAAAACTAGCCTACCTTGCAGACATTTTCAGTAGTCTCAATGGACTGAATCTGTCCATTCAGGGATGTTATTCCACAATACTGGAGGCAAGTGACAAAATAAATGCATTCAGGAGAAAAATTTACCTGTGGGTACGTAAACTACAAAGAGGCATCACTGACATGTTTCCAAATCTATCTGAATTTTTGGATACAAACTGCATGGCAGTGGACTTCATGCTCAACACCATTACCAGTCACCTCACCTCACTGAATGAACATTTCAGTCGCTACTTCACAGACATTGACATGGAGAAATATGACTGGGTTCGAGATCCCTTTTCTTGTGATGTGATGGCCAGTGGCCTCAGTGGAAAGGCTGAAGATGAACTTTTGGAACTGTCCAGTGATCGTACTCTCAGGATGAGATTTAATCAGCAGGGCCCAGCAGAATTTTGGCCCACAGTTTGTAACGCAGAAGTTGTGATGTTGCCCAGAGAGAGAAAACAACGGGTGTCGGAGAAGAAAAAAAGATGCTCGAGAGTCGATGACGTATTTTCCCCTGTGTTTAATAAAGGCACTTAAACGTCATACACTCGTCCACATACATGTGGATCGAGCGAGAAAACGTAGCCTATACAAAACATCCAACTCAGGTTACAATTATAAGAGAAATAAAAGAAAGAACACAAATGTCGGGAGAGCGGTTAACTCCTCTGCTCACTTCTCAAATCTGAATTTCACACACTGCGCACATGCGCAGTTCTCCTCTTTTCTGATTACCATAAAACTTAAAGTGACCGTACCATAAAACATAAAGAAACATTACAGAGTCCCCCCTGACAAATAAAGGCTGACCCCAGCCGTACACAACCAGGGAGCATTACTGTTTCACTTAACAACCATACATACATGCCACAGTTGAAAAGCTGTCTCTCAGGGTGAGAAAAAAAATAAAAAAATAATGCACAACCAGTACAGTCCCACAAATCTGCACATTGCACTGAAGTTCAATAAAACAAAAACTGTGTGCAACACCCACATATGGAAGATATCATTTTTTTTTTTTTTTTTTTACATCAAACCTTAAACATTTGTCAATAAACAACAAGTAGAAGAGACTGTAGATGGTTCGCACTCTGAAAAACTAGACAAAGTCTTTAACAAAAAGAAACAATTATTTTAATAGAGCAAGAGCAGACGTTTCAGCCATCCAGCTATTCTCAATGCTCATAATGACGCGCCTGGGGACGGCCCCTGCCCGGTCGAGAGACCGCTATGGGCAGCTTGCTCCTCCCCGACTTTGCGCGTCGACTCTAGACGCGGCCTCCCTCCGGGGAAAGCAGGCCGCGTCGACCTCGGGAGACTCAGACGGAGCATTATGAGCATTGAGAATAGCTGGATGGCTGAAACGTCTGCTCTTGCTCTATTAAAATAATTGTTTCTTTTTGTTAAAGACTTTGTCTAGTTTTTCAGAGTGCGAACCATCTACAGTCTCTTCTACATTTTATTGGTTTTCACGCACCTGGACTTACAACTAGCCTTCATCTGAGCGCAACAATATTTCCTTGTCTTCCAATAAACAACAAGTGACAAACAAAACCATTGTTTTATCTCTCTTTACTGAACTTCAATCTTGCGTGTATGATATGGGTTAGTCCACCTATTAACCGTCCAGTCAGAAGTAATTCTGGGGTTCTGTCTTGGTCTCAAGTTATAACGGTCAGTACCCTGGAAAGGGTCATTTGTGTCAAATCTCTGAGCGGCATAGTCACGTCTCGTGTCAGAGTACTCTGTGTCTGCAAAAACAGCACCGTCAAGTGTCTGTGCAGGCAAGATTTCTTAGGAAACGTCATTGGGCAGTTCGGTCAACCAGACTCCAGCAACACTTAAGGCAGTATCGTCAGATTCTCCAGGCCCATTTTGGATAAAGGCATCTTCATCCCATGATTGTCCATTGTCACAATTATCAGAGAGTTTTTGTTTGGACAAAGCAGTATTCCACGAGTGAAAAGGCTGAAGGTTCACAACGTGAAACACACCAACATCCTCTCCAGTATCGACTTTTTCCAGCCTGTAGTTAACGTCAGACAGTACTTCTGAGATTCTGTATGGACCAGAGTATACTGGAGCCAGCTTGGCTGTGAAGTTTTCTACTGCATTAGACTTTGGGTGTGTTTTCACTCTAACCAGATCATCCACAACATAAGAAACTGAACGCCGTTTTAGGTCATAGTATCGTTTCCTACGTTTATGTCCCTCCTCTAGAGCTACTCTGGTGTGATCATGAGCGTCCTGTAAAGAAGCTCTCAAATTCTCTGGGTATGTTACAGTACATCCGGGTCATCCACTCCCTCAACATTCGGCTGTGTGATCAAATCAATTGGAGTTTCAAGTTCACGTCCATACAACATCATTGACGGTGACAGGCCTGTACTCTCATGGGGCGCTGTACGAAGAGCGAAACATATTTGAGGTATGTATCTGTCCCATGAGGTGTGTTTGTCTCCCACGTATGCACGAATTGCTGTCTTCAAGGTACGGTTCACCCTTTCAGTAGCATTTGTCTGTGGGTGAAATGCCGTAGTCAACCTGTGTTCTGTACCCAGGGCGGCCACCACATCCTCGAATAGTTTACTCACAAACGGCGTGCCACGGTCAGAAATCAGGTAAGTCGGTGCACCGTGTCTTGCAAAGGTTTTGCTCAGGAACTTACTTTCAGCAACTTGTGCTGTCGCTGTTCTGACTGCATTAACCCTCTGGGGACCAAGGTGTTTTTGGGGCCCTTGAGATGTTCTGACATGCCTTGACATTTGTGCTTTTTTCAGTTATTTATAAACATGTTAATGGCAAAGGTGTAAATTCACTCTATATAGCACAAACAGGGCTACCATAATATGCAAGCAACGTGTATGTAGATGTTTGTATTTTTAAGAGAATAATGTTTATGCGTGGTTATTGGAAAAAATTAAAATGAAAGTTGCTGAAATAAGACCACAAAACACATATTAAATATGTGTCCACAAGACTTTTGAATAATGGATGTTGTTCCTTCGAGTTCTGGCTTCAAAATGATGTGAAAATAGTCTTGCTTTATCGTTCACATAAAACAATACATTGATTTAAATTGATGTAAAACAGGTTTTACTTGGAAAGCCAATATGAGAGGGGGCGTGAACGAGGAGTGGTTTACACCTGAGAATACAATGTCCCACCCACTCTGCATAATGAGCCATGCATTCAGGTGTGACACTGACTGAGCCACAATGCAAGGACAAAAGATATATTTAGAAGAAGACTTATATTGACCATTTAAGATTTCGCTTACATCTATCTTGTAAATATGTTTAGCTATTTTATTAAAAAGGTTACAATTACAACAATAATTACAATTTCAACAATATTTCAAGTGTACTCTTTCTTTGTAAAAAAAAAAAAGATTATAGGCCTACATTTTATCATATGTATTCATTAGTTTGAATATAGCCAACATTGGATCTAACATCTTAGTCTATGACTTTATTTTTGACAAAAATAGTATTTTATATATATATATAGATATGAGCAGAAATTGCTAAACAAAAGCTTATTTGATGTGGCAGTATATTCTACAGTAAAAACTGTACCCAAATCTAGTCAACAAAATGTTGTCTTTCATACTTCGCCTGACTGTAACGTTGTTTTTATGAAATATTAGGGCATATAAATGTTAATTTGCAGTTTAATACGTTGCTTATACAAATACATTTTATTTCAACATATTTCAGTCGATTTTTACTCATCTCAGTAGGCTATAGCAAAGCACTTTATTCTTTCACACACAGACGCGCGATTCATATTTAGGCTAAACAGTCTTTACAAATATGTACCCTTCATTCATCTCACAGAAATATTATAGAAACGCGATTCATCTTTTTGCGGTTTACATAGGCCTACACTAACGTTATTCCATAACGTTATTCCACATTAACACTTGAGAAAAGATAACAGCCTACCTCACTCCTCAGCGGGATCTATTGCTCCTCATATAAGCACTGTTCTGAGGAATCTTTTCTCCATAAGGTAGGCTATATTATGCCTCACTCGCGGCGCTTTGTTTACAGCTGATGTGGGCGTTTCACAGGTCTGAAATGGTTCTCAGAATTTGCGTTTGAATAGCACGCGCTCTCCGGGGAGTGGTCACATTACTTTTGAATGAGCTCGTAATGAGCTCGACTGGAATCGTTCTCTTTTAATACAGATTTCACAAGCTGAGAATATTTGTTTTTTATATAAATTACTTCATTTAAAAGATGCAATAGAGTTATAGATCATTTTCGAACGCGTTTCAAATTGGAGTTTACTGACAGAGAGAGTGCAGAAATCGCATCATGTTAATTTTTCTTTATTTGGCAAAAAGCAAAACACTTTATTTTGTGAGTATACAGAAAAAAAATAGAAACTGAACAGGATCGATTGATGTATTACACGAAAATGAAAGATCAAAATTAACAGAGCATTTAGTGTTTATTTTACATTGCTAAAAAAAAAAAACGAGCAAAACGCGCGGGCGCGTTTTTGGTCCCCAGAGGATTAACTTCAACCCACTTTCAGAAGTAGTCGACAAATACAAGTATATACTCATTTCCATTCTGCGTCCGAGGGAGAGGGCCCACAAAATCTACTCCAGTGTATTCCCAGGGCTTTTGTGGTTTGATTGGGACCATCAGGCCCGCTTCTTTTGACTAGGCTTTGTTAATTGACACACAGAGCATGAGGTAACGTATCTCTTCACATCCTCTGTCATTTTTGGCCAGAAGAACCTCATCTTAAGCCTGGTCAATGTTTTGGTAATTCCGAGATGTCCAGCGGTAGGGTGGTCATGGTAGTATTTTAACAAAGTACCTCTGATGGACATAGGCGCATAGAATTTGAGCTGTTTCATTGGATGTAGTCCACAAGTCACTTTAGAGTCTCTGACATACAGCAAACCGTCCTGAATGACGTACTTTTCGTCCACATCCTCTTTTCCGGCACTGTTAAGGGCACATAAAAGATTGCAGACCACTGGGTCATTTTCCTGTAATTGCCTCAACTGTGCTTTGTCCGTCAGCATGACCGAGGACAGGCTACGGAGATCCATCCCCCCAATGATTGCATAATCTGGCAAAATGTCTATTGGGGCAGCCTCGCATTGAATTGGGTTGTTGGACAAAGCGTCTGGGACCTTGTTTTGAACACCTGGCTTATGTACAATACTAAAATCAAAGTCCTGCAGGCGTAAGGACCATCTCGCTAGACGTCCTGAAGGGTTTGGGCGATTCATCAGCCACCTCAGGCTATTATGGTCTGTGTAGACTGTCACATGGAGGCCCTCTACATAGGGTCTAAAGTACTCCAGAGCCCAAATCACTCCTAAACATTCCTTTTCAGGCGTTGAGTAGGGTTTCTCAGCCTTGTGTAGAGTTCTGCTTGCAAAAGCCACAACAACATCTCGTCCCATGTTGTCTTTTTGCATTAGAGCCGCCCCAAGACCCAGGTCGCAAGCGTCTGTGTGTATGTAGAATGGCCGTGTGAAATTTGGAAAACATAAGATTGGTGCTGACGTGAGACACTTCGTCAAGAAATCCTTAGCAGCCTGGCAACTTTCATCCCAGCAGAACGGTGTTTCTTTCCGGGTGAAACGGAAAAGTGGTTCCGCTTTACTCGCATAGCCAGGGATGAAGCGTCGATAATAGCCGGTAAGGCCAATGAATCCTCGGACATCCTTTGTGTCTTTTGGTGTTCTGAACTCCGTCACCGCCTTTACTTTTTCCGGGTTTGGTGATATACCCTCTGGTGTGACACGGTAGCCAAGGAATATGAGCTCGCTTAGACAGAACTGACATTTGCTCAGCTTCAGAGAGAGACCTGCTGACTGCAGTCTCAACAGAACTTCCCGAAGGTCCTCAAAGTGTTGTTCAAAGGTTGGAGAAGCTATTACGATGTCGTCCAAGTACACTGCACAGCATTTATAAGTCAGGCCAGCGAGGACAGTGTTCATGACCCTTTGAAAAGTAGCAGGGGCATTGCTGAGCCCGAAGGGAAGGACTTTGAACTGAAATACTCCACAGTGAGATATAAAAGCAGTTTTCGGTCTAGACTTTCCCTCAACGGACACCTGCCAATACCCTCGAGATAGATCCAGAGTTGTAATAAATTTCCCACGGGACAGAAAGTCTAATGATTCATCCACCCTGGGTAGAGGATATGAATCTTTCAGTGTGAGCTGATTTAGACCCCTGTAGTCCACACAGAATCTGGGTTCTCCACAAGGTTTCTTTACGATCACGACCGGCGCAGCCCACAGGCTCGATGACGGCTCAATAATTCCTTCCTCCAGCATTTGTTTTATCTGGCTTTAAATTATCTGCTTTTTCTCAGGGGAAGTACGGTAAGGTGGTAAATTGACAGGCTTCGCACTACCAGTGTCGATCATGTGCTCTGCCATTGACGTATTTCCCAAGTGACCATCAAACATGCACCAAAAATCTTTCACCAGGGCAAGGAACTGAGCTTTTTGTCCCTGTCCTAAACAGGCCTCCTCGACTTTCCCCTTCAAGTCAGATTTTTGGACACCCATGAACATCATGCGCCCTACCGCTGTAGTCTCCATCCATTCACTCTCTAGTTCACATGGTTCTGGCTCAACAGTGTCACACAAAGTTATCGTCCTGGATGGAATATGAATGTTGACTGCAGCTCTTAACATGAAATCCATCCCTAAGGGGTGAAGCGAGATCAGGGACGATAACAAATCTATGGTAAAAACGTTTTCCCTGGAATCCAATATTCAGCCAAATGATGCCGGCTGGGCTGCAAGTTGCTCCGTTAGCTAATTGAATGGGGGGTGATAACCAAGAGTGCACTTTTTCACCGCTTCCTGGAATGCCAGAAATAATATTAGTCCCAACAGCAGAAAGGGAAGCGCCTGTATCAAGAGCTGCATCAACTGCTCTGTTGTAGAGGTTAACTTTGACAATGAATGGGGTGTTCCAAAATGAAGAAGAAGCCGGGTCTTCTACATGGCCCAGGATGAGTGGCTCAAGTGTGGACACCGGAGAATGTTGGGGCATATTTACCTTCTGGAGGGAGGATTGCCCCTGTGAGATGTCCTCCCTCCCCTGTAGTTTCCCTTCTGCTGGTCAGATTTATTTTCCTGCCCACCCCTGTAGTTGTCTTGGTTCTCGCTACTCTGATTATGATCTGGCGTTTCATTTGCTGCTTGTAAGTTCTGCTTTGTAACACCCCCCAAAATATCTGCTTGTGGCACAAAGTTACAGTTCGGACAATTTCGGGACGTGAAACCAGGTTTAGAGCATTTAAAGCAGTAAGGTTCACGTGTTTGCTCCTTCATTGGCAGCTGGGGCTCATTACGGCTGTATGGGCCAAGAACAGAATGGAGCTCATGTGCCTGCATCAGGAGGTCAATGACTGACGTGATTTCTGTACCATAAATCGCGACTCTGTATCGCTCCAACGCATGCTTACAAATCAGTTCAATTTGATCTTGTTCTGTTGGGGGAGACTTCAGCTTTTTGAATTCGCTCAATAGATGCGCTACAAATGTTGGAAAAGGCTCATCAGGCGCTTGAACACGGTCAAGGATGCCTCTCAAGATGCGCTCCTGATTGTCCGTTGGAAGAAACACACTTTTAAAAAGAGTACGGAATTGCGTCCAGGCTATTGCGTCCGTTCCCGCGGCGGCAAAATTGGGATGTGTATTTGCTGCCTTTTACCGCTGAGTGGCGCTGTAATCACAGACTTTGAAAAGTGTCAGTTTATTCTCTTTATGACGTAATCTGCCGCGGCAGTAATCTGAGCTGAGGTCACAGATAAATTCAAGATAAATATTCTGGTTAAACGAATTCAAATTCATTAAATTTAAACAAAGTAGACACACGTTAACATTGTGTGCCCAGTTTTTCTATAATTTAGAAAGGCTATGTCAATAGGTTACTTGTCATTTTCTTCGTGTTATTTTAATGTGTTTGTAGATTTATTAACTGAAACATAACAGTGAAATAAATTAAAATAATTTACCGTGAAATTAAAACATTTTCAGGACTTGCAGCTCCTAACCGATGTAGTCGGTTTAAGCATTCTTTGTTATATTCAGAACTAAATATAGCCTTACATGTTACAAACTTTTAAAACAGAGAAAATAATAGACGTTGGCGATTCAGACGGTAGCTCTGTGGTCAAAGCATTAACAAGAGCCTCTCGGAGCTTCAAACGATCTGAGATCGAATCTCAGTGTAGCCGACAGTGTTGTTGATGCTTAAATATGTATCTGTTTATTAAAGTCAATCATCTTGTTTAATTATCAATTGTAGGCTACATTACAACATAAATTTGCTACATTCCCGCTGCAAAGACGACACATCTGATGAAGGAAGACTGTCAGCCGATTGCACCAGAAAATGAAGATGATGAAGCTCGTCTTTAATCTGCTAAATTATTTTTTTTTGTGTGTGTGAATCTTTCACGAGATTGAGATGACTGACAGTGATACCCGGCCATATCAACGGAAGACATTTTTCAAAACAGATCGAACAAATCAGAAAAATACTTTCAATACAGTATTGCTTTCAATTAAAAAATAAACAATGAAAATGTAAAATAAAAATAAAATTAATTAAGTTTGAAAACTCATCGCACATTTTAAGATATGAATAAAGTGTCGGGACAGTTTATTTATTTAAACAGGGTTGCATCGATAGAGTTTATTCCCTTTGTGATGCAAAATAAGAAACACAGAATCTTAGGCCTATTCTTGCAACATTTTAAATTTCTATTGTCAAAGAAATTGCAGCTAAATTAAAAAATTAAAACGGTACAAAACGGAAAAAGTTCAAAGCAACATAAATTAAGAACAGGCGTTTTTCTTTGCCTCTCTCGCGCTGGATATTTTTTTAGTAAGTTTGGTCTCCCTCACTGCGCGCGGCGGGTCTCTCTCGAAATTAAGCATTTCAGCGTAAAAAACACCATACAGCTGATAATACTGTATATGTCGCTGTGTGTCATCCACACAAATCATGAAAGAAAAAACTGTAACAAATAGCTTTTGTTCCTTCAAAGATACAACATGCCTTGCTGAATTCACCTTACAATAAAACGAGGTGGGTCGCCAATAAAAGAGCTCTGTATCTGCTAAATTTAAATTGTTTGTGGAAAACCTATACAATCAATAAAACTACAATATATAATTTAATAAGATATAGGGCCTACTGTACATAGGCTATGGACTTTTGGAGATTTTGAGATTAATCCTTAAAAGAATTTTGCCTTTGCCTGCTCATCAGGCTGGCTCCGACACTCTCCATATGAAAGACGGAACATTAACACCTCTGTCCTGCACCCCCACGATAAAGCAAAGTATTGCCTTCTCCAAACCCCCCACAGGCTAGCTGAGTTTGCAAAACAAAACAAAGAGTTTGCCACTCATCATGCCAAACAAATTATAAACTTCAATATTTAATTCAAAACAATCTCAAAACGCTTTGTGACATTTTGAAAAGCCGTGGATGCATTACTGCCACTGGAACCATGAACGCAACAGAATACTGGTTCTGATTTTATTGTTTGTCGTTTAAACGTCATATATATGAATTATTATAGGCTACAGAAGTAAAGTCATTGTATAATATTTGTTCCTTAGTGTAAAATGGAAATGCATGGCGATTTTATTTTGTAAATAGGCAAAAAAAAAATGTTTTAGAAGACAAATCTCTCTGCATCAACAATAGACTATAAAATGCATTAATAGGCTAATATAAAAACACCAGTAGTCCAAGTTAGTTCGGGATTCGAACCCGTGTCATCTAAATGATCGTAACATACGTTCAACCACTCGGCCACTATTCACTCGTTGCGATACGGCCGAACGTTCCAGTGTGTGTTCGCTCACACGAGCGAGAAGCGCTCTTCATTCAAATGAACGCGCCGCCGCATTTGTTGAACACTAATTCAACATGCCAGAATAAAACCTGGCTTTAGAACAATGCATAGTGCCACTCGTCGTGGTGTGCCAAAAAATTACAATAATTTAGTTTAATTTATTTCAGTGTTAATGTTTGAGTTAAAAAATCCTCTACAAATTAAATTAACCCAAAGTCGGCTATAAGAGTCCTTTAGGCTACGTAAAAAAGTAAAGGGCTTACAGTCTTAACATTTAGGCTACTTTGCTTAAATTCGATACATTTATTTTCAGTAGGGCCTAATACATTTGTAGGGATGTAATTTCAGTATGCTTTACCAACGCTATGTATTCAATTAAAGTTCCAAGAGGTCTGGTCTCTATATTTCCTTCCCAGCTGACACTTCTATGCAAGTGCACAGCAAAAATCACAACTTGTGCTTGCTGCGAACGCAAGTTATTTAAGGTGTCTCAACTGTACACAGTCTACAGTGTGAATTCGTTACAAGGTTTCATTTAATTACATTAATGTGCAGCAATTTGTACAAATAGAGTCTATAGGCCTACTATACTGTTGTAGACATTAAATAATCTCATTTAGTATCATATTTGTTAAAATATTATAATGTTGTTTTTTCAATCTATGTTGAATATGAAAAGTGAACAGCATGAGTAAGATAAGATGCATTATATCGAGAGATGGATATGGAGTGGGTCAGACATGATTTTGACCACTTCATTAAGTTTTGTTTAGTAGAAAACCTTTTTTAAAGTTAATTTCGTTTTCTATAAATTGTATCTTAATTTTAATCATTTTTTCATCACCCAATTGTCTGGATTCAATAAGTAAGAGAAGCAAACAGACACTAATCATAGAGGCGCCCGTGAGGTCACTTGCATTGCACGTCAGCTGGAGCGCATCTCATCCTCCTAATTTAACGAAACTCAGCGTATGCCTCACACAGACATGATAAATACATCAAATACACAAAGCTTGAAATGTCTTCAAACGAAATAATTCAAAACGAAAAAGAAAAAGGCTACTCTCTGATTATGTCTTTGTGCATTTCTCTCTAGGTGCGTTCACTACAAATATGGCGATCGTCAACTTCATCTTTGCAGTCGACACTGTCAGAAAACACTAGTTCATTGATAAAAATCATATGAAGACAAGGCATATATTAAGTTATTTTAGCTGTTATGAGAAAAATAAATCTAACAAAACCTAAAATCTAAATCTAATAAATAAAAATAAAAAATATTAACGCCAATTCAACATGCCAGAATAAAACCTGATTTTTGAACAATGCGTAACGCCACTCGGCCTGGTGTGCCAAAACACTACATTTTAAACTTCAATGTTTAATTCAAAACAATCTCAAAACGCGTTGTGAATTTTTTTTAAAGCCTAGCCTATATACATTAAGGGCATTGAAACCAGGATCTTAACTAAAACGTGTTCCGCGTAATCTCTCAAAAATTATGCCACACTACTCCATGTATTTTTTTTTTTTAAGGACTGCTTTTGAAATCACTATAAATTACTGTGCAATTGTATCGCTCACGAGAGCTCTTCGTTTATCTAATTCCTCAATAGAATAGTAAAAATATTCAGCGTCATTGCTCCTAACATCGTCTCTATTTTTAACTTTTGATTCTATTTTTTCAGCTGTAAAATTGATTCTATCTTTGGTTCTATTCTGTTGTAGCCTAATAGGCCTATTTATATATATGAAAAATATGCCTATTATTTAACCCACTTACATTTTAAAATACGGCAATTGCTGCTGTTTTGCACAATGTCCCTTTGCGCCACCTGGCGGTCATTTCGGGAACGACTTTGAAATGCGGCTGGTTTATTTTCGCCGCGGTAATTTCGCCGCGGCAGCTGGCGCGGCGGTAATAGGCATTCTGGTTGACCACCATCTGTATGTGTTCGCTCAATACTGAAAACCATTTCCTGGGCTCTTTTGCTAGGAAGCGAGGTAATTCAAGAAGGATCTGAGCGTCACTCAGCCCCAAAGAGGTTCTGTATACTTCCACAAGCTGAAGCCAATCTTCAGGCTGAACTTTTCCATCTCCTCTGAACACAGGGGGCTCAAGTTTTGACTGATTCAAGACTGAAGCTAACGCTCTAGCTGTACTATTAAGCAGTGAAGAAGTGTGAGTAAAGTCTGTTGTATTTTCAGGTGCTATGTTGCAATCAATGGCTGTCGCTGAAAGTTTTGGCCTGACGTGAACAGGTTGGGTCTGGGCATATGGAGTGGAAGAGGCAATTGGATCATTACGTACAGGTAATGGGTTTGAAGTGGCTGCGTACATGTTTTGAGTAGAAGAGGCAATTGGATCATTACGTGCAGGTAACGGGTTTTGAAGCGGCTGCGTACATGTTTTGAGTGTAATCGTCAATCATACCTCTCTGCAGATCAAGGGACTCCTTTAAGCATTTTCGCAGCATTTCTACTTCAGTCCTTAGCGACTCAACCTGTGTCTCCAGGCAGATAGTCGGCTTTGGGGCTCTCCTCCTAGGCTCAGACTCAAAAGGTAAAGTCAGGTCAGTCAAATTTGTCAAACCATCCACATATTTAGCCATTATGTTCAATATAGTCAATATAAAAACTATGCTATGCAGTAATTTTCAGTAAAACTGTAAATTATGCAGTTTTCAACAAAAGTCAACAATTGCAAATCTCACATTATGACAACAATGATGGAAGTAAAATGGTCTTAACCCTCTTTGCACTCAACTTCAGAGCATCAACAAAGAGAAGAAAAATTAACCGTAGAAATACCCATCCAGTTTGAGTTTTTCCTTAATGAATCCTTTCAACAATATACGTTTTTTGTTTGTTTTTTTTCCCCAAAGGAATCACAAAATATCACGTATGTGAGCTTTCATGGCAAACCTGTTGAACAGTTCTGATGAAGCTGTGAACACGGAATTTCAGTTCGAATCCCGGTAAGATTCAGATGAATCAGTCAATTGTTCAACGGCGAAACAAGATACAGTCAGTGTCCCACGGTCTGTGTCCAAATCTTTAACAGTCTATCGTCCAAACCAGAACACGTTTTGTTTTTTGTTGAAACTTTTGCACGGTTTTAATGAGCCGCTGGTGAACCGATGACTCCTTTCACGACTCAAAACAAATCACACGTACCAGAATGAATCTCAAGTGTATGAATGAATCTCACGTGTCCATCCGCGTGTTTCTCGGAGCTTCGGCGTGGGCAAAAATGTCCATAAATCCACAACGAAATATAATATCCTCGATCAACAATTCCAAAGGTCCGATCCGAGGCCGGAGACAAAATGTTCGGGCGCCACTTTGTAACGCAGAAGTTGTGATGTTGCCCAGAGAGAGAAAACAACGGGTGTCGGAGAAGAAAAAAAGATGCTCGAGAGTCGATGACGTATTTTCCCCTGTGTTTAATAAAGGCACTTAAACGTCATACACTCGTCCACATACATGTGGATCGAGCGAGAAAACGTAGCCTATACAAAACATCCAACTCAGGTTACAATTATAAGAGAAATAAAAGAAAGAACACAAATGTTTGGAGAGCGATTAACTCCTCTGCTCACTTCTCAAATCTGAATTTCACACACTGCGCACATGCGCAGTTCTCCTCTTTTCTGATTACCATAAAACTTAAAGTGACCGTACCATAAAACATAAAGAAACGTTACAAGTTGAAAATGAGTACAAGGAGGTTGTTCTTCAGGCCATGAGAATATTGCTGCCTTTCCCAACAACATACCTTTGTGAGACATCTTTCTCAGCCATGATAGCAATAAAGACAAAATACAGGGCACGGCTTAATGTGGAAGATGACTTGAGAGTTTGCCTGTCCCCAATAACACCCAGAATTGATGAGCTCTGCAAAGAAAGACAGTCTCACCCTTCCCACTGAGGTTGTGTGTACTTGAACAGTGGTTACTAAATTGATGTGTCTGCATTGCATGATTTCTTTTATATTGTAAAACATGTATAATATTGTATGTCTTCCATATTTAAAAACTATTTCTTTAAGTAGAGCAGAATTTTTTTTTATGTTTCTTGCAGAAAAAAAATTGCTGAAAAAACAGATTGCTGTTCAAATTGCAAACCAAACTTGAGCCACTGTCATTTACTACATTAAAATGTAAGAAGTTTAATGCACTTTTTTACAATCATATGTAAATACATTTTTCAGTATTCATCTTCTACTATGGACATCATAAATTACTGTTCAGTATTCAATACTTTTGTTGCACTTTTCAGACAATATTATTGTTAACTGTCAAAATTATTTTTTATAACAATGTTATATTTTATGAAATGTAGAATTTAACAAGTTTTGTATATTCAACATCAGAGACATAAGGCTACAAACAGAATTGTTGTTCCAACATTGTACAAATTTATTTGTTTTTGGTACAATCTAAAATTTGTAAGTAAAATTGTAAGTTTGAGGATGTTTTTGTCATGAGTTTTCTTTTGGGGGGCCACAAAAGGATTCACCCTACACAAGGGGGCCTCCTCCTGAAAAAGTTTGAGAACCACTGGTGTAGATAACATGTTTGTGAAGGAGTGATTTAAGGAAAATATTGTTACAAAATATTGTTGAATATTGCTGTTGAACTTGTTATTTGTGTTCTTCAGAACAAGACATGTTTTGAACATGAAAGAACACATGTATGATCAAGTTGATATAAATGTATGTATTTTACAGTTTCAAAAATGTAATAAATTACTTCATTGCAGGGTAAAATTCACTTCTCTGGCAAATGACGTCATTCCAGTAATTTCATCCTGTCGGTCTTCCTCCAAGCCAGTCGCAAAGTTACGGTCAGTAAACCTGCTAAATCTTTGTTCTATCAAGATTTCATCTCCAAATCATGAAATAGCAGAATCTCAGACACTGAGGATGGCCTTGATAAACGCGAGGTCATTATCTAATAAATCGTTCATTTTAAATTACTTTTTCACTACAAACTCACTGGACTTTCTATTTGTGACTGAAACCTGGCTGAAACCCGATGAATTCTCATCTCTTGGTGAACTTTCTCCCCCGGATTGTGCCTTTTTTACCACAGCAAGACTTTCCGGTCAGGGTGGGGGTGTTGCTACTGTTTTTAAAAATCATTTTAAAAACAATCAACTGCAAACGGATGTGTACTCAAGCTTTGAAGTACAGTTAATGAGAATTAACATAGGGAGTCCTGTATTATGTGCATTGATTTACAGGCCTCCTAAATTTAACAAAGATTTCATCCAACAATTCTCTGAGTTTCTTTCTAATATTGTATCCCATTGTGATAGGCTGTTGATTCTAGGAGACTTTAACATTCATATCTGTTGTCCATCTAAACCTTTGGTGAAAGAATTTTCTTGTCTTATTGAATCTTTTAACCTGTCACAATCAGTCTTTAGCCCTACTCATAATCTGGGTCACATTTTAGATCTGGTGTTGTCACATGGTTTTCCCGTAACAAATCTGAGAGTAGTTGATGCTGCTATCTCAGACCATATGCCAATTGTGTTTGAATCTGCTTGTGTTGTTCCCACCTCAACTCGCTCAAAGTCTTTGAACTACTCTCGTTTTATCCAACCTTCTACTGCCAGCTTATTTTCTGAGTACTATCAGGCCAACCTTGCGAATGTCATTCCATTTGACGAATTAAATACTGAAGAGATGGTGGAGGTTTTTACTAAAGCCTGCTCCATTTCTTTAGACGTTGTTGCCCCCCTTAAGCCCAGGAAAGCTAAGGGAAAGGGCCCCTCACAGCCTTGGTTAAATGATTTTACTCGCTCTCTTAGACAAGAGTGTCGTAAGGCAGAGCGAAAGTGGAAGAAAGATAAACTTCAAATTTCATATGAATGTTTAACTGCATGCTTAATCACTTACCAAAAATCAGTGAAAGAGGAAAAATCCAAATTCCTCTCAAAACTCATCACAGAAAATGCAAACCGGCCGAAAATGCTGTTTAAGACAATTGATTCTGTGCTAAAACCATTACCAGCCCCTACTCTTGTTCTATCTCGAGAAACATGTGAGAACTTTTCACAGTTTTTTAATGAAAAAGTTTTGACGATCAAGGGTTCCATTAAGCCAGTAATATATACTCCACCTCTGACCTGCTCACCAATCGATTCACTAACGTGTTTTCACCCTGTTTCCTCTTCTCAGCTGGCTGATATTGTTTCTAGGGCAAAATGTTCCAGTTGTGAGTCTGATGTTGTTCCTACTCGTCTCTTTAAGGAAGTGTTCGAAACTTTGTGCCCAGCTGTAACAGATATTATTAATAGTTCTCTAGCGACCGGAATTGTCCCTGCTAGTTTTAAACATGCTGTAGTTCACCCTCTGCTTAAGAAACCCCATTTGGATCCATCTCTCCTCAATAATTTTAGACCTATATCTAAGTTGCCTTTTATTTCTAAACTTTTAGAGAGAGTTGTGCATAGCCAGTTGAATGCCTATCTCAGTACATCCAATATTTCTGATACTTTTCAGTCTGGTTTTAGATCTATGCACAGTACAGAAACTGCTTTGTTGAAGGTCAACAATGACCTTTTGCAAATCCTCGACACCGGATCGCACGCAGTGCTTGTCTTATTAGATTTAAGTGCTGCTTTGATACGATCGACCATAGTATCTTGCTGCATCGTTTGGAAAAAGTGGTGGGCATTCAGGGTGTTGCCTTGCAGTGGTTAGCCTCGTATCTCAAAGACAGAACCTTCTCAGTAAATATGGGGAAATTTACTTCTACATCTGTTCCCCTCCTCTGTGGTGTGCCCCAAGGGTCCATTTTAAGCCCACTCCTCTTTTCACTCTATATGTTGCCACTGGGTGCCATTTTTGAGAAACATAGGATATCCTATCACTGTTACGCTGACGATTCACAGTTTTATCTACCGGCAAAAACTGATATGTCTTATCCCCTGGAAGCACTGTGTGACTGTTTTGAGGAGATCAAATGTTGGATGGCAAATAATTTCTTACAATTAAATGAAAGTAAGAGCGAAATTTTGACTTTAGGCCCCTCTAGCTTCTCATCTACTTCTAATTCTGGTTCGATCCCTGTCAGTGCTCGACCTCATGTAAGGAATCTCGGATTTACATTTGATTCGGCACTTAACTTTGATAAACAAGTCAGCTCAGTGGTAAAAGGCAGTTTCTTTCACTTGAGATCGATTGCAAAGGTAAAACATTTCTTGTCTCAGAAAGATTTAGAGATTGTAATCCACGCCTTCATTACATCACGGCTGGACTACTGTAATTCCCTGTACTGTGGTCTGCCTCAAACTACAATCTCTCGCCTGCAAATTGTTCAAAATGCTGCAGCGAGACTTCTGACCGGTACAAAAAAGAGAGATCACATTTCACCTATCCTAGAAACTTTACATTGGCTTCCGGTGAAGTTCAGAATCGATTTTAAAATAGCAGTTTTTGTTTACAAGGCGTTATCCGGTGTTGCACCAAAATACCTATCTGACCTTCTTACTCTGTACACTCCCCAAAGAACTCTCAGGTCTTGTAATCAGCTTCTTTTAACTGTCCCGCGCTTTCGCTGCAAAACCAAGGGTGGTCAGGCCTTCTCTGCTGCGGCACCTAAACTCTGGAACAGTTTGCCCTTCGCTGTGAGGTCTGCCCCGTCATTATCCAGTTTTAAATCGGTTCTTAAAACTTATTTATTCTCTCTGGCTTTTAATTAAGTCTCTTTTGATTGATTTTATATGATCTATTAAATGGATTATATTGGGTGTAATCGTGTCTATAATTGTATTTTGTCTTGTCTATTCTAATGCTTTTTATTTGCACACTGTAGCTCTGTACAGCACTTTGGCGCAACTCTGTTGTTTTTAAATGTGCTATAGAAATAAAATTTGACTTGACTTGACTTGACTAAAATTGTAAATGAAAAAGTATCTTTAAATAGAAGTTACAATAACACTATGGGCCCTATTTTAACGATCTGAAATGCAAGTATCAAGTGCGAAACGCAAGTAACTTTGTGGGCGGGTCTCGGGCGCTGTTGCTATTATACCGGCGGGATAAATGACTCTCCGACGCAAATCTAAAATGTGTTGGTCTGAAGCAGCTTCATTACTCATAGGTGTGGTTTGGGCGTAACGTGAAATAAACCAATCAGAGCGTCATCTCACATTCTCTTTAAGAGCAGGCGCGCTTGTTCCATGGCGGATTGCTATTATAACGGCGGATTTGCTAGGAGCGGTTCACAGCCGAGGAGACCGACGTTCTCGTCAGGGCCGTAAAACACAGAGAAGTGACATTGGGGATGGAGAAACACACCCAGATTAGCTTCGGTTAAACAGGCGTATGATAATTTGGGTAAATGTGTAAGCTAGATTTATGCCTATTTTTCACATCTTCATGGACACCACAATGATTTCTCTCATGTGGAATATTTTTTCTTGTAATAATGTATGGTTTGCAAAAATGAAAACTGCTGCTTCTGTGTAGATGAGAGAAGCAAAGTGTGTGTGTGTTGAGCACACGCTACATTGATTATGGCCAAGCAATGCACCCTTAAAATAGCATCTGAATAACATGTGCAACGCGCACTGACTTTAGACGAGGTTTCTCCTGGTCTGTGGCGGAATTGTTTTCTGAAACTGCAAAATAGCACCAGGGAACGTTTGCGCCGGAACATGCCTCCTCTTTTCACTGAACCGCCCCCGGGAGCGCAAGTTCATTCCCTAATTTACCGACGTGCGTCTGTGGAGGGAAAAGTCCGCTGTGCATCGGGTGCAAAATAGGAATGATACATGCGTCGCTGTACAAAGTCAATTGCGCTGGGTACAAGATAGGGCCCTATAAAACAAAGTGTAACAATTATAGTGACTGAACAAAAAGTTTTACATTACGATGGTAAATATAAATTTTTTGCCAGTTGAAATGAATGTACCGGTATAAGCAAAGTTCAACAATTCCAAAGAAAATTTATTTGAAAGGAAAGAAACTTGTAGGATTTGTAGAATTTACAACATTTCAATCAATCTATTCCAATTCTACTTATTAAAGAGAAAAACATGATCATGAATTAGAATGTATGTTTTTGTAAGGTGTTATTTTCAATGTCTTTGTCATGTAAAGCTTGAAGGGATAATTCACCCAAAAATGTAAATTTTCTCATTATTGTTACGAACCGCTCTGAGACACAAGGGTAGAGGATCCAAATGCAGCTTTATTAAAGGGGTTTTCCAGAATCGTAATCCAACAAGCAGAGGGTCAAGCACAGGAAGACAGTCCAAACAAATAAACAAACAAACAAAACAGGCAGGGGTCAGAGGTAGTGATGTGACATTTGAAGCGAGGCGTCTCTGTCACGGAATGGTAAACGAGAGTCGAGGATACAAATGCAGAGTTAGTTTATTAGTGACATGCAGGTACGGTACAAACACAAAAACTCAGGAACTCCAGGAAACAAGAAACACGGACAACGAACCAGCACAAGACTACAAACACAAGGAGGCTAAATAGGGGAACAAACAAAGGAGGGTAACGAGACAGACAGGTGGGACAAATTAACCAATAATCAGATGACAAGATGGGAGGGGCTAGACAATAGACACGAGCACATGGCCCAAAATAACAAAACACCCATGTGCAGCACAAGACAGAACAGACATGTGACATTACCCCCTCCCTACGGAGCGGCTACCAGACGCTCCATAAGACCAGGGCGGGACGGGAGGGACAGACCAGGGCGGGACGGGAGGGACAGACCAGGGCGGGACGGGAGGAATGGACAGTTCAGAAGGCCAGGGAGGCACACAAAGTTCGGGAGTCCAGGGCGGAAACGACAGTCCATCTGGCGGCCAGGGCGGAAACGACAGTCCAACTGACGGCCAGGGCGGAGACGACAGTCCATCTGGCGGCCAGGGCGGAGACGACCCCTCGGGCGGCCAGGGCGGAGACGACCCCTCGGGCGGCTAGGGAACAGGCACTGGCTCAGGAACAGACACCACCGGCTCAGACACCACCGGCTCAGACACCACCGGTTCAGACACCACCGGTTCAGACACCACCGGCTCAGGAACAGATACCACCGGCTCAGGAACAGACACCACCGGCTCAGGAACAGACACCACCGGCTCAGGAACAGATACCACCGGCTCAGGCTCAGGAACAGACACCACCGGCTCAGGAACAGATACCACCGGCTCAGGAACAGACACCACCGGCTCAGGAACAGATACCACCGGCTCAGGAACAGACACCACCGGTTCAGGAACAGATACCACCGGCCCAGGAACAGACACCACCGGCTCAGGAACAGATACCACCGGCCCAGGAACAGACACCACCGGCTCAGACACCACCGGCTCAGGAACAGATACCACCGGCTCAGGAACAGACACCACCGGCTCAGGAACTGGCACCACCGGTTCAGACACCACCGGCTCAGGAACAGATACCACCGGCTCAGGAACAGACACCACCGGCTCAGGAACAGACACCACCGGCTCAGGAACTGGCACCACCGGCTCAGGAACAGACACCACCGGCTAAGGAACTGGCACCACCGGCTCAGACACCACCGGCTCAGGAACAGACACCACCGGCTCAGGAACAGACACCACCGGCTCAGGAACTGGCACCACCGGCTCAGGAACTGGCACCACCGGCTCAGGAACAGACACCACCGGCTCAGGAACTGGCACCACCGGTTCAGACACCACCGGCTCAGGAACAGATACCACCGGCTCAGGAACAGACACCACCGGCTCAGGAACAGACACCACCGGCTCAGGAACTGGCACCACCGGCTCAGGAACAGACACCACCGGCTCAGGAACTGGCACCACCGGCTCAGGAACTGGCACCACCGGCTCAGACACCACCGGCTCAGACACCACCGGCTCAGGAACAGACACCACCGGCTCAGGAACAGACACCACCGGCTCAGGAACTGGCACCACCGGCTCAGACACCACCGGCTCAGGAACAGACACCACCGGCTCAGACACCACCGGCTCAGGAACAGACACCACCGGCTCAGGAACTGGCACCACCGGCTCAGACACCACCGGCTCAGACACCACCGGCTCAGGAACAGACACCACCGGCTCAGGAACTGGCACCACCGGCTCAGGAACAGGAACTGGCACCACCGACTCAGGCACTGGAACTGGCACCACCGGAACTGGCACTGGAACTGGCACCACCGGCTCAGGCACTGGAACTGGCACCACCGGCTCAGGCACTGGAACTGGCACCACTGGAACTGGCACTGGAACTGGCACCACCGGTTCAGGCTCAGGAACAGACGCCACCGGCTCAGGCTCAGAAACTCGACGGCGGCCATCTTGTCAGGGGACACAGGCTCGGCAGGCGTGACGTGAACAGGCTCGGCGGCGGCCTTCTTGTCCGAAGACACAGGCTCGGCAAGCGTGACGTGAACAGGCTCGGCGGCGGCCATCTTGTCCGAAGACACAGGCTCGGCAGGCGTGAGACAGTCGGAGCGTGTGTCGAGAAAAAGTGGGCGTGCCAGATGAAGCCGCGATTCGAGGCTTGTGTTGTTAACGTGAAAATCACGTGACTAATGACAAACGAGGCCTCGGTTTGTGTGGATACGTCATCGGTTCGGTCCGAGTGTCGCTTCCGGATTAAAGCCGGTTCGAAACTCGCGCCACCTTGTGGGTGTTGTCAGGAGTAGTAGAAGCAGTTGTAGTAATGTCAGAGAGTTAGAGAGTTAGATAACTAGCATTGTCTTTTTTTTTTTTTTTTTTTTTTTTTTTTTTTTTTATTGCAAGTTAAAACATTGTAGCTTATACAAGGTAAAAGATCAATGTCATATATACACATACAGAAGAGAGAGGAACATACATAACACCCAAAAAAAAAAAAAAAAAAAAAAAAAAAAAAAGGAGAGAAAGAAAAGAAAAGAAAAGAAAACAACTAAATATAAATATCAATATAGTGAAGTATGCAGGTACATTGGTAAGTTTAAGCAATGAGATATTTTAGTGATATAGATAGAGGCAATTTTAAGAGATCATAATAATTGTGACAGAGTTTGTGGTAAAAGTAGTATTCATACTACTATTAATAATAATAATAATAATATTAATAATAATAATAATAATTAGAACAAAAATAATAATAGTAGTAGCAATAGTAGTGGTAGTAATGGTAACACTCATATTCGTGATAATAATAGTAGGGGTAGTAGTAGTGGCAGTACTGTAATTACAATAATAATACTAATACCATATTTTAGGCCATTCAATACAATCATTGTAGATACACGTTATTCTCTAGGCCTGGGGGCCACTCTGCTACTGCCAGTGAGCACAAACAACAGACCCCCCCCAACAAAGACACCTCCCTCAGATTCACCGATCCACCTGGCCCCTCCCACCACCACCATCAGTGACACCCAACCCCAGCAGTTAAGCTTCTATGTTTCGTTGAGTCTTCCTCTGCAGAATATGCTATGGCACCATTACAGGCACCTCCAGACCCGGCTCACCTAGTCTGGTTGTGACCTGACAGGACCGAAGTCCCAATTATTTATTTATTTATTTATTTATTTTATTTTATTTGTTTTTTTTTTTGGTGATCTATGGCTTGGACCCTAGCGTGTACTGGTTAGCTCCCTAGCCAGAGACACCACATCCAGCCCAGATATCCGTCCAACACATTTATTTTGCATATCAGAAGCCTGGAATTGGGGCAAAGGCGGTAAAAAAATGAGAGGCCAGTAAATCCATGAACTGAGTTACTAATGAATATGCCGACAGGACGTGCTAGTCATACCCACCGACAGCACCCAGAATAGTCGCCCGACCCAGATTAAAAAAAGAATACAAATGGTTTTATAATATCAATACCAATACCACCATCCCTACTACCACCCCTACCAACAACAATAAATAAATAATAAAAATATGCAGCTTTTACATGTGAAACGAAAAGTATAGCTTATAGAACACAATATAAACCCACACATATATATGTATACACGACTGATGTATTTAATAATACTCAGAGATTATTTATTATAGAAATAATTTGTAATTATGCATATTGCGATTCCTTATTATTAATCCATTTAGTATACCAAAGATTTGAGTTGAGGCATCGACTACCTAGCTAGTTTTAATCAATATTTAAGGATGAAAGGAGTGGACTGAAAATGTTATAAAATTTGTCTAGATAATTTTTATTTGCTAACGTTTGTTTCTCTTTAATAATATGGTCCCTTAATAGATGTAGCCATTGTGTCGTTGATATTTGGTATTTATTTTTCCAATTGAGTAGTATTGTTTTTTTGGCGATAGCTAGAGATATGAGCAGAGGTTTTGAATGTTCAAAGGGTGGGTTAATTTGAGATGTGTCACCTAAAAGACATAATAATGGGAGTGCAGTAATTGTAATTTTAAAGAAATTCGATAATTTATTAGCGACATCTATCCAGAACTGATGAACTGGTGGGCATAGCCAGAATGCATGAAGGAAAGTGTCTGGTGTATTTACACTGCAGTTAGTACATCTATCGGAAGTTACTAGTCCCATTTTAAACATCTTATGCTGTGTTATGTGTGTTCTGTGTATAATTTTATACTGAATCAACTGGATGTTTATGTTTGTACTTATGATAAATGTGTTTCTGCAAATTGTTTTCCAGAATTCGTCATTTGTGTTGATATTGAGATCTTTTTCCCATTGTTTAACTGGTGCTACTATTGTTTTAGAGTCTATAGATGATATTAGGGTGTATAATTTACTAAGTGTTTTTGATGAATTACTAATTGTGGTGATATGTTTTAGAATTGGTGGAGGTTGTGCAATGTCTTTGTTTCCAATTGTGGTTTTAATAGAATTCCTGATTTGTAAGTAATAGTAATACTGTTCTTTTCCTAAGTTAAATTTCTGTGTTAGTTCTACAAATGTAGCGAAGGTGTTGCCAGTAAACAGGTGATGTAGATGTGTGATACCTTTTTCTTTCCATTTAATATTGTTAAGCGGAATTTTGTTGATAGTAAAATCAGGATTATGCCATATAGGTGAGTTGATGTGTGGTATCAGTTCATGTTTTGTCAATGTATTAATTTGCCACCAAGCAGTGAGAGTTGTTTTAATCATTACGTTCTTACAAAGATTGTTCTGTTTGATTTTTTTTGTGATGGATGGGAGGTCAGATATGGTTATTTCTTTGCATTCTGTTTGTTCTAACTCTAGCCATGGGTTTTGGGGATTGTCCCCTTTGATCCATTTGCAAAAGTATTGTAGTTGGGATGCTAAATAATAGTGCTGAAAATTTGGTGCTGCTAGACCACCTTGAGCTTTATTTTTTTGAAGTGTTTGTAAACTAATTTTAGGATTCTTTTTTTTCCAGTAGAATTTGTTGATTATTTGATTTAATGATGTAAACCATTTCTTAGTTGGTTGTACCGGAGTCATGGTGAATAGATAAAGAAGTTTTGGTAGAATACACATTTTTACTGTTGCAATACGACCTATAATGGAAAGCGGTAGATTCATCCATCGAGTTAAATCATCTTCTATCGTTTTCAACAGTGGATTGAAATTGAGGCTAAACAATTCCGAAAGGTTCTGGGATATGTTTATTCCTAAGTATGTAATATTATTAATTTTAAACGGAGTGTCTTGTATGCTCCTGTCATGCGATTTCATGTTCAGGGGTAAAATTGTTGATTTCGTCCAATTTATGGAGTAGTCTGATATGATAGAGTATTCATTGATGAGTTTAATTATTTCTGTAAGTGATGTTTTAGGATTTTGTAAAAATAGTAGTATGTCGTCTGCATATAATGAAATTTTATGATTAGTGTTAATTGATAGAACTCCGATGATTTTATCATTCTGTCTTATTGCAGCAGCAAGAGGTTCTAAAAATAAGGCGAAAAGTAGTGGTGATAAGGGGCATCCTTGGCGAGTACCTCGTTGAAGTTGGAATGATGATGATATTATGCCATTCGTTAAAACAGATGCTAGTGGGGTATTATATAGCGTTTTAATCCAGTGAATAAAACAGTCTCCAAACCCACATTTTTTAAGTGTCATGTAAAGAAAGTGCCAACTAACTTTATCAAAAGCTTTTTCTGCGTCTAATGATACGATTATGTTTTTTTTTTGGTTTTGATTACATAGGTTCATAATGTTGAATAATCGTCTGGTATTATTTGATGACTGGCGTCCTTTGATAAAACCCGTTTGGTCTGGATGGATGAGGGATGATATGACTGATTCGAGTCGTGTAGCCAAAGCTTTACTAATAATTTTTAAGTCGGTATTTAAAAGAGATAATGGGCGATAACTAGAGCATAAAGTTGGATCTTTGTTTGGTTTAAGTAAGACTGAAATTAGTGCTGTGTTCATGTGAGGTGGAATAAAAGAAGTGTTTTTGATTTCTGCCGTCATTCGCAAGAATAATGGTGATATAGTTGACCAGAAATGTTTGTAATATTCTGGTGGGTATCCATCTAAACCTGGGGCTTTATTGTTTGATAGAGATTCAAGAGCTTGTTTATATTCAGTTGCTGATATAGATTCTTCTAATGATTCTCTTTGTGCTGTGTTTAGACTGGGTAAAAATACATTGTTAAGAAATGATTTAGTGTCATTAATTTTTGGTTCTTTTGCATTACTGTATAGATGTTTATAAAATGTACGAAAAGTATCATTGATGTCTTGTAAGGTGTGAAGTGTCTTTCCTTCTGGATTATTGATCACCGGGATAAGTGTCTTTTCTCTATTACGTTTGAGTAGATTAGCAAGATATTTACCTGATTTGTCATTATGTTCAAAGTGTATATGTCTTAGGCATTGTTTTTGGAATTCTATCTTTTTATGTATTATGTCTTTATGTTCATCTTTTGTTTTATTTATTTCCTTTAGGATCTGTTCATTGGGAGTGTGGGAGTAAATATTGTGTAATGAATGTATTTTATTTTCTAATTCTTCTTCTCGACTTTGTTCCTTTTTGTATTTATATGTAGAGTATGATATGATCTTTCCTCTTAGTACAACTTTAGCGGTTTCCCAGAGAGTTGCAGCAGATATGTCTGGTGTGTCGTTTGTTTCCATGAAGAATGCCCATTCTTTTTTAAAGTATTCATTAAACTCATTATCTTGAAGTAATGAAGTATTCATCCTCCATCTAAATGACTTTTTAGTATCATTCCTGTTGTTAATAGTTATAGTAATTGGTGCATGGTCAGAAATAATAATAGGGTGTATTGTTGTATTTAAAATGTCAGGGATGAGGGAATTGCTTGTTAGAAAATAATCAATACGTGAATATGATTTATGAACTGCTGAAAAATAACTGTATTCTCTTGAGTTTGGGTTTGTAAGTCTCCAGCTGTCGCCAAGACCAAGGTCGGTCATGTATTGTTTAATGGTTTCTGTAGATTGCCATGGTTTAAAGTGTGATGGTGTATTCGATTTGTCTTGAGTTGGATCAATAACTGTATTAAAATCTCCTCCGATTATGATGGCTGATTGGGAAACGTTGGCTATTGAAGAAAAAAAATTATGGAAAAATTGGGGGTCATCTCTGTTTGGTCCGTAAATATTAGCAATGGTCAGTATTTTATTGTTAAAGGTTATATTGATAATAACATATCGTCCTTCTGGGTCACATATAGTTGATTGATTGATAACTGTTATGTTTTTATTGATTAATATAGCTACACCTCTTTTCTTTGAGTTGTAGGATGCCGAGTATATTTGTGTTAGTTGTGTATTTGTTAATTTCTTGTGTTCTGATTCTGAAAGATGTGTTTCTTGCAATAAACATATATCTGCCTTGAGTTTTTTAATGTGGTTTAAAATTTTGGATCTTTTAGCTGCTGAGTTAATGCCTCGTACATTCCAGCTTACTAGTTTTAGGTGTGACATTCTGTTTTATGTTACTACTATATAGTTTTGTTCGATATTTAGTATCTGTACCCTATTATATGATGTGAATATAAAACATACATGCAATACATAATCAATGACAAACAAAAAAATAATGAGAAAAGAAAACATAATGCAACAATGAGAACACTTTTTTTCCAATGAATATACAGTTAACATTTTAAATACATGAAGTAGGTGATTATAGCTGATCTTATATTGTGTTCATTGGCGACATGTTTTTTTTTTTTTTTTTCTCCGATCTTCCTTTCGCGGTGGATTATAACCAGTACACAGTGTCGTTCCTGTAAAGTTGGCCATCAACATATAGTCTGTCTACCGTGAGAACGGCTTTCCTTCCATTTTGGCGAAATTGTTTCATGAATGGAACCAATATTCTCCGTCTGTCCTGAATCTCCCGTGGGAATTGATCGTTAAGTCCAAAGGTAGTTCCACGCAGTTCTTTGCCCTTGCTCTTGACCAGTTCTTTCTGTTTGTAATGCTCAAATTTTGCAATGATGGGACGGGGACGTTTAGTGTCGGCGTATTTGTTGTTAGATCCGAGGCGGTGTACGCGGTGAAAGGTAATATTGTTGACAGTCTCTTTTGGGAGTTTGAGAGAAGAATGCATGAAATCTTTGATCGCTTGTTCCAGGTTATCTTGGATTTGTTCTGGTATACCCGAAAAGATCAGGTTGTCTCGCATATTGCGGCATTGGATGTCTAATATGGATTCTTTCAATAGTTTATTTTCGTTTGAGAGACATTCTATTGTTGTTGTGATTTCTGATATTTTTGTTTGCATTTCGTTGTTGGCTTTTTGCAACGACTCTATCTGGGATTGACTGAATTCGAGGCTGGTTTTAAGATCCTTGATATCTTGATGGAGTAGTTCAAGAATTGCCAGTTTATTGTTTATGGATTCTAGAAGACCCACCTCTATTGTTGTAGTAGATTCATCCTGGGACTCTGCTGAGTATTCCCGTCGCGGCTGTTTCTTTTGTGGTTGTGGCATGATGGTCAAATTGTTGAAGTAATGATCTATAAACTTTTCCAAGGTTTCCACGGTGTCTCTTGATCCAGTTCTGGTGTTTAAGTTGATGTAAGTTGTAATAGTAGATAACTGAAGCAGATCGGTTTACTTTTGTTTTAGTTGCGTTCAGGGCGCCGCCATGTTAGATCGCACCCGATGTCTCGCGAGATCGTCACACAATTGTCGTTGTCGTTATTGTGTCATATGTGAGGGCTGTATATTATTACATTATCAGGTTAGAATAGTTATAGTATATTATTATTATAGTAGGCCTAGCTATATTATAGTCTTGTTATATTAATTAGATAAGTTTATTTGGATTGCTCTGGATTTTTGCATCTGGACTGGACTGCTTTTTGATTTGGATTGCCCTTTTGGATTTGTTTGCTTTTTGTGACTCTTCCTTTTTCCTGGTAACGGAGCAGCAAGAAAGAGGGAATCCTCCCCTGTCTGGGCTCAACAGAAGCATCAGTATCCTCATTTATACCAGCTGGCATTTTTATGTTCCCCTGCATCCTCTGTTCCTTGTGAAAGGATCTTTTCCAAGGCTAGAGAGATTTTGTCCAAGAAGAGGAATCGTCTAAACCCCAACACACTTGAAATAATTCTGTTTCTCAATAAAAAATATATTGTAATCCTTCCTTCCGGAATATTCTGTTGCAGTTTACTTTAATCTGTTATCTATAATCTTCTAAATGAATAAATGTACTTTATTACACTCCCTCTAACATGCACTCAACACAGTGTCACTGTTGTTGTTCATACTGTCACTATCCAAACAATTTATGAATAATTAATTAACTGTGTGTGTGACTGCACAAGTAAATTCAGACAGAGAAAGATACATATTTTATATTATACACAGTAACGGACAAATGATCATGTCTTTTTATTATTGCAAATGAAAGGTTACAGACATCAACAGTGAGTACAAAATAAATAAATATTTTTATTTATAAAAATATTTTTTTTAATAAAATATACATTTAAATATAAATATACAAATAAATATAAATATGTATTTGTATATTTACATTACAAATAAATATTTGTATTTATAAAAGTATTTTTTATAAAATATAAATTTTTATATATATATAAAAATATATATATAAAAGGAGGGAAGGAGGGAAGGAGGGAAGGAGGGAGGGAGGGAGGGAGGGGGGGGGCGCAACACTGGTTCAGAATGAATTCATTTGTCTGCTATTTCTTTGCACAGTAGCTAGGTGTCACTAGTGAGCAATGCTGAATGAAGCTTCGAGTAATGAACCTTTGAGTGAAGCAATGGGCTGCGAGGTCTCAGTGGTTCAGGAAGCCTCATTTTGCCATCACTAGTCAGAGGCACAAGAGTAAACCAGGGGACAGGCAAGAAATCCAAAAAACACAAGAGACAAGAAAACCAGGAAAACACTCAGAAGTGCAGTGCAACAACATACAAAACTTCACAGTGAGTGATGGGGTGAACCAGGCTATATGGGGTGAACTAAACAAGATAATGAGATACAGGTGAATGTGATAATGAGTGCTGATGAGTCCAGGCAGAGAATGATGGGAGATGTAGTCTCTGAGTGAACGTGAGAGTCTGGTGCGGAGTGCCCTCTGGTGGCTTTCAAGGGCACTCCAGCTGGTGACGTTACAATTATGTTCTAACCTCTGTGTTCTAAACCTGCATGTGTTTGTTTCTCCTGTTGAACACAGAAGAAGAGATTTGAAGAATGATAATCAAACAGTTGACGGCACCCATTGAAAAATAATACATTGGAAGTTATTGGCTATTGCTGATTGTCTGGTCATCATCTGAGTTCGCCAGAAGCAACACCCTTATGTTATTCCAAACCTGCATGCGTTTGAGTAAATGATGGGAATTTCTTTTGCTGGGTGAACTATTCCTTTAATATGGCATGTGATGGCATGTTAGTCAGCATACTGTTATGTATTAATTCACCTGGGATTGTTTGTTGGGAAGTTGAAGATAATGACAGCATCTGTGATTGTGCAGAGTTCTTGATGAACCTCAGGTGTCTCATCTGAGGAGAGTTCAGGTATGAAGATTGCTTTGCTGACTTCTGTCATGTGGTTCTCAGTTGTGAATATGACAGTCACAGGCTCACAGGTGAGATGTCCTGAGCGTCCAAATATGTCATGTCTTTTTCTCTTTTAAAGAGTTTTGTCAGCACAGAATTTGGGATATGGCTTGTGACGGCTCATCTTCTCCAATTTTAAAGATCAATGATCCATTACACTTTGTTGTGTAGCTGGATTGATTATGGAGAATTTAGCAGGTGTTGCACCAGTGGAAGTTGTCTTTGGTGTTTATGGTTTGCTGTGTAGTGTGACACTTGGGACACAGTTCTTGATTGTAATTGTGACTTAGGTAAAGTTGGTTTTATATTCGCACATTCACACTTTTTTGCTTAAAAACTGTCTCAATAACAAGCGCAATAAAGCACATTTTTGCAAAATAAAAGCAGCTACATGATCTTTAGGACAAAGATGGTGAACTACAACACTCTCCACAATCGATCAAAATGGGCATATATTGTTTTAATGGCATACAAAGTTGCGACTGTTCACTGAACATTCAATGTGTGTGGTAAAGAAGATAGGGACCGTCTTAAAAATCAGCGTTTCTCACAGGATCGCGTTTAAAGTCTGTGTAGAGAGAATGGTGTCGTCTTAGCGGCCCCTAATTTAATAACAAATGCTTGTTGCGACGGAAGCGAATCAATCAAAACCAACTTTAGCTGGAAAATAACTTTATTAAAGAACCGCTATAAAGCCAAAACAATCTTACGTTAAATTATACATTTATCTCTGTAAAGCTGCTTTGAGACAATCTACATTGTTAAAAGCGCTATATAAATGAAGATGACTTGACTTGACTTAAAAGTTCATTGTGTGCAAACAGACAACTACATTTTTGCAAAGTACAGATGTACCAGCAAATATCTCTCACATTATGTGTTCTAATGCTATTGATTGTTCTTTAGCTACAATAAAAAGTGCATTATAACGATTGTATTTAGGAAACCTGCCTCACTGTACATAATGTACATAAATATTTTTAGAATAAAATTACATTAATTCACCAAAGGGATTTTTTACTATCCGAAGGTTGTAGCATGTTCCTAGTGACCACACTGATTTACTACAGGTGAAATTTTGACAAAAAGTCCCTTACTGTACGTACAGTTGACAAATATATATTTTTTTTTAATTACTGTAATTTACCTTAATTATTTTTTCGTGTTCCAAAGGCTGTAGTGTTTTCCTACGGACCAGACTGACTTACTACAGGTGAAATTTTGACAAAAAGTCCCTTACTGTACAATTATCAAATATGTTTATGTAATGAGCATATTATTACATATGTTTATTACATATGTTTATGAAATAAACTGTAAATCACCTATAGTGTTTTTTTATATATCCCAAAGGTTATAGTACTTTCCTAATGACCAGACTGACTTACTACAGGTGAAATTTTGACTATAACTCCCTTACTGTACATACAATTATCAAATAGGTTTATGAAAAAATTACTGTAATTCACCTAAAGTATTTTTTCATGTTCCAAAGGCTGTAGTGTTTTCCTAGTGACCAGACTGAGTTACTACACGTGAAATTTTGACAATACCTCCCTTACTGTACGTACAATTATCAAATATGTTTAGGAAAAAAATACTGTTATTCCCCTAAAGTATTTTTTCATGTTCCAAATGGTGTAGTGCTTTCCTAGTGACCACACTGACTTACTACAGGTGAAATTTTGACAATACCTAATAATACTGTTTTACATAATAATATAATACTGTAATTTTTGTTTTTGTTTAAGGTTGTAGTACATTAATAGGGGCTACATTATTATTAACAGTAGTGACTGAACCTGTACGCATTGGTGCATCAAATCTGACAGATAATGAACAGCAAGATCATGGAGGCATTCAAGATACTGTACAGTGCACTGTTTTATTTCTATTATCTTTCTAATTGTTCATGGAATACCACTGGGATTATACATAAAAGTTGTAATTAATTCCTTGTGGTTAGAGTAATATTTCAATTTCACCTCTTCAAAATGTTGCTGTTGTTGATCCTCTCTTGGTTTAAGTTGTTCTTATATTATCATAAACCCTTTAACTGATTGTTTTGTTAAGTACTTTTTACTTTACTATATTTTCGTTTAGTGAAGTGACGTAAAAGTTTAAGTAAAACAAATGTGTGTGTTTGAATACAATTTTTTCAAATGTTTTCAGTCAGGACTACTTTGGGTAAACAAAAATATTTAAGCAATTGAACATGTTATTTAATATTTATTCATTGCATTATGTAATTGGTTAACACACATAACTATAACTGTTAGTGGTTTGTTACATAATTAATCCTTGTCATGTTTACCAATGTGAACAGTGCCAAAGATGGTACCCAATGTATGCTGCATTGGACTATCACCAGACAAGCTACCTGGAAAAGATTCCTTTATTATTCAATGTTGTACTAATCTTTCTTCCTCTTGGATTAATGTATGTCTTGTTCATTCTATGTTCATTCTCATCTGAACTTCTGTTCATTTTGAGTTCATTTTCACCTATACTTCTAAACCAGCTCTTTTTTCTTCAATTTCTGCTCTTTTTACTATTCCTGCTCTTGCTGCTGCTTCAGGAGCTTGGCCCCGTATCGCTGCTTGCAGCTATATTTCCACTTGATCCTTAACCTGTAACCAAGAATACTAACACACACAGACACAGTTTCTTCAAGATTGGATTTGGTGAGGAGGAGAGTCTTCTCAAAACATTAAGATAACATGTTCTTTCTCTCAAGGAGAGGATACTTTAAATCTAACTGTAAAGTAAAGACTTTAACTAAGAAATGGTCTCTCAACTATAGGTTTCAATGACTCCTGAGACCATTGCTATCAGGGTAGCTTAGAAAAGCAGATGGATGTAGTGACACCTGTTAACCCTCTGGGGACCACAAACGCGCCCGCGCGTTTTGCTCGTTTTTTTTTTTTTAGCAATGAAAATAAACACTAAATGCTCTGTTAATTTTGATCTTTAATTTTCGTGTTATACATCAATCGATCCTGTTCAGTTTCTATTTTTTTTCTGTATACTCACAATAAAAATAAAGTGTTTTGCTTTTTGACAAATAAAGAAAAATTAACATGGTGCGATTTCTGCCTTCTCTCTGTCAGTAAACTCCCATTTGAAACGCGTTCGAAAATGATCCATAACTCCGCGAAAATTCAGTCAAACAGGCAAACAGACCCACGGGCATAAAGCTTGATATCGCATCTTTTAAATGAAGTCATTTATATAAAAAACAAATATTATCAGCTTCTGTAATCTGTATAAAAAGAGAGCGACTCCTGTCGAGCTCATTACGAGCTAATTCACTGTAATGTGACCACTCCCCGGAGAGCGCGTGCTATTCAAACGCAAATTCTGAGAACTATTTCAGAGCTGTGAAACGCCCACATCAGCTGTAAACAAAGCGCGTCGCGACTCCTCGCGAGTGAGACATTATAGCCTACCTTATGGAGAAAAGATTCTTCAGAACAGTGCTGATGAGGAGCAATATCTCCTGAAATGAGGAGCAGATTCCGCTGAGGAGTGAGGTAGGCTGTTTTCTTTTCTCACGTGTGGAATAACGTTATGGAAAAACGTTAGTGTAGGCCTATGTAAACCGCAAAAAGATGAATCCCATTTCTATAATATGACTCGCCTTTCTGTGAGATGAATGAAGGGTACATATTTGTAAAGACTGTTTAGCCTAAATATGAATCGCGCGTCTGTGTGTGAAAGAATAAACTGCTTTGCTATAGCTTACTGAGATGAGTAAAAATCGACTGGAATATGTTGAAATAAAATGTATTTGTATAAGCAACATATTAAACTGCAAAAAAAAAAACTATTTTTGTCAAAAATAAATTCATAGACTAAGATGTTAGATGTTCCAATGTTGGCTATATTCAAACTAATGAATACATATGATAAAATGTAGGCCAATAGGCCTAATCTTTTTTTTTTTTTTTTTTTTTTTTTACAAAGAAAGAGTACACTTGAAATATTGTTGAAATTGTAATTATTGTTGTAATTGTAACATTTTTAATAAAATAGCAAAACATATTTACAAGAGAGATGTAAGCGAAATCTTAAATGGTCAATATAAGTCTTCTTCTAAATACATCTTTTGTCCTTGCATTGTGGCTCAGTCAGTGTCACACCTGAATGAATGGCTAATTATGCAGAGTGGGTGGGACATTGTAATCTAAGGTGTAAACTGCTCCTCCCCCTCGCATATTGGCTTTCCAAGCAAAACCTGTTTTACACCATTTAAATCAATGTATTTTTTTTTTGTGAACGATAAAGCAAGACTATTTTCACATAATTTTGAAGCTAGAACTCAAAGGGACAACATCCATTAGTCAAAAGTCTTGTGGACACATATTTAATATGTGTTTTGTGGTCTTAATTCAGCAACTTTCATTTTAATTTTTTCCAATAACCACGCATAAACATTATTCTCTTAAAAATACAAACATCTACATACACGTTGCTCGCATATTATGGTAGCCCTGTTTGTGCTATATAGAGTGAATTTACACCTTTGCCATTAACATGTTTATAAATAACTGAAAAAAGCACAAATGTCAAGGCATGTCAGAACATCTCAAGGACCCCAAAAACAGCTTGGTCCCCAGAGGGTTAAAGAAGTCCATATTTCGGGACTTCCGGTTTGGTGTCGGTAATGGCTTCAGCATAGAGTAACAGCTCCCCGATTAAAGTTTTAAAAATACCCCTTTTATCAGATTGGAAACATCAAAATTAGGATATTATAGGAAGGGGTAGGATCATGACAAGAGGGAAAGCAAGGAAAACTGGAAACAACACTGGAAATATGGGAGACGTCGAAAGTCAGTCAGGACTAACAACGAAGCCAACGTCAGCCGAGGACGAAGCTAGCAAAGCCACGAGCAAAGCAGACAAGCTATTACAGCAGAATTCATCTAAAAAGATGGCAACTCTGGACATTGTGCTGCAAGAGCTCAGAGATTTTCGCACTGAGAACGGGGAAAGCCTCAAAATAATTCGGGAGGACATTCAAAAAATGGATGGCAGGATGGACGAGGCTGAGCGGCGCATAATGGAGTCAGAAGACCGGATTCAAAATATCGAGGACGCCACTTTGGAACTTTTGGAGTTACAAAATCAAGTTGCAGCTAAACTGACGGATCAAGAGGGCCGTTTAAGAAGGGACAACATCAGGATTCTCGGCTTAAAAGAAGGAGCAAAAGATGGGGCCCAGTCGATGGTCGCGTTTATCGAGTCCCTCCTGAGAGAGAAGCTCGAATTACCGGCGTCCCTGGAACTCACCATTGAACGAGCTCACCGGTCGACGGTTACGTCACCGCCAAAAGACGCCCCACCGAGATCTGTAGTGGTGAAGTTTCTCAGTTACAGAAGTAAAGAAGTAATCGTGAAGACGGCGTGGCAGAAAAAGGGATTTGAGTATGAAGGCAAGAAGGTAATTATAGATCACGACTATGCACCAGAGATTTTGAAACAGCGGTAAAAATACGCGGAGGCAAAGAAAGTGCTCAGGGATAAGAAGATACCTTTCCAAACACCATTTCCAGCACGTCTCCGGGTATTTTACGATGGTGGGACATGCACGTATGATTCAGCGGAGGAGGCGACGAAAGATATGGCTGACAGGGGCTACCTAGTGAACGTCGTGGAGCCCACGGAGGACGTGATGGAGAAGATAAAGCGCCTGACGTGGCGCCGTGACCGATCTGCGAACGATGGACGACAGGTGGTTGCTAGACCTGGGTATAAGCAGAGACTGCAGGCTTTTAGGAGGACGCCGGAGGCAAATGACTGATCCAGGAGTTTCCAGATGTTTCCAGGACTTCCTTTTTTTTTTTTTTCAAGGTGAGATGTAGATGAAGAACTCCCTCAAATTAGGGTACAATTGTCGGGACTGTATTCTCCGAGATGTCGTTATGGTATGTTTTTTTTGTTTGAATCTGGTTGCAGCGAGGGCCCTCTGGCCGTTAGGGCCAGAGGCTATCCCTCCGAGTCTTATTTAGGCTCAGATGAGGTCGAGAGAAAGACCTTAATATTGGAAGTCCTTTTGCTTTTGTTTTGTGATTTGGGAAAAAACTGTTCTAGAGCTGGTTCTGTTAGGCTCATGGTTATGTGTTTTTATGGTGGCATAGGGGGTGGACTGGGGATAGTAATGAGAACAATTATACTTAAAATATGGCACAAAAAAACTTAATTAAGGTGGTTTCCTATAACGTGAATGGTGTTCTCAACCCAATTAAAAGGAGTAAAATTCTGAGTAAAATGAAGAAAGATAGGGCGGGGATAGTTTTCCTGCAGGAAACCCATCTGACAGAAAAAGAACATGAAAAACTAAAGAGAAATGGCTATAACCAGGTATATGCTACTTCATATAAATCAGGTCACAGGAGAGGGGTAGCGGTTTTAATCTCGAATAAAATCCCATTTCAAAAACAGTCAGTGATAGACAGTGAGATAGTTAGTAGATTGTGTTCGCTTAACGGTTGGCTGTCTGAGTGGTGTCCGTGTAATAATATAGAATTCATAGACAATTGGAAAAAATTTTGGGGCAAACCTGACCTGTTGAAAAGAGATGGTATTCATCCCTCCTGGGATGGTGCTGCTCTTCTCTCTTGTAATATGGCTCATAGTCTTAGAGCTCAAACATGACAATCTGGGGCTCAGGTCAGGAAGCAGACAGACTGGCTAAACCGACCGTCTGCTAGCGGCCTCGCGTCACCCAGGTCAGATAAATCCCATCACATAGAGCCTCTTTCACCTAGCTATCATCATATAGAGACTGTGTCTGTTCCCCGAATTTGGAAATCCAAAAAATGTTTAAACCCATCTAAGGTTAAAAATTTAATTGATGTTCAACAAATAAAAAACAGCTATAATACAGATGAGCAAATGCTAAAGCTTGGGTTGCTGAATATTCGATCGCTTACTTCAAAAACACTCGTTGTTAATGATATGATTTCAGATAATAACCTAGATGTGCTGTGTTTGACAGAAACCTGGCTAAAACCAAACGATTACATTACTTTAAATGAGTCCACCCTGCAAGATTACTGTTATAAACATGAACCTCGTCTGAAACGCAAAGGGGGAGGAGTTGCTGTAATCTATAGTAATATTTTCAAAACCACTAAGAAATCAAGTTTCGAATATAATTCTTTTGAAGTGTTAGTGCTTAATGTAAAAATAGATAGTATAAATGATAAATCACGTTTGAGATTTGTGCTGGCTACTGTATACAGGCCACCAGGGCACCATACAGACTTTATCAAAGAATTTGCGGACTTTCTATCAGAGTTAGTATTGGCTGCAGATAAAGTACTAATTGTTGGTGATTTTAATATACACATCGATAATGAAAAAGATGCATTGGGATTGGCATTTAAAGACATTGTTGTAACGGTAAAAGATGAGGAAGCAATTGCAAGTATACTCATTTATTGAAGTGATTGAACAATGAACAAATAACAGCTGAGACACAGGATGGTAACGCAGGGACCCCGATGGTCAGATGATCCAGTGAAGACGGTGAAGTGGTGCGGTGAGAATCCCAGGTGAAGAGTAATCCAAATCCAAAGGAACACGAACAGGAACAGGAACAAGGCAGGCACAAACTCGACACGAAGACTGGGAACACAACCGGGAACCACATACAACGATCTGACAGGGGAAATGAGAAAGTGGTGAGTATTTATGGGGTGATGAGATGAGCTGCAGCTGGTGACGGGAGTGATGAGCTTAATTGTTGATGATCGCTGATCAGACGACCCGCCCACACAATCAATGCACAACACACACATGACAACAGAGCACGAGACAAGAAGAAGACAATGGATTTATGAACCGTGACAGTACCCCCTTCCCTAGGAACGCCTCCTGGCGTTCCCAGGCTCCCTTACCTGTCGATTGTAATCATCGATAAGGGAGTGATCCAGAATGTCTCTAGCAGGTACCCAACTTCTCTCCTCCGGACCGTAACCTTCCCAGTCCACCAAGTACTGAAATCCGCGTCCCCTTCGCCTCGAGTCCAGAACACGATTAACCGAATAAGTAGGTTCCCCATCTACGAGTCGCGGCGGGGGGGGGGAACCGGGGCTGGCGGATTAATGCGTGCAAAAAAACGGGCTTAATTTTAGACACATGAAAAACGGGATGAATCCTCCTGTACACTGGAGGAAGATTGAGGCGGACTGTCACCGGACTAATGATTTTAGTGACAGAAAACGGGCCAATGAATTTGGGTGCAAGTTTATTAGAAACGGAGCGGAGCGGAATGTCCTTAGTAGAAAGCCACACTTTGGAACCGACGACATATACGGGAGGCCTACGCCGGTGGCGATCGGCTTTGGCCTTGGTGCGCGCCCCCACTTGGAGTAGAGTCTCACGGGCTCTAGTCCAAGTGCGGTGACACCTCTGGACAAAGGCGTGGGCGGAGGGGACCGCGACTTCGGATTCCAGACTAGGAAAGATAGGTGGCTGGTACCCTACACTACACTCAAACGGTGATAGGCTCGTGGATGACACTGGCAACGTGTTGTGGGCGTACTCCACCATCGACAGTTGCTGACTCCAGGAGGAAGGATTCTTGGACACTACACATTGCAACGTTCTCCAAATCTTGGTTGGCTCGTTCGGTCTGACCATTGCTCTGGGGATGGAACCCGGAGGACAGACTGACAGTCGCCCCCAGAAGTCTACAAAACTCTCTCCAAAATTTGGACACAAATTGGGGTCCTCTGTCAGAAACCACGTCTGTCGGGAGGCCATGAAGCCGAAAGACGTGGTCAATGACGATCAACGCTGTCTCCTTGGCTGAGGGTAATTTGGGCAAGGGAATGAAATGGGCCGCCTTCGAGAACCGGTCCACCACGGTTAAAACTACCGTGTGACCCTGGGAGGGTGGGAGGGCAGTGATAAAATCTAGAGCGATATGGGTCCAGGGTCTCGAAGGCACCGGCAGCGGTTGAAGTAACCCATCCGGGGGCCGATTGGAAGTCTTACCCATGGCGCAGACTGAACAAGCCAAAACAAAACTGTGAACGTCACGAGCCATACCAGGCCACCAGAATCGTTGCTTGACTAAAAATTGAGTACGATTAACTCCTGGATGGCAAGCCACATTGGAACAATGACCCCACTGAATAACGCTGGACCGTAGACCCTCAGGCACAAATAAACGGTTCGGTGGACAACGAGTCGGAGGCGTTACCCCTTCTAAGGCCCTCTTGACCTTCGATTCGACCTCCCATATGAGTGAAGAGATGAATAGATTCTCTGGTAAAATGCACTCGGGAGTAGACGGGCGTTCGGAACGGTCAAAAATGCGCGATAAAGAATCGGGTTTGATGTTCTTAGAACCCGGACGGTACGAGAGAGTAAAGTCAAAACGACCGAAAAAAAGAGCCCACCGAGCCTGCCTGGAGTTCAATCTTTTAGCAGTCCGAATGTATTCCAAATTCTTGTGATCGGTCCAGACGATAAAAGGTACCCCCGACCCTTCTAACCAGTGGCGCCACTCCTCCAATGCTAACTTGACTGCCAACAACGCCCTGTTGCCAATGTCATAATTACGCTCGGCAGGGGATAAACGATGTGACAAAAACGCGCAAGGATGCATCTTGTTGTCTGAAGGAGAACGCTGGGATAACACTGCACCTACCCCCACCTCTGACGCATCGACCTCCACCACGAACTGACGTGATGGATCAGGGGTTATCAGAATAGGGGCTGAAACAAAGCAACCCTTCAGTTTGGCAAACGCAGCCGAGGCTGCGTCTGACCACCTGAACGTAGTACTGGGGGAGGTCAAGGCGGTCAGAGGTGCGGCTAGTTGGCTGAAGTTGCGAATGAAACGCCGGTAAAAATTGGCGAACCCCAGAAACCTCAGTAGGGCCTTACGGGAATCTGGGTTTGGCCAATCCACCACAGCCTTAACCTTCTCAGGATCCATGCGCATTCCCTCAACCGAGATGATGTAACCTAAGAAAGGAACAGACTGTGCATGAAAAACGCATTTCTCCGCCTTGACAAAAAGCCCATTCTCTAGCAACCTCTGAAGCACTTGTCGGACGTGTTGCACATGTTCCTGGAGAGACGAAGAAAAAATCAATATGTCATCCAGGTAGACATAAATGAACTGATCGACCATGTCTCGTAACACATCATTGACAAGTGCCTGGAAGACCGCTGGGGAGTTGGAAAGGCCGAAAGGCATAACCAAGTATTCAAAGTGCCCCCTGGGGGTATTAAAAGCGGTCTTCCACTCATCCCCCTCCCTGATGCGGACCAAATGATAAGCATTACGTAAATCCAATTTCGTAAAGATAGATGCTCCCTGCAACCTCTCGAAAGCTGAAGACATCAACGGTAAAGGATAAGTATTCTTTACCGTGATGTTGTTCAACCCCCGGTAGTCAATACAAGGTCGCAGCGACCCATCCTTTTTCCCCACAAAAAAGAATCCCGCCCCCGCTGGAGAAGAGGAAGGGCGGATGAACCCCGTTGCTAGAGAATCAGAAATGTATTTCTCCATGGCCTCTCTCTCCGGAACCGAGAGTGAATATAACTTGCCCTTAGGCGGAGACGTACCTGGTAATAACTCTATAGCACAGTCATAGGGACGATGCGGAGGAAGAGAAGCAGCCCGAGACTTACTGAACACCTCCTTCAGATCCAGGTACTCCGCGGGCACGTTAGATAATTCCACTGTCTCCTCCTGAAACACAGGGACAGAAACAGACGGACAGGCAGACACTAGACAAGACTTATGACAAAAGCTACTCCACGAAGACACAGATTGTGATGACCAGTCCACTCTGGGGTTATGACGGGTGAGCCAGGGATGACCAAGGACGACGGGTGCAAGGGGAGTGTCCATGATGTAGAAGGAGATGGTTTCGGTGTGGTTGCCTGATGTGATGAGGGTGATGTCTTCAGTGGCCAGTGAAATGGTGGGAAGTTCTTGACCGTTGAGTGCGTGTACTGCAATCTGATGAGTGAGGGATCTGAGGGGAATTTGAAACCTGAGTGCAAATGTGTAGTCCATGAAATTACCTTCAGCCCCAGAGTCCAGAAGTGCTCGACAGTCGTGACGGTGAGAGGACCATCGGAGCCTTAGCGGGAGGAAAGTAGATGTGGATGAGGTCTTCTCGGCAGAGATCCCACCCGACAGTAGCCTCATATTTACTGCCGGGCTGGGCCTTTTAACGGACAGCTGTAAGCAAAGTGTCCCGCTCTTCCACAGTACATGCAAAGGCCCAGGGATCTCCGCCTTTCCTTCTCCTCCCGGGAAAGCCGGGCTCGACCCACCTGCATGGGCTCGTGATCTTCGACGGGGCCGACCGCGTCCCTCTCTCTGGATCGTTGTCCCTCGATCCCTCCTGGGACCCGCTGGGAATGAAGACGTCGATCAGCTCGAGAAAGACGACCATCCACTCTTATCGCCAGGGCAATGAGATCACTCAATCTGGCCGGGAGATCCATGGCGTAGATTTCTCGTTGGACGCGGTCAGCCAGCCCATGCAGGAACATGTCCCACTGCGCCTCCTCGTTCCATTGGCTCTCGGCTGCCAGAGTGCGAAACTCGATCGAAAAGTCAGATACGGATCTCTCTCCTTGTTGAAGGTCGGCTAATACTCTGGCAGCCTCGCGTCCGGACACGGAACGGTCGAATACCAGCTTAATTTCTTCGGAGAGCCTTTGGAACGAGGAGCAGCATTCTTCCTGATTCTCCCACACCGCCGTTCCCCAAAGCGCCGCTTTCCCAGTCAGAAGCGCCAGAACAAACGCGACCTTGGTTCGCTCGTCGTGGAAAGTACGGGGCTGCAGAGAAAAATGCATAGAGCATCTGGTCAGAAAAGATCGGCAGTAATTGGGTTCACCTGCGTAAGCCTCCGGAACCGGCAGGCGGGGCTCCGACTGGGATGGGTCCGCTGGTGGTGGTGGGGGAATCGGCGGTGCGGGTGGCGCAGCGGGAACCTGTGGTTGTTGTAGCTGCTGGGTGAGCCCGGACACCTGCGTTACCAGAGCCTGAACAGCGCGAGCTGTCTCATGGAGATTCTTCTCCTGCGTGTCCATTCTCTTCATGCATTGATTCAGAAAATCCTCCATAGGGCTGGATGATCCACTCGCTGCTTCCATGTTTATGGTCAGATCGTTCTGTAACGGTAAAAGATGAGGAAGCAATTGCAAGTATACTCATTTATTGAAGTGATTGAACAATGAACAAATAACAGCTGAGACACAGGATGGTAACGCAGGGACCCCGATGGTCAGATGATCCAGTGAAGACGGTGAAGTGGTGCGGTGAGAATCCCAGGTGAAGAGTAATCCAAATCCAAAGGAACACGAACAGGAACAGGAACAAGGCAGGCACAAACTCGACACGAAGACTGGGAACACAACCGGGAACCACATACAACGATCTGACAGGGGAAATGAGAAAGTGGTGAGTATTTATGGGGTGATGAGATGAGCTGCAGCTGGTGACGGGAGTGATGAGCTTAATTGTTGATGATCGCTGATCAGACGACCCGCCCACACAATCAATGCACAACACACACATGACAACAGAGCACGAGACAAGAAGAAGACAATGGATTTATGAACCGTGACAGTTGTAAACTCTATTGGAGTTAGACAACACGTGTCAGGACCTACTCATTGTCGTAATCATACTCTAGATCTAATATTATCACATGGAATAGATGTTGATGCCGTTGAAATTCTGCAGCAGAGCGATGACATCTCAGATCATTATCTAGTCTCGTGTAAATTACATTTAGCCAAGGCTGCAAAGCCGACTCCGTGTTACAAATATGTTAGACCTATCACTTCTGCCACTAAAGATTGCTTTATTAATAATCTTCCTGATCAGTTTCATCATGTTAGCATCCCGGAAAGCTTAGAAAAATTGATATTGCAACAGAAACTTTTAACTCTCTCTTTTCCAGCACTTTAGACACAGTTGCTCCGTTGCGCTTAAAGAAGATTAAATAAAATAATCCAACGCCGTGGTACAACGAGCACACTCAGGCACTTAAGAGAGCAGCCAGAAAAATGGAACGAAACTGGAAGAAAACAAAACTAGAGGTATTTCGCATTTCATGGAAAGAGAGCTCGATTGCATACAGAGAGGCTTTAAAAGCTGCTAGATCTGCTTATTTTAATTAAATTAACAGAATGCATAGCTGATATAAAAAATTGGATGACTCGTAATTTCCTACTTCTAAATTCTGAAAAAACAGAGATTCTAATTATTGGACAAAAAACTTCCTCACGTAATAACTTAGAATACTGTCTAACACTTGATGGCTGCTCTGTTAAGTCTTCGTCGTCGGTCAGGAACCTGGGTGTGCTCTTTGATACCAATCTTTCATTTGAAAGTCACGTGTCTAGTATCTGTAAAACCGCATTTTTCCATCTTAAAAATATATCTAAATTACGCCATATGCTCTCATTGACAAATGCGGAACAATTAGTTCATGCTTTCATGACATCAAGGCTAGATTATTGTAATGCTCTACTGGGTGGTTGCCCTGCACGCTTAACCCTCTGGAGTCTGAGGTGTTTTTGGGGCCCTTGAGATGTTTTGACATGACCTGACATTTGTGCTTATTTCAGCTACTTACAACATACTATTGGCCAACATGTAATTTAGTTGTATTCAGCACAAACTCTGCTACAATAATATGTGAGCAAAATGGATGTACATGTTTGCATTTTATAGAAAAAAAATATTATGCGTGGTTAGTATGTTTTGGGAAAAACATTGTCACTGCAATAAGGCCATTTAACACATACTGAATAGTTTTCCATAAGACTTTGGAATTACTATTCTTGTAGGCTAGAATTTTTTCTACAAAATGAGGTGAAAATCATTCTGACCACTCTTTCACAAACAACAATATAACGATTTTAATTTTGCATGTCCGTTTTTGTGTCAGCACTGCTGTATGCGTGGGCCATGAATATTAATGTGATTCACACCAGGGGTGTGACTAAAGACACTCCCCCCATGGCTAATGGGCCATCAAGGTGCTGTGAGGCAGCCTGAACAAAGAATGATGACCTAAGAATGATTCACTGATGAATAAAAAGTTAAAAAGAACAGCATTTATTCAAAATAGAAATCTTTTCTAACAATGGAAAGACTTAAAGTTATTACTATCACTTAATACATCCTTTCCAAAAATGAAAGAAAAAAAGACCAAACTTTTGTTTTTTTATAAAAAAATATTTTTATTCAAAGAATCCTGAAAAAACTATTACAGGTTATAAAAAATATATATTAAGCAGCACAACGGTTTCCAACACTGATTTAAAACTCATTGCCGTTTTCTGTGACACACCACAGAGCTCTGTTATAAGTTGCTCCATAAACTCTTTATGGGACAAGTTACCATGTAGCTCTTTGTGCACAATGAAAGAGTTGGTGGAAGCAATGTCCAAGAAGTGTAGAAAAATCTTACTGTACCACTTCATGGTTATGTGCTGTGTTGTGTAGTACTGTATCAGCTGATCAGACAGGTCAGCACCCCCCATGTGTTTGTTGTAGGCAGTCACAGGTGCAGGACATGGAAATGTCTTTGTCCTCCATGTATCTTGTGTTTTCACCCTCATCTGCCCAGTGTCTCCTGTATAAGCAGAATGGATGTTTTTTGTCATTTCACACAAGAATAGGTAGGCTACTTTTATATTATGACGATGTAAACACAATTAGGCTACATTTCATCTGTAAAATATTACGTCTATGCACTTACTCGGTATGATTTCTCGATCGCACTGAGAACTGAAGGTTCACATTCCTAAAAAACAACATCAAAATAAAACTTTTAGCATACATTATACAAAGTAAACTGCTGAGCAAGTGATGGTTATGGACAAACAATGTATAGTTGATGGGCCATAGAACGGAGAAATATCTATTTATGGGCCATAGACCGCGTCACCGCGAGTATCTGTTGATGGGTATCCGCACGCATTTAGTGACACACGCAATGAACGGATCGTTCGCGAACGACACACATCACTACATTTCAAACATTTACACCTGTATTCACAAACATCTGTGCATAAGGCAGTATTGAAGCGTGTCTTAGGCTAACCAAAATCGAGCATTTATAAAAATATAATGTAGACAGTAGGCTATATCACATATTTTACCGGAGGCTGAAACATATTTGCACTAAATCACATTAGCAGATATTCGCAAACAAGCTACATTACGCATAAAGAAGTATTTTAGCATTATAATCAGTGTCATAAGCTAATCAAAACTGAGTGAAATATATATGAAGTATATAAATTTAGCACTGAAAGGTTGCCTACCAGTCTAGTTCACATTTTAACATGTTTCTGTCTATTTATATATACATGTACGATATTAGGCTTAGTTCATGTTTTTACTCCAAACTCATTTCATAACATACATTTTAATCTGGCACGACCAGTTTAACATGTCTTACCTTAAAAATCTTCTCATCTTCAAATCGCGTTCTTCTGAGGTAAATCCAAGGTAAACAGCACAGCACAGCACAAGGTAAACAGCACAGCACAGCACATCTTCAAACTCGATGAAAAGCAGAGAGGAGTAAGTTACCGAAGTGTCTTATTCTTTGTTTTGAGGTGATGAGGGCGTTTACAGGTCTGCGTTCTGCCGCGTGGATCATTTGCATGTCAATCGCTCGTGCGCGCGTGGGTGTGGTCACATTATAGTTAATTAGGATGTGTTTGAGAAACTGTACATGCCGCTGCTTTCTTACGGATTACTTAAACAGAGAATATTTGTTTTTTATATAATTTACATATTTTAAAAATAGAGACTCCAAGCGTTGTATAGACATGTGTTTTAAGTCTGTGTGACAAACATTCGCTGAGTTACAGGTCATTTTCTGTCGCGTTTCAGAATGAGTTTCACATTGAGAGAGACGGCAGAACGCGCATCATGTTTATTTTTCTTTATTTGGCGAAAAGCACAACACTTTGTTTTTATTATGAGTATGCACAAAAAAAATACACACTTAACTGGATCGATTGATGTACAACACAAGCATATAAGATAAAAATTAATATTAGAATTTTGATTTTGTTTGCACTGATAAGGAAAAAAAACGAGCCTATCGCGCCGGCGCGATAGCTGACCTCAGGGGTAAACAGCCACTTGAGTCATAACTTTACTGAAATACAAAAACAATCACTCATTACTAATGGATCCGTTCCCTTTTTACTTTAGAATACTGTTCCACTTTCTAAGAAATTCCCTCAGAGTTATGTAGTAATTCTTTATTAATTACTAATGGGTTCCCTATATTTTCACTTTAGAATACTGTTCCAGGTTCTAGGTAATTCCCTCAGAGTTATGTAGTAATTCTTTATTAATTACTAATAGGTTCCCTATATTTTCACTTTAGAATAATGTTCCAGGTTCTAGGTAATTCCCTCAGAGTTATGTAGCAATTCTTTATTAATTACTAATAGGTTCCCTATATTTTCACTTTAGAATACTGTTCCAGGTTCTAGGTAATTCCCTCAGAGTTATGTAGTAATTCTTTATTAATTACTAATAGGTTCCCTATATTTTCACTTTCCCTCAGTCATTGCCTATTTTGAAATAATTTACCCTAATACAGACACACATAGGCCTACTGTATTGTATATACATTTATAAACCTACCTGAGGTAAGTTAGCTAGTTATGGCAAGGCACTTGGGGTTCCATTCCGAAGTTTATTTCTTCTTAAAGACCTCACTCACGAAGCAGTTGACCAGTAGTATGGTTGTAGTACTTACTTCATAGTTATTTTTCTTGAACCTTAATTAGTAGATACTTATTAGTAGTTCTTTAGGAGGCATGACTAAATTTAGTAGTTATTGATTAGTTAATTGTTACTTAACACAATAAAAAAACGATATTACATACTGATTAGTTAACACATCTTCCTTAGTAGTTAATAGTAGTGACTGAAGTGTTCATAGATAAATACCTATTAGTTCTGCAATAATTCCTTATCAACTATGCATTAAGTAAGATACAGTATTCTAAAGTGTTACCAGAACCGCTATAAAGCCAAAACAATCTCTGTTACCTTAAATTATACGTTTATCTCTGTAAAGCTGCTTTGAAACAATCTACATTGTTAAAAGCACTATATAAATGAAGATGACTTGACTTGACACTGTAAAATAAAGTGTTACCAAATTTTGCTATGTTAATATGTTGAATATGTTGCATATTTCTATAATAAGCATTCATAGAAAAATCTCAAGATAAAACTATAGAATAAAGATAAACCTATAGAATAATGTGAGACATAATGACATAATGAAATTTCATTAGGTGAACTAATGATCTATTAAAAACATTATGCAAACACAATAAAAATATTTAATTTATTTTAGCTATGCCTCCCTGTTTATGTCTCTCTCAGATGACATCTCCGTCGTACTACCAATGTAGGAGTGAAATATAACATCTGTCAGGTTTCAGACAAGACGCAAACAGGAAGGTAAGTATATAATGTAATTTATTCAGCAGAATGGATCGGTTCCAGAGATAACGGTGAGTAAGCAGATTATAGACAGTTTATGAAGACTTAGCTGTAAAGTAACAATGTCTCTCTTGCAGGTGATGATGACTAGGATCTGGAGCGGAAGGCAGCAGGCTGAAGAAGGTCGGGGATACAGGTAAGTAACGGGATGAGAGAGATGAGTCTGTGTGTCCATGTAGAGACGAGACCAGACGAGGACTGAAGGGGTGAATGCAGTTTATGAAGGATGAGCTGGTGATGGGATCCAGGTGGTGGTGATTAGAACTCGGGTGATAGTGAACGAGTGGGCGGAGTGAATGATGATGGTGGTTGAGGACTGATTGAGGGTGTAATCCTGACAGTACCCCCCCCCCCCCTCCCGAGGCGGCTCTTGACGGCTGGGAAGAAGAGGGACGTTGCCGGCGGCGAGGTCTACCACGACCCCTGGGAGCTGGACGGTCAGGATGGTCGATGTGGAATTGAGTGAGTAGAGCAGGGTCTAAGATGTCGTCACGGAGTACCCAAGAACGTTCTTCAGGTCCATAGTCCTCCCAGTCAACCAAGTACTCCAAACGGGGACCTCGCCGCCAGGAGTCCATGATGGAGCGAACTCGGTAGATGGGCTCTTCTTCCACAGGAACGGGAGGAGGAGGTACATCTTCTGTGGACTCATCTGTAGGGAGAAGAGTGACAGGATCAGTGAAAGGTTTAAGGAGAGAGACATGAAAAGAAGGTGCAATCCGATAGTGAGGTGAAAGGTTGAGTCTGTAGGTGACTTCGTTCAACTGTCTCTGAATGGTGAAAGGTCCAATGTATCGAGGACTCAGCTTACGGCAAGGCAGGCGGAGGCGTATGTCCCGCGTCGAAAGCCACACCTTCTGTCCTGGCTGGTACTGAGGAGTATCACTTCGCCGACGGTCCGCTTGATCCTTATGCCTCCGCACTGCCTGTTGGAGGTGCACATGAGCTGAGTCCCATACCCCCTCGCTCTGATGGAACCAGAAATCGACAGCTGGAACCTCCGAGGGCTCACCCGACCAAGGGAAGAGAGGAGGTTGATATCCGAGGATACATTGGAAGGGGGTGAGCCCGGTGGTGTTCTGTCTGAGGGAGTTCTGGGCATATTCCGCCCAGGGGAGGTATCGGTTCCAGCTGTCTTGGTACTGGTGGCAGTAGGTTCTTAGGTAGCGTTCGATCTCTTGGATCTTCCACTCAGTCTGGCCGTTGGTCTGTGGGTGATATCCGGATGATAAACTGACGGTCACTCCTAGGAGTTTGAAGAAGGCATGCCAGACACGTGAGATGAATTGAGGTCCTTGATCAGAAACTATATCTTCGGGAATTACGAAATTACGAAAGACATGGTGGAATAGAGCTTCAGCAGTACCAAGAGCTGTGGGAAGACCAGGTAGGGGTATAAGTTTACATCCCTTGGAAAATTTGTCAACTACGACAAGTACACAAGTGTTTCCTTCAGAGGGAGGAAGATCGGTCATGAAATCCACACCGATATACGAACATGGACGTCTGGGAATGGGTAGTGGTACCAGTTTGCCTTCAGGTAGTTTCCGGGGAGTGTTGGTGATGGCGCAGACTGAGCATCCCTTGATGTAACGGGAAACGTCCCTGGAGATGGACGGCCACCAGTACCGTTGACTGAGGAGCGAGAGGGTACGCTTGCTACCTGGATGTCCAGAGCCCGGAGCTGTATGAGCTGAGTCCAGAAGGGCAGCGCGCAGATGTTGGGGAATGTAGGTGAGCCCTTCTGGACCTCCCGGCGGAGCAGGATGGCGATGGTTCTCCTGGGTGATCTACTCATCGATATCCCAGAGGATGGGGCTGAGGATTACGGCTGGAGGGAGAATGGGTTCCTGATCATCGATCAATGGGAGTCTGATCGTCGGTTGAAGAATGATAGAGACGGGAGAGAGCATCTGCTCTGCAGTTCCTACTCCCAGGTCGGTAGGTGACTATTAAGTCAAATCGAGTGAAGAAGAGGGCCCAACGGGCTTGACGAGGATTCAATCTCTTAGCTTCTCTGAGGTATTCCAAGTTGCGGTGAGCGGTGATGACCTCAAACTGATGGTTGGCTCCCTCCAGCCAATACCTCCATTCCTCAAGGGCTAGTTTGATAGCGAGCAGTTCCCGATTGCCGATGTCATAATTATGGATATAAATAAATGGAATATCTGGATTGGGATGAGCGAGGATTGGAGCAGTCGTGAAGGCTTCTTTGAGGCGCTGGAAAGCCTGAATGGCATCGGGTGACAAGGACAGAGACTTGGGCCAACCTTTCAGAGCTGAAGTGAGGGGTGCACTGATGGAGCTGTAGTCATTGATGAATCTTCGATAGAAATTAGCGAAACCAAGGAATCTTTGAAGTTCTTTTAAGCATGATGGTATTGCCCAGTTCTGAATGGTTTCCACCTTCCTCTGATCCATCTGGATGCCCTGTTGGTTGATGATGTAGCCCAGGAATTGAACAGTGGTGGTGTGGAACTCACATTTCTCCAGTTTCAAGTACAGTTGATGTTTTCTCAATGTTTCCAGTACCTTGATGACGTGTTGATGATGTTCAGAGAGGGTAGATGAGTAGATGAGAATGTCGTCGATGTACACTATGACAAAGCGATTGAGGTATTCACAGAAGATCTCATTCATATACCCCTGGAAGACAGCGGGAGCGTTGGAAAGCCCGAAGGGCATAACCTGACATTCGTAGTGGCCTGAAGGGGTCACAAACGCCGTCTTCCATTCATCTCCATGACGAATACGGATGAGGTTATAGGCACTCCTGAGATCAAGTTTAGAGAAGATACGGGCTCCGCGCAGCTGTTCCAGAGCTGCTGGGACCAGAGGAAGGGGATAGCTGAATTTGACAGTCTTACCCCTTTTCCACCAACAAGAACCGGGTGCTGGTTCAGAGCCAGAGCCAAAGCTGGTTCAGAGTTGGTTTGACTGACGAGCTTACTAAGAACCGGTTTGCCTTTCCACCGGCTAGAGAGCCACAACAGAGCCAGATCTTACGTCACTGTATACGTCTCATGTTGCCCAGCAACCGCTAGTGCGGTAGCGCCAAACACAAACACAAACACGCCAGGCTTGTTCGAGATGCATCGGCTTCTCGCAGATCGATCGCCGCATGACATCAAAGCACTGCGATAGCGATCTAAAAGCACAAGGAGTCGTATGCTCTCCAAACACTCCCGCAGCTCCGATCGGTCCTCGCCGATCCGATGCATCTCGAACAAGCCATTAACAATAACGGACATTGCAATACTATGGATGCTCATGGGCTTGCAAAAATACATCGGACAGAGCCAGAGCCAAAGCTGGTTCAGAGTTGGTTTGACTGACGAGCTTACTAAGAACCGGTTTGCCTTTCCACCGGCTAGAGAGCCACAACAGAGCCAGATCTTACGTCACTGTATACGTCTCATGTTGCCCAGCAACCGCTAGTGCGGTAGCGCCAAACACAAACACGCCAGGCTTGTTCGAGATGCATCGGCTTCTCGCAGATCGATCGCCGCATGACATCAAAGCACTGCGATAGCGATCTAAAAGCACAAGGAGTCGTATGCTCTCCAAACACTCCCGCAGCTCCGATCGGTCCTCGCCGATCCGATGCATCTCGAACAAGCCATTAACAATAACGGACATTGCAATACTATGGATGCTCATGGGTTTGCAAAAATACATCGGAATCCAACGCGTTCGTGCAGCTCGCCGTAACTTACATAGACGGATATTATAATCGAGCTGCTATTAGCTCGACTAGCTGCTATTTAAAAATGGCGGTCACATAGTTTCTATTCGTCTTGTTGGTCACGGTAACCCCGCCCCCAGCCCCTGACGCAAGCGGTTCTTTCTTGGCTCCGTTCTAGACCCTGCAATGATTTGGTGCTACTTAAGAACCAGTTTTACTGGTTCGGAGCTGGTGCTTTGGCGGTGGAAAAACAAAGAACCGATTTGAAACTAGGCTCTGGCTCCGAACCAGCACCAGCTCTGCCTTGGTGGAAAAGGGGTATCTGAGAGTTGAGGTTCCTGTGGTCGATGCACGGCCTCAAGCCTCCGTCCTTTTTACCCACAAAGAAGAAACTCAAAGCGGCAGGGGAGGTAGATGGACGAATTAACTCTTGTTGTAAAGCTAACTCTTGTTGTAAAGCTTCCTCCATATACTCCTCCATGGCCTTCTGCTCCGGGATAGACACGTCCTTTAGGTAGAGTTGTTCCAGGTAGCAAGTCGATAGCACAGTCCCATTGCCGATGAGGTGATAGTTTGGTCGCCAGCTTCTTGCTGAACACGTCCTGGAATGCCCGGTACTCCACTGGAATCTCTACTTCTTGTAGAACCTCGGGACTCTCGACGGAGGTGGAATAGACAGGAATCTTGGATCTTGACTGAGAGGACGATGATGAAGACAAAGAAGAACTTTACTTGACTGAAGATAGACAAGATGAATGACAGTTATCTCCCCAGCGCAGGATCTCACCGGATTTCAAGTGGAGGGTCGGTTGATGTTGTACCAGCCACGGGCGTCCCAGGATGAGCTCAGCGGTGGACTCCTCCAGCACCATAAAAGAGATCTCCTCAGAATGCAGGCATCCAATGCGAAGAGTTAACGTAGGAGTATGATACCGGATGTGACCTCTGCCCAGCGGTTTACCCAGGTTGGTAATGATTTGAAGATCTTGCTGACTACGGCGTTTACGGAGATTCAACTTTTGGAGAAGCGTTGTGGAAAAAAAGTTCCCCGCAGAACCAGAGTCGATGAGGGCTTGTGCTGAGACAGAAGCACGGGAGGTCAGGAGATGCACAGTAGTACGATTCAACATTTCAATTTTAGGATGAACTTGAATGGAGCTTACCGCTGGGCGAGGAGGTCGAACTGGACAAGTGCTGAGGAGATGTTTATCTGAAGCACAATATAGGCATAGATGATGAAGTATGCGTCTTTGGCTTTCAGAAGTAGGCAGATGTGAGGAGCAAATCTCCATGGGCTCGGGTGCTGGAGGAGTGCTTGATGGAACCGAGGGCGGAAGACTTACAGTGGGTTCAGATAGATCGCAGGCTGATAAGCGCTGAGAAACTCGGATGGTCTTTTGGATAAGATTTTCAATTCCCTCGTAGACCACAAGTAGTTGTCGAATATTGGGATTAAGACCATGACGGAAAGCTGTAATCAACGCTGCTTCGTTCCAACCACTAGATGCCGCCAGAGTACGGAACTGAAGAGCATAATCACTCACGGAAGATTTTCCTTGTCGAAGATTGAAGAGCTGGTCATGAACGGAGAGATCGGCTGCTGCTTGGCCAAAAACTTCTTTAAAGTGTTGAATGAATCGATCAGTTGACTTAACTGCATCGGAATTGGAATTCCATAGCGATTGCGCCCACTGGAGTGCTCGTCCGGACAAGAGGGAGATGATGAATGCAACACGGGCTGAGTCGTTGATAAATTGCTGTTGTTGCATAGTGAAATAGAGCGATACCTGTAGCAGGAACCCACTGCAGTCCTCCGCCTCACCGGTGAATGTCGCTGGTCGGGCCATGGGACTGGCAGAGACAGTGAACGAAGTAGCCGTTGAACGCGGAAGTGCAGATAGTGATGCGATTTGTGGGCTGGTTGTGGGGGCGGCAGGTGGATTCGCCGGTGGATGATCCTCTCCGGAATCCGAAGGATTCTGCATCTTTGGTCTGGTCTTCTGTCAGGTTTCAGACAAGACGCAAACAGGAAGGTAAGTATATAATGTAATTTATTCAGCAGAATGGATTGGTTCCAGAGATAATGGTGAGTAAGCAGATTATAGACAGTTTATGAAGACTTAGCTGTAAAGTAACAATGTCTCTCTTGCAGGTGATGATGACTAGGATCTGGAGCGGAAGGCAGCAGGCTGAAGAAGGTCGGGGATACAGGTAAGTAACGGGATGAGAGAGGTGAGTCTGTGTGTCCATGTAGAGACGAGACCAGATGAGGACTGAAGGGGTGAATGCAGTTTATGAAGGGTGAGCTGGTGATGGGATACAGGTGGTGGTGAATTGAACTCGGGTGATAGTGAACGAGTGGGCGGAGTGAATGATGACGGTGGTTGAGGACTGATTGAGGGTGTAATCCTGACAACATCATATGTCATTTCACTCATTATTACAACAGAGGAAATAAATATTCTCTCAGTCTATGACATAAGCTACAATGTGTTTGTGGTTTACCAACCTTAATATAAATTGAATACAAAAATTGAGTGACAAAATGACAATCAGTCAAGAGTTTGACCAGAAAGGTTGCTTTGCTGAAATAGCATATAGTGGGAAATCAGGAAAGCAGATAAACGGTCACATTGAGTCCTAACATCAGAACAGCTTTACTCTCAGATTTCTTCCTTACTGAACCTTTATTTGCACATTTACTAGTCAAGTCAAGTCATCTTCATTTACACTCACCTAAAGGATTATTAGGAACACCTGTTCAATTTCTCATTAATGCAATTATCTAATCAACCAATCACACTGCTCTCCAAACTTAGAAATTATGGATTTGATCAACTGGTCTCTCAACGCAATTGACACCATCTTCTCAACGAGAAGCTTGGGTTCGGGGGAACCTGACTGCCCTGCCGGAACATTCGCAGCTGGCTACACGATGGACGCGTGGGAGAGGTGGCGGGTCGTGTATCTGGCGGCTCTTTCCGTGGAGGACATTGAAGATATCTACCTATTCGGAACCATGATAACAGGTTTTCTGCTGTTTGGATTAGGCATTGCCCTGGTTTATCGAGGAATTAAGAAGACGGTGACAGCTGTCCAAAACCCCACAAGGCTGCCCGTTATGATTGAAGCAGTGGGCAGAGCTGTCAGCACTCAGACTGTGTCTATGAACCACAATATGGATAACATCATGGAGAAGCTCACAGCTTTGCAAAGGCAAATGGATCGTTTCGGAGACCCAAATGGACCAGGAGCTGTGTAAATTGGAATGCGGCTACTCGTCCCAAGACCAAACAACCCTAATCTTATCTGCTTTCGGCCCCCCTCTACCAGCACTGGCCTTGGCCGAGGCTGCTGCTGCAACAACAACTCCCTCTGGTGAGAGCACTGCAGCGAGACGCTCTTGCGTTCCTTCCCCCACTCCACACTGACACCTGCTGATTGTCAACATGACATCATGACTTTGCGTAAACATACACGCCACTTTCAAGTCAAGTGGCGTGTTATTTATACGCATTTTGAGCTTTCCGCGTGTATGTCCACGCCGTTAAACGTCCGAGTGATTCCGCGTGTATGTGTACGCCGTTAAATGTCCGAGCGAAACGGAGGAAAATGTATATCTACATCTGGGGAGCAATATTTTTTTTCCTAGGATGGTAAGGGAACACTCATAAATGGTATTAACCCGAGTGATGGGTAGGTTTAGGGACGCAGTTGGGGTAGGTCATATATATTTATATACAGTAATGTAACGTAAATCAACGGCGTTGATAAACACGCTGAAAAGCGATTATGCGTGTTGATAACACGCCAAAAATGGAAATACGAATTGGCGTGTCATACATACGCCATTTCATGAGATCAGTCTGTGATTGTTGACTCTGTCTGGGACCTGATCAAGGTTGACTCCATGGCATGACATGGTATCGCTATGACATCCTGCGGACTTGAGGCACCTAGATTAGGATGCCAGGCGTAGCGACTCTCCAGGCCTACACATACACGAACTCTTACATATATACAGATATGCAATCATCCACCCCACCCCCCATCCCACGCTTTGTACCACCAGTCTGACAGGCGGGTCTGTGACCAGCGCCGAAAATGGCTGCAGGACCGGATGGCTGCTTGCCTGTGCTGGGTTACCTCCACCCCCCACACCCCTCCCCTGTTGCAAGTCTTGTGTGTTCATGTAGTGTACTGATTATGTGCTAATGTTGCTGAGGTTTTTTTACTGTTCCCAAACTGTACTCCTTACAGGAGCATAGTCTGGGGGTTGCTTTTTTTTTCTCCTCACCTCTCCTCATGTTATGCTGTATTTTTTCCTCAATGCTCTGTCTTCCTGTTCTGTCTACCCCCTTGTCATATTGTATGTATGTTTGTATGGACAGGTTGATGGCTAATTTCACTGGTACTTGTGACTAAGTGACAATAAAGGCTACTACTACTACTACTACTACTACTACATGGCAGTTGCTTCAATGCATTTAGGGGTGTGGTCCTGGTCAAGACAATATCCTGAACTCCAAACTGAATGTCAGAATGGGAAAGAAAGGTGATTTAAGCAATTTTGAGCGTGGCATGGTTGTTGGTGCCAGACGGGCCAGTCTGAGTATTTCACAATCTGCTCAGTTACTGGGATTTTCACGCACAACCATTTCTAGGGTTTACAAAGAATGGTGTGAAAAGGGAAAAACATCCAGTATGCGGCAGTCCTGTGGGCGAAAATGCCTTGTTGATGCTAGAGGTCAGAGGAGAATGGGCCGACTGATTCAAGCTGATAGAAGAGCAACTTTGACTGAAATAACCACTTGTTACAACCGAGGTATGCAGCAAAGCATTTGTGAAGCCACAACACGCACAACCTTGAGGCAGATGGGCTACAACAGCAGAAGACCCCACCGGGTACCACTCATCTCCACTACAAATAGGAAAAAGAGGCTACAATTTGCACGAGCTCACCAAAATTGGACAGTTGAAGACTGGAACAATGTTGCCTGGTCTGATGAGTCTCGTTTTCTGTTGAGACATTCAGATGGTAGAGTCAGAATTTGGCGTAAACAGAATGAGAACATGGATCCATCATGCCTTGTTACCACTGTGCAGGCTGGTGGTGGTGATGTAATGGTGTGGGGGATGTTTTCTTGGCACACTTTAGGCCCCTTAGTGCCAATTGGGCATCGTTTAAATGCCACGGCCTACCTGAGCATTGTTTCTGACCATGTCCATCCCTTTATGACCACCATGTACCCATCCTCTGATGGCTACTTCCAGCAGGATAATGCACCATGTCACAAAGCTCGAATCATTTCAAATTGGTTTCTTGAACATGACAATGAGTTCACTGTACTAAAATGGCCCCCACAGTCACCAGATCTCAACCCAATAGAGCATCTTTGGGATGTGGTGGAACGGGAGCTTCGTGCCCTGGATGTGCATCCCACAAATCTCCATCAACTGCAAGATGCTATCCTATCAATATGGGCCAACATTTCTAAAGAATGCTTTCAGCACCTTGTTGAATCAATGCCAGGTAGAATTAAGGCAGTTCTGAAGGTGAAAGGGGGTCAAACACAGTATTAGTATGGTGTTCCTAATAATCCTTTAGGTGAGTGTATATAGCGCTTTTAACAATGTAGATTGTTTCAAAGCAGCTTTACAGAGATAAGCGTATAGTTTAAGGTAACAGAGATTGTTTTGGCTTTATAGCGGTTCTTTAACCCTCTGGGGTCTGAGCTGTTTTCTGGGCCCTGGAGGTGTTCTGACATGCTCTGACATTTGTGCTTATTTCTGTTACTTGTGACATTTTCATGGCTAAAGTCTAATTACACTGTATTCAGCACAAACTCTGCTACAATAATATATCAGGCATGTATGTAAAAGTTTGTAGTTTTGAGATAATGACATTTATGCGTGGTTTGTGAAAATACAAAAAAAAATTCTCACTGAAATAAGGCCATGAAACCCATACTGATTATTTCTTCACAAGACTTTTGAAAATTGTATGACGTAGCCTAGAATATTTGCTCTAAAACGATGTGAAAATCACCCTGACTCCTCATTCAGATAAGACAATATATTGATTTAAAATTTTTACGACGTGTTTTGTGCCACAAAGCTTTATGCGGGAGCTCATTAATATGTAAGCTTTTCACACCTGAGAAAGACAAAGACCCTCCTCTAACTGCCCTATTAGGAGCTATCAGGCCCCTATCATTCTGAGCAACCTTGCACAAAGAATGAGGAGATTTAAAAAAGAATGGCTTTTAGATTGTTTGATTTATTTACAACACAACATAATCCAAAGATAACCAATGATCCAAAGACAGAGACCTTTGTGCCATTCCTAAAAACATTGTACATACCTTTCATTTCCAAGGTGTTTGATTTTCACTTTACCATGTTCATGTACAGAGACTCGTGTGAATGTTGAAGTCAGCAGGACTCAGTGGCATCTGGGACCTGAAAAAAAAAAAAAAAAAGTGAACATACTGATATCAAGAGAAAGGCCTGCACGATTTTGGGAATACATTTTAGATTTTTCTGGTTAAAATTGCTTTTTGAAATTCACAGAATACACACACACACACACACACACAAATGTTTCCAACAATAATATAATGAACACCAGGTTTGTTGTGCCTTGTAGGCATAGGCTATGCGCAGTGCTGCATAAAATAATAATAACAATAACCATAGCAGCCTATAAATCTTCCAAAATATTTCAGTAACAACTAAGCTAGAGAAACATATATTGATTATCATGTTACATTCAAATGTTTCCATTCGTTATGATGATATGAAATGAGATAATAGTAAAAACATGAAGCCGTTTGGTGCGTTTTGCTTTTCGAATGCATCAAATGTGATACATTCAAACGCGATCGCGCTCAAATATAAAACATTATGGTTACCATATACATATCTACGTTTGAGCAGATATCCACAAACACAGTAACAGTAAGCACAGGTCTAAATATTATAATATTCACCATATATCTAGCAACAGTTCAACTGCAATGTGAAATTTATGCAACAATAACAAACTAATATGTAAGAATTTCTTACCTTACATCTTTCTTGTCTTCAAATCGCATTCTTCTTCTTCTGAGGTAGCCTAAATCCAATGTAAGCTCACGGTGCGCCTTTCAAACTCGACGAAAAGCAGAGACTTGTGAAGTGTTTTGGTGTTTTGTTTTTGAGGTAATGAGCGCGATCGCGTTCCATGTGGAGATTTGCATGTGAATATCTTTTGCGCGAGTGGGCGTGGTCAAATTAAAAGTAATTAGGAAGCGTTTGAGAAGCTGGACATCTTGTTGGTTTTATACAAATTACTTAAACAGAGAATATTTGTTTTCAGTTTGAATCCGATCATTTAAAAGTACACACTTAAATGTTTATAAAGGTATATGGCTCATAAATGTGTGACAAGTATTCGCTGAGTTTTGTTTCAGTTTATAGACCTGCTCAAGAAAAAAAAGTTCACCGCGACGGAGAGGCAGAACGCACACCCTGTTTATTTTCTTTATTTTACAAAAACACAATGTTTTTATTTGATTGTAAGTGGACACATACAAAAGTAGAAATATCACAGATTCTTTTTTTATATTTCTTTTTTCTGTATGACCATAAATGACGGAGTAATTTAAGTTTATAGTTCTACAATGTGAAGAAAATCCAGCAAAACGCGCGGGCGACCTCAGAGGGTTAATAAATTTATTTTCCAGCTAAAGTTAGTTTTGATTGATTCGCTTCCGTTGCAACGATCATTTGTTATTAAATTAGGGGCCGCTAAGACGACACCATTCTCTCTACACAGACTTTAAACGCGATCCTGTGAGAAACGCTGATGGCGTTCAGATGCGCATTAAGAACGGGTTCTATAGTTATGTGCGTTTGAATATATGTGTGCAGGTTTGGAATTCCCTACAGACCAAGCCTAAACAAAGTACTGGTCTTTCCTTATAAATTTTGATACAGAATTTTATTTTATTTTATCAATTCGGGGTAGATACGCGAATTGAGTTTCCCGACGACGCTTTATCTGTAGAGTGGTAAAGGGATCCTCCATAGGGAGAGACTAGTTGGCACTTCAGCACTGCGTTGTCATCGGGTCCAGGCGAAGGTCCTTCATCAGATCTGGATACGGCCTGGATCCGGCAGGCTGCGGGAAAACCTCGGGATAAACAGAGTGTGGGAATGGGAAGTGTTTATGGGAAGTGTTCCCGGTTCCGGCTGACCTAATCTATGCAGCCTAACATTGAATTATAGAAGTCTATAATGTATTATGTGAATGCTAGGTCAAAGAGATGTGTCTTTAATCTGGCTTTGAACTGACAGAGTGTGTCTGCTTCCCGGACAATGCTAGGAAGATTGTTCCAGAGTTTTGGTGCTAAATAGGAAAAGGATCTACCGCCAGCAGTCGATTTTGATATTCTAGGTATTATCAACTGGCCGGAATTTTGAGATCGCAATAGACGTGAAGGACTATAATGCGTTAAGAGCTCGCTCAAGTACTGCAGAGCTAAACCATTTAGTGCTTTGTAAGTAATCAGCAATATTTTAAAATTGATGCGATGTTTAATAGGGAGCCAATGCAGTTTTGACAGAACCGGGCTAATATGGTCATACTTCCTGGTTCTGGTAAGAACTCGAGCTGCTGCGTTTTGGACCAGCTGTAATTTGTTTATTAAGCGTGCAGGGCAACCACCCAGTAGAGCATTACAATAGTCTAGCCTTGATGTCATGAAAGCATGAACTAATTGTTCCGCATTTGTCAATGAGAGCATATGGCGTAATTTAGAAATATTTTTAAGATGGAAAAATGCGGTTTTACAGATACTAGACACTTGACTTTCAAATGAAAGATTGGTATCAAAGAGCACACCCAGGTTCCTAACCGACGACGAAGACTTAACAGAGCAGCCATCAAGTGTTAGACAGTATTCTAGGTTATTACGTGAGGAAGTTTTTTGTCCAATAATTAGAATCTCTGTTTTTTCAGAATTTAGAAGTAGGAAATTATGAGTCATCCAATTTTTTATATCAGCTATGCATTCCGTTAATTTAGTGAATTGGTAAGTTTCTGTAGGTTTTGAAGAAATATAGAGCTGAGTATCGTCGGCATAACAGTGGAAGCTAATTCCATATTTCCTAATGATATCTCCTAATGGTAGCATGTACGGAGTGAACAGCAGCAGTCCTAGTACTGAGCCTTGTGGTACGCCATACTGAACTTGTGATCGATGAGACATCTCTTCATTTACTGCTACAAACTGATAACGGTCAGATAAGTATGATTTAAACCATGCTAGTGCAATTCCACTAATGCCAACATAATTTTCTAGTCTATTTAAAAGAATGTTGTGGTCAATGGTGTCAAATGCAGCACTAAGATCGAGTAACACTAATAGAGAGATACAACCACGATCGGATGCTAAGAGCAAATCATTTGTGACTAACGAGAGCTGTCTCGGTACTATGGTACGGTCTAAATCCGGACTGGAAATCCTCTCAGATATCATTTCTTTCAAGAAAGGAACACAGTTGTGAAGATACTGCCTTTTCTAGTGTCTTTGACAGAAAAGGTAGATTCGAGATCGGCCTGTAATTGACTAATTTTGTAGGATCAGGTTGCGTTTTTTTAACAAGGTTTAAAGGTTTTTGGTACGTATCCTAGAGACAAAGACGAATTAATGATAGTAAGAAGAGGATCTATGACCTCTGGAAGCATCTCTTTCAGTAGCTTAGTCGGTATAGGGTCTAACATACATGTTGTCGATTTAGATGATTTAACGAGTTTAGTAAATTCTTCCTCTCCTATAGCAACGAATGAATCAATTTTTTCCTCAGGGAGACTGCAACGCACTGCCTGATGCGATACTGTAGTAGACGGTTGCATAGTTATAATTTTGTCCCTGATATTATCAATCTTATAAGTGAAGAAGTTCATAAAGTCATTACTGCTGTGCTGCTTGGAAACTTCTGTGTTTGAAGCTTTCTTTTTCGTTAGTTTAGCCACTGTTTCAAATAAATACCTGGGATTATGTTTATTTTCTTCTAATAGGGTTAAAAAATAAGCAGATCTAGCAGCTTTTAAAGCCTCTCTGTACGTAATCGAGCTCTCTTTCCATGAAATGCGAAATACCTCTAGTTTTGTTTTCTTCCAGTTGCTAAAGCAATCTTTTGTGGCAGAAGTGATAGGTCTAACATATTTATAACACGGAGTTGGCTTTGCAGCCTTGGCTAAATGTAATTTACACGAGACTAGGTAATGATCTGAGATGTCATCGCTCTGCTGCAGAATTTCAACGGCATCAACATCTATTCCATGTGATAATATTAGATCTAGAGTATGATTACGACGATGAGTAGGTCCTGACACGTGTTGTCTAACTCAAATAGAGTTCAGAATGTCTTTAAATGCCAATCCCAATGCTTCTTTTTCATTATGTATATGTATATTAAAATCGCCAACAATTAGTACTTTATCTGCAGTCAATATTAATTCTGATAGAAAGTCTGGAAATTCTTTGATAAAGTCTGTATGGTGCCCTGGTGGCCGGTATACAGTAGCCAGCACAAATCTCAAATGTGATTTATCATTTACACTATATATTTTTACGTTAAGCACCAACACCTCAAAAGAAGTATATCTAAAACTTGATTTCTTAGTGGTTTTGAAAATATTACTATAGATTACAGCAACTCCTCCCCCTTTGCGTTTCAGACGAGGCTCATGTTTATAACAATAATCTTGCGGGGTGGACTCATTTAAAGTAATGTAATCGTTTGGTTTTAGCCAGGTTTCTGTCAAACACAGCACATCTAGGTTATTATCTGAAATCATATCATTAACAATGAGTGCTTTTGAAGTAAGCGATCGAATATTCAGCAACCCAAGCTTTAGCATTTGCTCATTTGTATTATAGCTGGTTTTTATTTGTTGAACATCAATTAAATTTTTAACCTTAGATGGGTTTAAACGTTTTTTGGATTTCCAAATTCGGGGAACAGACACAGTCTCTATATGATGATAGCTAGGTGAAAGAGGCTCTATGTGATGGGATTTATCTGACCTTGGTGACGCGAGGCCGCTAGCAGACGGTCGGTTTAGCCAGTCTGTCTGCTTCCTGACCTGAGCTCCAGATTGTCATGTTTGAGCTCTAAGACTATGTGCCATATTACTAGAGAGAAGAGCAGCACCATCCCAGGAGGGATGAATACCATCTCTTTTCAACAGGTCAGGTTTGCCCCAAAAACTTTTCCAATTGTCTATGAATTCTATATTATTACACGGGCACCACTTAGACAGCCAGCGATTCAGTGAACACAATCTACTAACTATCTCATCACTCCTGCGAACAGGAAGGGGGCCAGAGCAAATTACAGTGCTTCACATCGTACTTGCAAGTTCACACGCCTCTTTAATATTCATTTTGGTGATCTCTGACTGGCGGAGTCGAACATCATTAGTGCCGAAGTGAATAATGATCTTAGAGAATTTATGATTAGCATTAGCCAGCACTTTTAAATTTGCTTTGATGTCAGGCGCTCTGGCTCCCGGCAAACATGTGACTATGGTGGCTGGTGTCTCTATTTTCACGTTCCGTGTGATAGAATCACCAATAACTAGGGCACAATCAACAGAATTCTCAGTGGGTGTTTCACTGAGCGGGGCAAATCGATTTGTTATGGTAATCGGAACGGAAGAGTGGTTTTTAGATCCGCGACTAGAGCGTTCCCTCACTGTCACCCATTTGCCCGGCTGCATGGGCTCTACTTCAGCTGGAACCGAACCATGTAAAGAGTTCACTATGCTAGGCGCATCCAAAACAGTATCTAAAGCTCTAGTACTCTTACTATCCTCAATTAAAGTTTGGATGCGTGTCTCTAGGTCTGAAATCTTCTCTGTCAGCCTAACTGACTCCTTGCATTTATCACATATAAATCCTATATTGCCGACAGAGAAGGCTATGCTAAACATGTGACATGAAGTGCAGGTGACAAAAACAGGACAAGACATTACTCACCGTGTTTGTTGACTGATTCTTACTCACCTGTGCTTTTTATGAACTCAAAGGCGCGGGCGCGCGAGAGAAAAATAAATAAAAAATAGCTGAGTGCACGGGTGGCGCGTTAACTGGCTAGCGAATTACTAGCGTGTTGTGCTAGTAGTAACGGAAGCTAGCGATGTCAGGAGATGTTGAGTAAGCTGTATTTAGTAGTAGTTTAAACAACTAGAATTGTAGTAAATGATGGTTCAAAACAAGGAAATACGAGGCTAAGACGGAGCTTACAGCACCGAAGCAAACACACTCACAGCAGGCAGCGAGGCAGACAGGAGCAATCGATCAGCGATTCCAGGAGAAGCAGACGTTGACCTCATTACCTCAAGGCTAGATTACTGTAATGCTCTACTGGGTGGTTGCCCTGCACGCTTAATAAACAAACTACAGCTGGTCCAAAACACAGCAGCTCGAGTTCTTACCAGAACCAGGAAGTATGACCATATTAGCCCTGTTCTGTCAACACTGTACTGGCTCCCTATTAAACATCGTATAAATTTTAAAATATTGCTGATTACTTACAAAGCACTAAATGGTTTAGCGCCCCAGTACATGAGCAAGCTCTTAACTTAAGATTATAGTCTTTCACCTCCATTGAGCCCCTTTCACACAGCGCTTTGAACCCGGCAAATTGCCAGAGTGCCTTCTGTGTGAACGCAAACACGACCCGGGATTGATGCTGGGTTGGGGGCCTAGTAACATTGCCGCGTTCAGTCCCGGAACGCGCGCTGTGTGAACAAAAGCCGCAATAATGCCGTGTCGTAGTGATGACGCTGAAGCGTGGGATCGTTCGCCAGCTGTGAAACAGTATGTAATACGCTAGTTTATGATCGAATCAGAGAAAAGAATGCACAAGCGTGGTTTCTCGAGAGAGATCGCAGCTCATAAGCAAACTGAAGACGCTGCTGAGACATTACAGGTCACATCGATGTCACGTGTCTTTACGGGATTTTTACAGGTTGTGTGTGAACACACTCTCTGATTCCGGAAAATCATTGGCAGTGTGAATGAACCAAAATCAAACGAACCCGGGTCAAATCCCGGGTCACTTTATCCGTGTATTTTCCGGAATCTCTGTGTGAAAGGGACTTTGGAATCTCAAAGTTCTGGCCAGTTGATTATCAAAACTGACTGCTGATGGTAGATCCTTTTTTTATTTAGCACCTAAACTCTGGAACAGTCTTCCTAATATTGTCCTGGAAGCTGAAACACTCTCTCAGTTTAAATCTAGACTAAAGACACATCTCTTTAACCTGGCATACACAGAGCATTATACATAACTATTATTCAAATCAGTTAAATGATTATTAGGCTGCATATATAATGGCCGGAACTGGGAGCACTTACTATAACACCCAATGTACTTGTTACATCATATGAAGAATGGCATCTACACTTATGTTAGTCTTTTTGTTTATTCCGAGGTTTACTGTAATCAGCTGGTTCTGGGCCTTATCCAGATCAGATGGAGGACCTGCGCATAGACACGACCACAACGCATCTCTGAAGTGTCAGCAGAGATTGTGTCAACTAGACTCTCCCCTGTGAAGGCCTCATCGACACGACAGCCATCGGCACTGATCATCAACAAACCTGTCTCCATACATGCGTGATGACTCCAGATGGAACTGGATAATATTCTGAATGTTCTGATCCAATCTGACTTATGACCTGTAACGCTGCCTGGATCATAATCGTACACTGTTCGCTTGTTGGCCAGAGGAGAACTGAGCGACTGAGTCTGGGTTCTCCCAAGGTTTTTTCTCCATTCAGTCACTGATGGAGTTTTGGTTCTTTGCCACTGTTGCCTTTGTCGTCATTGGCTTTTGGCTTGCTTAGTTGGCAACATTTTATTTAATATTCAACAATATAATTGATCTGCCTGCATTGACACTATTTTATGAGAACCTAACTGAGCTGGATGATGACATCACTGTTTTCTCCAGAGCGGCTATATATACAAATTAACTAAATAACTTTTTTACAACAAAAATAAAACTGAATCACTGAACTTACTGTGGCACTATTTTCTTCAGGAAACAAACTTTGTTGCATTATTTTAAAGCTGCTTTAAAACTGTTGTCAGGGTTTGGGTAGGAGGAAGTAGCGAGGACTCAAGTGCACGACAATGGGTTTTTATTAAGTAAAACATTTAAACAAAACCAAACCAAAACTAACCCTGTAGGGGAAAACAAGGCAGGTAGCAAAACTTTACAGACTGGACTTGGCAGGAAACAAGAAACATGAGGGTACCTTAGACAACGAACCAGCACAAGAGTGCTAACACAAGGAGAATAAATAGGGAAGCAAACAAAAGAGGGTAACGAGGGAGGACAGGTGGGGCAAATTAATCAATAATCAGGTAACTAGATCTACCATGGACAATCAAAAGGAGAGCACATGGCACAAAGAAACAAACATGACAAGCCATGTGCTCACACCAAACATGACAAAAACTCAAGCACATGGCAAATAAAACGACCACATCTTCGGTCTTCGTGTGAAGACCGAAGAGTGTAAAGACCAACGACTCTACTTGTGCGACTCCACCGAGCAAGGACACCGACAAAGCACTTGAGTATTAATTTTCTTGTTTTTTCCTTTCCTTTCTCTTCTACACAACTTTTCATCTCATCTGTCTGTTTGTGACCCCTCTTACACTATGTGTTTTCAAATCCCTACTATTACTAACACGCGTAAATCAAATGTCACACGTCAGAGGCAGTCCAATCCTAACAACCTGCGTACTTTTCCGGTGTCTTCTAGTACTATATTCTCTTTTCCTATTGGTCTCTGGAATTGCCAGTCCGCTGTAAACAAAGCTGATTTCATTACATCTATTTCTAGTCATTTGGGTCTCAGCCTACTGGCCCTGACTGAGACCTGGATCAGACCAGAGGACACTGCCACACCGGCTGCAGGTTGCACTAACAGTGCAACTGAGTTAGTTGCACTAACAGTGCAACTGATAATCTTTTCTCCACTTTAACATCATGCTTGGACAACTTCTGCCCACTTTCCTCCAGGCCAGCCCGCGCCACACCCTCTGCCCCCTGGTTATCTGATGTTCTCCGTGAACATCATTCTAAACTCAGTGTTGCAGAGAGGAAGTGGCGCAAATCGAAAGATCCTACTAACCTTGGTCTTTATCAGTCCCTCCTCTCTTCCTTCTCTGATAATATCTCTACTGCTAAAATTACTTACTATCACAACAAAATTAACAATTCTTCAGACTTTCGCATGCTTTTCAAAACCTTCTCCTCTCTTCTCAACCCTCCTCCTCCTCCTCCTTCATCAACACTAACAGCTGACGATTTTGCTACATTCTTTATAAATAAAACAACCTCCAACCACGGCCAATTTACCAATCCACAAACTGACACACACACTTTTCCAGCTAACACACACTCTCTACCCTCCTTCTCTCTACTCTCAGAGACAGAAGTCTCCAATCTCCTCCTTTCCAGTCGCCCTACCACCTGTCCTCTTGATCCTATTCCCACTAACCTATTTCAAGCCATTTCATCCTCGGTTGTACCCACACTCACACACATCATAAACACCTCTCTTCAAACTGGTACCTTTCCCACAGCAAGCAAGCAGGCTCGTGTAACCCCACTGTTTAAGAAACCCACTCTAAATCCAGCACATCTGGAGAATTACAGACCGGTATCTCTCCTTCCATTTAAGCAGGCTCGTGTAACCCCACTGCTTAAGAAACCCACTCTAAATCCAGCACATCTGGAGAATTACAGACCGGTATCTCTCCTTCCATTTGTCGCGAAAACACTTGAACGAGTTGTTTTCAACCAGATCTCTTCCTTCCTTACACAGAACAACCTCTTGGACAACAATCAATCTGGTTTCAAAAGCGGACACTCAACTGAGACTGCCCTGCTCTCAGTAATTGAAGCTCTGAGACTGGCAAGAGCAGCCTCCAAATCCTAAGTTCTCATCCTGCTGGATCTGTCTGCTGCCTTTGACACAGTTTTCTGAATATGTAGTTGTTGTGGCGTTTGTATGTGTTTTCTGAATATGTAGTTGTTGTGGCGTTTGTATGTGTTGTGACCCTTCTCGGCCACCGTATGTTTGCCTGTTTGACTGAATTTTCGCGGAGTTATAGATCATTTTCGAACGCGTTTCAAATGGGAGTTTACTGACAGAGAGAAGGCAGAAATCGCATCATGTTAATTTTTCTTTATTTGTCAAAAAGCAAAACACTTTATTTTTATTGTGAGTATACAGAAAAAAAATTGAAACTGAACAGGATCGATTGATGTATTACACGAAAATGAAAGATCAAAATTAACAGAGCATTTAGTGTTTATTTTCATTGCTAAAAAAAAAAAACGAGCAAAACGCGCGGGCGCGTTTGTGGTCCCCAGAGGGTTAATACATGCAAGTAATTATGACTGAAAACATCCAGCAACTAGGGAATACACAGCCATGGATATATGTTTATATATAGGGCTATACAGCCATCTACTGGTTACACAACAGTATTACAGATGATCAGTGCTGCATGACTCCGAGGTAAATATTTAAGCTAGTACTGTAAAATCCCTTAAAACATTTATATAATTTGTTTGGAAAAAATATTTTAAATCTGCAACTTGTTACTGTATGTGGGAGTTCAAAGTAGTTTGTATTGTTAGATTATAATACATTTCCTCTCTCATTTTCCAGGGAGTGGAGCAACTTTTCCATAAACAAAATTATGATGCTGACACAGAGGATGGAGTGATAGTACCAGAGATCCACTGTCCCTGTCAGACAATAATCTTACTTTGCTCAGACACATCACCTTTGAATGACTGGGATCTTGATCTTCAGACACCTGATTTATTTTATTTTAATATTATAAACTAGCAAATATTTTAATTTCCTCTAGATTAAAACAAACACAGTTCACAAGTACACAAGAGGTTTCACTTTATTCTTATTAATCTATGTTGATCTTGGATTAGCATACCAATAGCATATGAATGTTAAGGGGATAGTTCACCCAAAAATAAAATTCTCTCTTATTTTACTCACCCTCATGCTGTCCCAGATGCATTTTACTTTCTTTCTACAGATAAACACGAATCAAGATTGTAAGGAAAGTAATCCATCTCTGTGAGTCCTAAAGACGCTTTAAAAACCACACACAGTGAGCGTGATGGTAATCCATGCGAAAAATCACTTCCGACCAACTGTCTTACGTACGTGGGTTACAATCCACTTGTATTATGGACTCACAGAGATGGATTATTTCCTTTAAAATCTTTGTCTATGTTTATGTGAAGAAGAAAGTCATATACATCTGGGATGGCATGAAGGAGAGTAAATGATGAGAGAATCCTCATGTTTTGGGTGTGTAATGGAAAATTTTGATTCTCATTGATTTACAGTGTTGATTTTCATTATTTTCATTATTAAGACATTGAAATGATCTTTGCTGGACTGTACGTAGTCTGCCAACATATGACTAATGTGTGTGTGTTTTTAAACACTGGGAAACAGGTGAGACGTCAGGAGGAGGCAGATTGAAAAGGGACCCCTAGGGTCAGAGGCCGTCCAATTTAGAACTTGTGAGTTTGTAAGAATAAACTCAGTAGGATTAGATGACTAGCAGAGAAACCTTCCCTTGTTTAGATAAGGGCCTGTAAGCAGAAGACCTTGAAAGCAGTATAAAGGCTCCTCTGCCCTCCCTCTCGTCGTCGCACTTGTTTCACAGACTGTACTGGTGACTTCTGTGTGGCAACTGGGCCTTCTTGCAAGAATAAATACTTTTAAAAGACAATTTGACTCAGAAATGTCTCTTACGCCGTGATTGATTGTTTAATGAATATTTTTGCCACAACAGGTGGACTATCCTTGTACTGCTTGTGTCCAGTCATAATATATTTAAATTGCAGTTTTATCAAAATTTAGATAAAAATAAAATTGCCTTGTTTTTCTTCGCTCATGCCTTTGTCAATATAGGTTTAGGTCTCTTTTATTATCATTAAACCCAAGCAAAACAGCATGGAATTATTGATGGCAAATTTTACAGAGGAGGGGATTATAATTGATGAGTTATTATAATCCAATAGTTATAATTTAAGTTTAAAAAAAGAAAGAGAGAAAAAAACACCGTTTTTTTATTTTCCAATTGTAATTTTGGTAACATTTTACAAAAAGGTTTCATACATTATTTAACTACATTAGTTCACATGAATTAATAATGAACTGCACTTCTACTGAATTTATTGATGTTTGTTAATGTTAATTTCAACGTTTACTAATAATCATTAAAATCAAAAGTTGTATTTGTTAACATTACTTAATGCACTGCGAACTAACAGGGTACTAAAAGGGTACACTTCTCAGATTAGTAAAGAAGTAAAACAAAGTTGTAAAAGTAAAGTTTAAAAAGTTAAAAAAGTTATGAAGTTTAAGTTTATGAACATTTTAAATATATATATGTATTTTATATATTTACAAAACATTTTCAACTTCAAGTTCTGGGCCAGATTTTAGGTTGATGTCTCAATAAATGAGCTTCAGGAAAGATTGTATTGTGTGCAGTACCAAACTTTTCCACTAGATGACATCCAAACGTTTATTATTTAATATATTAAAAGTTAATTATTTTTTAAAAAAGAAGGTTTTATTCAATTGATACAATACAAATGGTAGACAATGTGATTGGAGTTTCACTAAATCTGAATCCACAAAACTACATTTTGAATGTATGTGTTGTTAGTACATGTATGTGTAGAAGCAATAATTGATATGGCAGTTATTTAGGCCACACCACCTACATGCTCCAGGTCTTTTTTTGGCTCCTCTGATATGAGAGGTGTAGGCTACTTTGTTTGGGGTGCTCCAAAGTCATTTATTTAGACCAGTTACTGCTGTTTTAATTTTGTAATACCGTAGTAATGTATGTATTGCAATGTACAGTATGTCATGCATTACACTTCTGTAGATGCTATCATGCTATCTTCAGTCTATAAATGTATTTAATCAAGTAAGAATATCCAAATATACAGAAATATAATCCAAATAACTTGAAGGATGCAAAAAGTAATGCAAGAATGATTTAATGTAATTTCAGAACAGGTCTGAGATAGTATTTTTCATGTTGTTTATGTTAACATTTAGTACACTATGATTGCTCAATGAATTCACATTTAACTTTTTAATGTTAACAAATATATAGGCTAGGTAATGCAGAGGAGTACTGTGTGCTTTGCAGCATGCTGGAAGACGAACCCAACGAATTGAAATGGTATACAACTTACAACACACACACCCAAATAGCATTAGTTTAACTTTATGTGCCATGTTTGTTTTTTTTTTTTAAATGAAAAGTAATATATATATATATATATATATATATATACATTTTAGATTCTACATTGTTTTAGATATACTAATTTACAAATATATTCATCTCTTTTATTTTCAGGTACAGTGTGAGAGCTGCAATAGATGGGCAATGTTGGAACTTCAATAGCCTAAATGTGTTTGTGTGCAAAAAAAAATGTGTGGTATAGTTTGAGTGCATTTTCCTTTCTTTTTTTTTCATTGATGCACAGTGTGAAGGACAATGTGGTCCTATTTAGTTCATATAAATATATTAATAAGTAATTTTATTGTTTTACTCGTTTTGTATTGCGCCTGTTCCATGGTTTTGAATTTTTGAAATAAATTTGATTAATAATCTCTTTTCTATATTGTGCTTGATTATAAATTATCTCAGCAACTAATCTTATTTCAATTTACATCATCAATTTATATTATTATCTCTTAGGGTGAAACATCTGTCGAGGAGATTGAAAACTTAGACTGTCAAATCATCCTATCTGTTTATTTTTCTACTGGTAGAACAATCTGATGAGGTATTTTGCACCGTGAAGTAATCCTACCCGTTTATTTCATATAGGACAATCTGAGGTAACGTTACTTTACACTGTAAAATCACCCAACCATTGCCTAATCTTCGACAAAGTTACACTGAATTACTTTATGTGGTCACAGTCGTGAAGAAGAAATGCGCAGGATTTTACGATGTTGTATAGGAACCGATAGATGTGGCTATAATTTTGCGCTACGGAAAATCTGACAAGGACAGCTCGACAGAACACCGAAATACCGCCCACGGCCAGCACTAATGGCTCGTAGAATTTTGTTACAGTGCATGACCACTTTTAACGACAGTTGTCGTCTTGTTTTGTCAACTGTAAACCCGAACCTTGACATTGTGGAAGCAACAATTGTAAGGTAGGTTCATCACAGTTTTTCATTCACCGCCTTGCTAATAGCCTACGTAGATTTTTATTTGATGGAACCATTGTTGTTCTAAATTATTCCTAGCCTTGGAAGTATGGGTAACACTTTAGAAAACGCCCATTATTACTGAATAACTACACAGGAATAAACGTATAGGCCTAGGCTACTACAGTACAGTACTACAGCCCACAGTCCCGAAATCTAAAATGTTGTCCCGAATCCGGCCCTAATTGTCCCGAAAATTAGCATATACTAAAGGAAATGCTTGAGATATTGTCTGATAAAACATTAAAAAAGCCCCCGCCGACTGCTCATTGGCTGCAGCATTTTTTTTTAAGTCCTATAAAGATACGAATTTAGATATCCACGAGATTAAAAAGTTTGTTGAGACAAACTTTAAATTGGCTTGAGAAAGTTTGGACCAGAAAGTTTAAAGAAGTTTGAAGTTTAAATTATTTTAAAGTTTAAAATATAGCCTACGACTGGCTGCCTGCACACACTGGCCTCGCTGCGGCTGCAACTTGCGCTCACTTAGCCTACCAATGCATATTTTATATTTATTAATTTACCCAGCAGAGTCTGTGCCACTTTAAGTGAGCGAGCATGATCATCACTATTCCATTAGGATCGGTGAATAAAAAAACCTCGGGATTTTATACAAATGATGATGATTCACTGTATTTCAGTAAGACACAGTTCCGAAAAAAAAATGCAAATCTCCCCCCAAAAAAAAAACAAAAACAAAAAAAAAACAGTCGTGCTTTAAAATGTAAAATCATCTGTTTGCGTTCGGGTTTGTACAATGTATTCCTTTAATACAGTGAATTATCATAATTTGCGTAAAATCCCGAATTTGAACTGATCCACCGATCCTGATGGAAATATGATGAAGCCAAGTGAATGAATGACGCGCTAATGTAAAAACAGCGCTAGCCTGAATTACACTGAGATGCTGTCACCAAGCGTTCGTTTTTAAACAATAACTTCATCTATTCTGTGTCTTAAGTACAATAAAACATTAGCCAAAGATCTTAACTAAAATTACCATAAACCGATAATAGCCTACGATTAGAGTTAGCATTTAATAGGCTTCTTAAATACGGCCAAACCATTCACAAAATAGTAGCCTACATAAAGGAATGCGCATGCTCAGGCTTGAATCGTCTAGGCCAGGGTAATAAAATTGCTGTATAATAAACAAATTAAATTGGGGGTGGAGACTGCACTCTGGGGTATAGCCTACGAGCCACTGGCGACAACTTGTAGTGTAAACGCAGCTTAACGCAATATTAACTCTCTAGTAACCACTATTAACTAATAAACTCTGATTAATGTATTTGTTAGTAGGCCTAATAGCACTCAGTTGACTGTGGTAGTTCATTAGGCTAATTACTATTTTTCATACCTCCCAGAGAACTATGGTTCATAATTAATGTGAAAAGTGATAAGTGTTACTATATATCTTTCAGAAGGAATTAATAATTATTTGGATCAGTATACTAAAGTGAAAAGTATGATAACTCTCTAGTAATGACTGAAATCATTGTAAGCTTTTGTGCATTTTTGGATTGTCGTTTTGATACTAATTCCTTCTGAAGGATGTATTAACACATGAGTCTTTACTAGTGGGTTACCATCTTTACTTTAGAACAATTATAGGCCACAATTTAGGAACAATTTAGACATTATGCATTATTCATATTAATTATGAACCTGTATATAGTTCTTGGTAGTTCTCTGGTTTCTCTAGGCTACTAGTAATTACTTAATAGGTAATAGTGAACCACAGTCAACTCTATTACCAACTAAAACATTAATCAGAGTTTATTGTTAGTTAATATTGCGTTACTTGTTTATTCTTGTGCAGTTATTCATTAATTATGGAAGTTTTATAAAGTGTTACACATAATTCCAAGGCTAGGAATGATTCAGAACACTGCCAACAATGGTTCCATAAAATAAAAATCCACGTATTATTAATATTAATCTTATTTTTGTCTCTTGAACCTTTTTTTTATGTAATGTGCTTGTAGATTGGAAATGGTGTTGCTCACTTTACGCGGGGTACCATTAGGGACTGCTTCTGCACAAGAACTCATCTCTCTTCTTTCAGCATTCATTCAGATCCTGCGAGACCAGGCCAATAATCAAGGTAGTTTGATGTCATTAATATTTATATTTTCTCTTGTTGCACACTTCAATTTAATATAGTGATGTAATGAAGATGGCAAACTTTTATACCCAATTTAAAGGGCCCATCATATCGAAATATATTAATCCATTTTGAACACCAGTCTAACCTGTTGCAGCTTTTCCAGTTTGCCAGTCAAATTTGTTAATAGGCAGAAATTATTCACCAGTCCATAATGCACGTTATGACCATATAGTCTGCAATGCAAGTTTCTATGAACACTTCATAGAAAATGCTGTCTTTTTTTTTCTATACTTCCAGAAGGTGCAAGTGGGTATCAAGTACCATTAAATCATGGTGGTATAGGTCCCCCATCCTACAACATAACCAGGCCACAAATAGAATTTCTGGTGGAGTCTGGATTTACTTCAAGGCAAATTGCAGAAATCCTTGATGTGTCACGATCCACTGTGAGACGGCGACTAAGGCAAGGTTCAGCCAGTGTCCATCAAATTACTGTAATGTTCATGTGAGCACAGGGTATAAAACAGAACTCATGACTTTGTAGTGTCTTAGAAAATGTCCAAATGAACACAATAAGTGTGAAAGGATGAAGTTCACAACCATGTCCAAAAACTACAGAGTGGACACATGGGCATCTGTGCAGTTTAAAGGACTTTAATAGGGTCCAAATATGCAAATGGTGACTGTGTGAAACAAACAAACAAGCAAAAATATTTCCCCTAGATAACTTATAAGAAGTATAACATTTTGGGATTAGATTTTGAAAGATATTTATCAAATAAAAAATGAGAGAAAACTAAATGGTTTACAATTTGAAGTAATTGCTTTGTATAAACCTTCCTTTTTAACAGAATCTTTCATCTCAATCGTTCAAGACGCTATGCACACATTTTTTAACAGCATTTATAAGTATTGTGTTTTAAGTATAAGCCATTGTAAACTAGTTGGCCATTTTTGTCAATTACATAGGTTTAGCTTATGTTTGTATGACGTTGACAGCATTGCATATTACCCTATTTGTAAATATGTTTCTGGATGTGGTATGGAGTATTAAAAGGGTAATTGTGTGTTTTATCCCCGTTGAACTATCTTTGTTATTTTGTCCTCTGGCATATTAATCACCAGTTCATACAATATATAAAAAAGCCAAGTAGTACAATTTAAAAATGATTTACTAATTCATACTTTTGTAGATGTGTCCATCACATAACATATCACATATGATTAGTAATCCATTTATTTAGATTCAATGGTAACACTTGTACATTAAGGTCCATGATCTAATGTTAGTTAACTAGCAAGAACTAAAAATAAATTGCACTTCTACTGCATTTTCTATTTTTTTTTTATTAACTAGCATTTACACAGATTACCAAATACAGTAACATATGTATTGCTCATGGTTAGTTCATGTTAGTTAATACATTAACTAATGTAAACTAATGAACCTTATTGTGAAATGTACCAATGCACTTTCATCAATGCATTTCTAGACGGTGACGTTTGGTTGATGGACATAGTATAATATTCTAATATAATTAACTAAAGTCTGGAATATGATGTTTTAGGAATAATCTATAGTAAAAATAAAAATCATATTAAATTACGTGCGAATTTAACGTGAGACGTGGGAAACCCCACCCCAACCAACAGGATGATGGGAAAATGTGGTCTGCATATAGAGCACATTAGCAAATAAGGCATCGTGGAGTAAGATCAGAGTGCATCCTTTACTACAAGACATGTCGGATCAGAGGTACAGATCACGTCTCTTAAGTTTAAGATCTCAAATAAATGCTAATTTTGATAGATTGATAGGACAAGCAACTATGGGAAACGAGGACCAAGAAGGCAGTCTTGTTGAAAGGTAATTTGGTGTTAATGTAAAATAATGTAACGTCAAGTATAATTGCAAGACAGGTCATTTGTTTATTTTATGTACAACCAAGCAGTAAATTATATGAATTATAATTGAACATGATCATGCTGCACGGACTCTTGCGGGCAGTAAGTTAGGCCTAGTGTTTTTTGGCGGTCGATCACTTTTTTGCAAGACACGTGGCTGTTGCTAAAAGAGATGTCAATCATGTGAGCATAACTGAAGGGTTACTGCGTGGACGTTAACGATATTCTAAAACAAAATGTCCCATTTTGAGTGACTTTTGTACTTGTAGGTTGCGAGAGTTCAGAAATGAGACAAATCCAAGGCCGTCAAGGAGGAGGAGGAGGAGGGCAGTCAACACCCCGTGGACGTTAAGGGTTCGCGTGGGATTCATAAATGAGGGAAACAATCGACCAGTTACTCGACGTAAGTATTATCATAATTTATTATGAACACTAGGGCTGCACGATATTGAAGAAAAATTTGATTACTCACTAAATAATGCGATATGCGATACGATAAAATATATTAAAAAATATATATAACCAACATGTGTTTCACATTGTTTTTGTGAAATGAAAACATCCCTAGAACTTCTGAAAGTGAAGTGTTTTAGTGGAGTCAAGTTTATTTATAGAGCGCTTTTCACAATACAGATTGTATCAAAGCAGCTTCACAGTATTAAATTAAAATAATACATCAATGTTTGTTTCTAGTGGAAAACGTCCACGTTTGGTAATGCTGATCAATAGTATTGTTGATTAATTAATTAAATTAAATATCCCCATATGGAGCATAAGAAGTGTTATTTTAAAATCAGTGGGGTTTAGGGGTTCAGCTTATCCTTAGGTTTGTTTAAAGGTGGGGTATGTAATTTTATTTTTTGACCATTTTTTCAAAATCACTTGAAATCCTATTCCTAACCCACTTACAGCCACTGAGTTAGAAGCACTGAAATGAAAATCAAGTAATTTAATCATCTGTGGAACAAGCAGGACTCGAAAAACTCCAGCCAATCATTTCCAAGACCACCTAGAATCATTGGACAGTAAGTGCGTCAATCAAACGTCGTACCATATATATATATATATATATATATATAATATATTATATTATATTATATGCTGATTCTTATTAAAGCTACAAAAGTTATTCTGCCAAGAGCAGTGAGTGATTTTCTCTTTCTTTTGTTCATGACCCCAGTTATTGCAAGCCGTTGCGATATGCATATAACGATATATACGTTTGTGATATTTCGATAATTCAAATATATTATGCAGCCCTAAAGAACACAATAATCTGCCAAGTGTCTTCTTTGAAACAAGACCAACCTTAGGTCTTTATTTCAATGCATTCCTGAATTACAACCAGAAGTTTGGATAAGGCAGTTTCATGTCTGTGGAAAAAGAGAGGGTGACAGATAAGGGGTTAAGTTGTAGAAAACTTTAGTCAGTTTTAAATAGTTCACTAGCTAGCTGTATTGGCCATAGGTGTTGTGACACAGGATTGTTAATTTATTTTAATTATTTTTTTATTGCAGAGAGCCAGGGGATTGTAAATCTGTATGTTCCTGTGGACCAGACAGAGGAGGAGTTTGTCAGTGAAATAAGGCGTGTTTTCCCAGGGCTTGGTGATAGGCCACTCGAGCTCTGCCGGATGGATGCCCACCATAACATCATCGTCCTGAATTTGCCTGGCATCACACCACGTGACATTAAAGAATGCCTTGAATTGAATAGGTCTGCGGTTTATGTCAGAATCAAGGTAACCAATTTTCTATAGACGCAGCATTATCTATTGTCAGCTTTTTTGATATATTGATGTATACTGAAGAACAGCTTCATCCACCAGGCTGTCAGGCAGATGAACTCTCCTCCCTCTTAACTCTTAGCCCTTCCATGAGATGCACTGAACTGTGACTCTTTGCCCTCATAACACACACACACACACACACACTAGACACTTTAACAATTGCGGATTTCTCTTATTGCATATTGTTTTGCACCTTATTATGTAAACATATTTGAATTCTCATGTGCCTGTTTTTTTGTTTGTATTGAATTTATATATATTTTTAATACTTGTCTGTGTTATATTGGTGTTTTACACCATGGGTCTGAGGGAAGTGGAAATTCAAACCTCTGTATGTCCTGCACATGTAGTAGAATTGACAATAAACTTGAACTTGATTTGGACGTTGGTATGCTACTAACCTGTCATTTATACCCACAGGGTGAGGACCAACCTCCTGTTACTGTGCCGAACCAGCCACCCTCACTTGGGACGCCAGATCCCCCTCCTTCTACCAGGCCGAGGCTGTTAGACTCTCTGTCACCTGACAACAGCCGAATGCAGCCCCCCACAGAAGAAAGACATGATTCCTTGTCACCAGGAAGGATACCCTTAAGCACTACACAGCAAATTAGAAACAGCTCAAGCAGATTGTCACATCAGGTCCATAATGATGTCAGTGGTGGGGATTCAGACTGTGTGTTTGTGGAGGTAAGATGAACTTTGGATAAATTGTCACTATTTGGAATCACAGATCTGTTCCAATCATTATTGCAAAGGAGGCGATGATGATACGCCTCCAAGTCACGAGGGAGGGTGGCTGAGGTTAAAACCTTTCCTTAAAAGCATACAATGTTTTGGTTCCAATTTAACAGATGAATAATTTTCTCTGGTGTTCACAACTCTTTAATGAAATGTGTACTCTTTGTGTATGCCTTTTTTCTTAATTGAGGAAACACAGCTGGCAGAGCCCAGAGGGCAAATTCCAGAGGTGCCATCTTTTGAACAAATAGTGGAAGTGAGTTTCATATATGCTAACATAATAAATGTGTATATATGCAATAATTTGAACTTCATAGTTTGCTTTGGGCATATCCAGTGCAGGAATGCCACACTGCACTTAATTTTGGGTCTAAGTCTGTGTTTCCACGTAATTTGTTGTGTGTCTTGGTATAAAGACTGTAGAACAGACACGAGCACTAAGGAGAAGCCAGGACATAGAATACCTGGAGGCCCTCAACAGAGACAGGCAAAGGGACCAGGAGAGGGCAAGTCCAACATGATGCAAAACCATTTGTTTTACTAAGAGATTTACTTTTGGTTTTACTACCTTTTGGTTAAACTTATCTTTTAGGTGAGGGAGATAATTAAGAGGTTATGTTTGCTGGATTGACTCCATTCCATCTTAGATATATAATTGTGCTGTAAATTTGGGTTTAATTGTAAGTGTTTTTTAATGAACTCTGACTGTAATACACTTCTCTGTTATTAGGAAGCACAGAGACTGGCTTTGGAGCGTAGAGAGGAAGCTGCGCAGATGATGGAAGAGAGGAGATTGAATGTAAGTAAATTTGATCCTTCAGTGTGATTTATCAGTGAGCTGGACAAGAGGCAAGGAAAGTTCAGTCAAAGTCTTTAGTTTCGGCTCAGCATTATTGAGGGCTGTGCAAAGAAATAGATTTTTCGGTTAATCGTTTTTTAAAATGTGGTCGATTCAAAATAGATTCTCAAAGGCCACGAATAGATTCCCAAAAGCCAGTATTAGTTTTCCTACACTGTTCATAGGTGTACACTAGGGCTGCACGATACTGGGAAAATATGCAATGTTGTTGAATATTGTGATAACGATATAACTTTTCCCTAGAGAAATGCTATTTTTATTAGCTATTTAAAAAAAAAACATTTATATAAAATATATTCCTCTAATCTAATTAAAGGATTAGTTCACCTTCATAAACATTTTTGGATGATAATTTACTCACCCCGATGTCATCTAAGATATCCATGTCTTTCTTTCTTCAGTCGAAAAGAAATTAAGGTTTTTGAGGAAAACATTCCAGGATTTTTCTCCATATAATGGACTTCAATGGCAACCAACTATACAAATGTTCTCCATATAATGGACTTCAATGGCAACCAACTATACAAATGTTCTCCATATAATGGACTTCAATGGCAACCAACTATACAAATGTTCTCCATATAATGGACTTCAATGGCAACCAACTATACAAAGGTTCTCCATATAATGGACTTCAATGGCAACCAACTATACAAATGTTCTCCATATAATGGACTTCAATGGCAACCAACTATACAAAGGTTCTCCATATAATGGACTTCAATGGCAACCAACTATACAAATGTTCAAAGAAGGTTCCTGTAATGTTTTCCTCAAAAAAATCCTGGAATGTTTTCCTCAAACCTAAATTTCTTTTCGACTGATTGAATGACATCGCGGTGAGTAAATTATCAGCAAAAAGTTTTTTTGAAGGTGAACTAATCATCAAAGTGGCGAAGATAAAAATCTTTGTCATTATTTTCTTTGTTAATGAGAGTGTTTTTTTTTTTTCTTTGTGTTTTTGTTGTTTTATTAACATTAAAAGGGTAGTTCCCCCAAAAATGAAAATAGTCATAATTTACTCTCTCAAGTTGTTTTAAACCCGAATAAGTTTCTTTCTTCTGTTGAAAATAAAAGTTATTTGGAAGAATGTGGGTAACCAAATTGCAGTTGTTGATCCCCAGTGTATATAGTTTTTTCCTCCTATGGAAGTCAATGGGGACCAGCAACTGTTTGGTTACCCACATTCTTTAAAATATCATTTTTTTGTGGTCCGCACAAGAAATAAATTAATACAGGTTTGGAACAACATTGGAGTAAATAATTACAGAATTTTCATTTTTTGGTGAACTATCTGATACACAGGGCAACTTTTTGAGCAATGTTGCTGGGCAATCTTACCGAGCGATTGTTGCTTGGGCACTTTCACATTGAAAAGGGGGAATAAATTTCGGAGATATTTAATTTTATCAATCAATAAATTCCACTAGAAACAAACCTTGTTGTATTATTTTAATTTAATACTGTGAAGCTGCTTTGATACAATCTGTATTGTGAAAAGCGCTATACAAATATACTTGACTTGACTTGACACTGACGGGCAGACCGATTGCTTTAACCATTCATTATAATGAATCAGCTCAAAGGAGTCATTAGGTCGCGAATCGGACTTTAGCGGACGTGTTGTGTGGGAATCCTGGCTGTTAGGACATCACGAAAGATTTGTCAACACACACACACACACACAAAAAAACACTTTAAACTGGATAGTTTTTTTTTTGTGTGTTTATTTAAAGTTATGTCAGCTGCGTGTCTGTGAATGCTTGTCACAAGTTGTAAGAGAAGATAAGGCAACTTTTTTTTTACTGCAATTTACACCCAGCGCTAATTCAGCAATACTATTCTCCGAATGCACCACGTGAAACATGGATTCGGTCTTCCGACCTTTTGGATCAGTTGATTTTGATGCGATTGTCACCGGGTGAAAACCTGGCAAATCCAAAAAGATTCCTCATTGGTTCTAATTCTGGCTCTGTTGAGTGTTGGCCATAACGAGCGCCAGCTGAATCAAATCAGCTGCGCTTCATTGAAGCATGTGCTCAGGAAAAGGAGCATAAAAACGGAGTGTTTGAGCAGTGTGGGATGTTGGGCAGGCAGCAGTGTGTGTTCTGACAGCGGCGGTGAAATAAAAAGGCTGAAGGTTTAATGTCGGATCGGAGTTCTACTGTGAGATTCCCCGAGGCATGCTCATTTGGTGAGTTTTCTGAAGAAACCACGAACAGCAACGCGATGAAGTAAGTGAGAAAGTTATACAGAAGGAAAACAAAAAGGAGAGTGACTGGCAGAAGTGAGAGAGGAAACCACTGCAGGAAAATGTGTGTGATTTTGTTGACAGAACGAAGCATAGTAACGGGGACAGCTGGGAGGATCGCTGATGTGTTCATGCTGATCTTCTGAAAACATTATTCCTCGAGTCATCCACCCTACAGAGAGAAGAGAAACGAGTCGATTAATCACTGTGGAGATGAAGTGAGTTTTTGCAGTGTCTGAAAGAGTGAAGTGTACACGTGTGAAGATTTACAAGAGTGATTTATGCACAAGTGTGGTGAGATCAAACGACTGCGATTCCTCTGAAACTTTGATGGATGAATATTGACTTATGACTGTGAAGATTTCTTCAAATTGATCTGTCTAAAGCTGTGTCCAGGTTCCCACTTGAGTGTACGGTGTGGAGGGAAAGAGCTCAACGCACCCCGAGTACCACATTCCACGAGCACTGTCTCTCACGTCCACGAAAGTCCAGTCTCACGAACTCTCCTAACGACGCCGCTCTGCTGCGCACGGAACGAGAGCAAAGGCGGGTAAATTACCACAGTCCTGTCTCACTTGTTATTATCTGAGCACCGTCACTGTCTGTCCCTCAGAAGAGGTGAGGAAGCTGCTGTCATTCGATCGGCTGTTCCATGAACACGTCCACAAGCCGAGTCTGAGCATCGTCACTGTCTGTCCCTCCGAAGAGGTGAGGAAGTTGCTGTCATTCGATCGGCTGTTCCATGAACACGTCCACAAGCCGAGTCTGAGCACCGTCACTGTCTGTCCCTCCGAAGAGGTGAGGAAGTTGCTGTCATCCGATCGGCTGTTCCACAAACACGTCCACAAGCCGAGTCTGAGCACCGTCACTGTCTGTCCCTCCGAAGAGAAGAGGTGAGGAAGCTGCTGTCATTCGATCGGCTGTTCCATGAACACGTCCACAAGCCGAGTCTGAGCACCGTCACTGTTTGTCCCTCCGAAGAGGTGAGGAAGTTGCTGTCATTCGATCGGCTGTTCTACGAACACGTCCACAAGCCGAGTCTGAGCACCGTCACTGTCTGTCCCTCCGAAGAGAAGAGGTGAGGAAGCTGCTGTCATTCGATCGGCTGTTCCATGAACACGTCCACAAGCCGAGTCTGAGCACCCTCACTGTCTGTCCCTCAGAAGAGGTGAGGAAGCTGCTGTCATTCGATCGGCTGTTCTATGAACACGTCCACAAGCCGAGTCTGAGCACCGTCACTGCCTGTCCCTCCGAAGAGGTGAGGAAGTTGCTGTCATTCGATCGGCTGTTCCATGAACACGTCCACAAGCCGAGTCTGAGCACCGTCACTGCCTGTCCCTCCGAAGAGGTGAGGAAGCTGCTGTCATTCGATCGGCTGTTCTATGAACACGTCCACAAGCCGAGTCTGAGCACCGTCACTGCCTGTCCCTCCGAAGAGGTGAGGAAGCTGCTGTCATTCGATCGGCTGTTCTATGAACACGTCCACAAGCCAAGTCTGAGCACCCTCACTGTCTGTCCCTCAGAAGAGGTGAGGAAGCTGCTGTCATTCGATCGGCTGTTCTATGAACACGTCCACAAGCCGAGTCTGAGCACCGTCACTGCCTGTCCCTCCGAAGAGGTGAGGAAGCTGCTGTCATTCGATCGGCTGTTCTATGAACACGTCCACAAGCCGAGTCTGAGCACCCTCACTGTCTGTCCCTCAGAAGAGGTGAGGAAGCTGCTGTCATTCGATCGGCTGTTCTATGAACACGTCCACAAGCCGAGTCTGAGCACCGTCACTGCCTGTCCCTCCGAAGAGGTGAGGAAGTTGCTGTCATTCGATCGGCTGTTCCATGAACACGTCCACAAGCCGAGTCTGAGCACCGTCACTGCCTGTCCCTCCGAAGAGGTGAGGAAGCTGCTGTCATTCGATCGGCTGTTCTATGAACACGTCCACAAGCCGAGTCTGAGCACCGTCACTGCCTGTCCCTCCGAAGAGGTGAGGAAGCTGCTGTCATTCGATCGGCTGTTCTATGAACACGTCCACAAGCCAAGTCTGAGCACCCTCACTGTCTGTCCCTCAGAAGAGGTGAGGAAGCTGCTGTCATTCGATCGGCTGTTCTATGAACACGTCCACAAGCCGAGTCTGAGCACCGTCACTGCCTGTCCCTCCGAAGAGGTGAGGAAGCTGCTGTCATTCGATCGGCTGTTCTATGAACACGTCCACAAGCCAAGTCTGAGCACCCTCACTGTCTGTCCCTCAGAAGAGGTGAGGAAGCTGCTGTCATTCGATCGGCTGTTCTATGAACACGTCCACAAGCCGAGTCTGAGCACCGTCACTGCCTGTCCCTCCGAAGAGGTGAGGAAGCTGCTGTCATTCGATCGGCTGTTCTATGAACACGTCCACAAGCCAAGTCTGAGCACCCTCACTGTCTGTCCCTCAGAAGAGGTGAGGAAGCTGCTGTCATTCGATCGGCTGTTCTATGAACACGTCCACAAGCCGAGTCTGAGCACCGTCACTGCCTGTCCCTCCGAAGAGGTGAGGAAGCTGCTGTCATTCGATCGGCTGTTCTATGAACACGTCCACAAGCCAAGTCTGAGCACCCTCACTGTCTGTCCCTCAGAAGAGGTGAGGAAGCTGCTGTCATTCGATCGGCTGTTCTATGAACACGTCCACAAGCCAAGTCTGAGCACCCTCACTGTCTGTCCCTCAGAAGAGGTGAGGAAGCTGCTGTCATTCGATCGGCTGTTCTATGAACACGTCCACAAGCCGAGTCTGAGCACCGTCACTGTCTGTCCCTCAGAAGAGGTGAGGAAGCTGCTGTCATTCGATCGGCTGTTCTATGAACACGTCCACAAGCCGAGTCTGAGCACCGTCACTGCCTGTCCCTCCGAAGAGGTGAGGAAGTTGCTGTCATTCGATCGGCTGCCCTAAGAACATCTTCACGAGCCGAATACTTACCTGCTCTGTCTGTGGGGGAAAGCTGAAGGCGAGAAGAAGCCTCTGTCCGTCCTATAAGCACATTCTGACGAGTCGGAGAAACGAGAAGAAATTACTGTCTGTCCCACAAGCACTTTTCTGACGAGTCGAAAAGACGAGAAGAAGCCATTGTCCCACCTACGAGCCAGAGAGAAGAGGAATATCCTCTTCCCAAACCAGGTTCCAGCCCCGAACATTCTCAGCACTGTTTTTATTGTTTTAAATTAATAAAAAGAAAAACTTACCTTCCAAAGTCATTCTGTTGTCCGCCTCTGTTGTCTGCTCCTCCGGAGTGTGGTAATTGTCCCTCGGCCCTAACATCGGTTACATAACTTTTGGCGTAAGTCGGCAGGGTTACCACTCGGAGTTGAGCGGCCAGAGGACCCAGGATGGCGGACGAAGATTTGCCAGCTGCCCGACAACCAATGGCGTCTATGTTTATGGGAGTCCCGTGGGCCCAGAAGTATGGTGGGTCTGGCTCAGAGTTAAGTTTAACGGACTGGAGAGCGCAAGTAGAATACTTGGCCGGACTGCAAGGGCTCCGCGAAGCCCAGAAGATATAATTCATATTGAATTCGCTTGAGGGGGAGGCGAAGAGGGAAGTCCGAGCAGCACCTGAAGCCGTCCGAGCCACCACACAGGCCATATTTGAATTCTTGTCTGGGCAGTATGGTGATTCCACTCCAGTGGCAGTGCTACGAACACAGTTCTTTAACTGTAAGCAGGGACCTGGACAGACTCTACGAGCATTCGCTCTGCGATTACGAGAGCAGTTCTCTAGACTGAAGAGTCGAGAGCATCATGGACTGGGTGAGGAAGAGACACTACTCAGAGATCAGTTCCTCTTGGGGTTACGAGAAGGTCCAATACGACAGAGTCTGAGACTGCAGCTTCGAAGGGATGCCGCCTTGACATTCGAAGATTTACGTAAGGAGGCCTTAGCCCTGGAACAGGATCACCACCAGACCGTAGAGACACCGGTGTGTATGGCTGCAAGTGGAACGAGTGCCCCAACACAGCCCGAACTGACAGACTGGAAGCAAGCACTACGTGCAGAGTTGATGAAAGACGTCCGAGAAGAGATGGCCGAATTCTCAAAATCCATTCTTGGGGAACTCCGCCGTGGGCGGCCAGAGCCCTTGCCTCTACCTCGGGAACGGTCGTATTCTGACGGAGGGAGGGACCCAGGAAGACGCACCAGCCGCCCGTCCAGTTCCAGGTTCCAGTGGGATGAACAGGGGCGTCCGATCTGTAACACCTGCGGAGAGTCAGGACATTATAGCCGCCAATGCGGCTCCCGACGGAACTCGCAGGGGGGTTTTTAGAACGACCGGCCACTGTGGGTCAAGTGGTCGGGACCCCCCGGATGGACCCTCCTGTCAATCCAGCTCCACGAGATGGCCTGGTGGGACGTTGCCCCCTCGTGGAGATCAAAATCAATGGTGTCACTGTTCGGTGCCTGGTAGACACAGGATCCCAGGTTACCATGCTTGCTGAGAGTCTGTCCAAAGATCTGTTCGATGCTCATCACTTACCTGAAGCTGAAGTCCCCTGGCTCACCCTGCGAGGAGCAAATGGCCTGAACATCCCCTACATCGGATATCAGGTTACCAACTTCGAGATCCATGGCACCACAATCCCACAAAAGGGAGTCGTGATTGTGCGAGACTCCTGTCTGGGGGAACATCGAGCCCTGTTGGGGATGAATGTGATTATGGACTGTTGGGAAGAGCTGTTTCGGGCTGGTCCTCTCCGTTACATCTCCGCAGCCGAGAAGAATGAGTGGGAGCGTGTTGTGACCGACTGTCGGCGAGTGCAGGTCGCAAGCTCCCAACGAGATCGGGAAGACGTTGGTCGGGTAGCCTGTCGCTATGCTGTCTCTGTCCCTGCCCAGAGCGAGGCTATGGTCTGGGTTCGGCTTCCAGGGCGGGCCTATGGCCCCGAAGATTGCATCCTTGTTGAGCCCCACTGGGAGTGCCAGACTATTGAAGTCGCTCGGGGGTTAACAGTAGCCCGTCGGGGCCGAATTGTAGTCAAAGTGAGGAACACGAATACTTACCCTGTTCATCTCTACCGGCACCAACGACTGACCCGTATCACGCCAGTAAGTCCCCATCAGGTGAGGGAGGAGCAGGAGGTCCACTTCTGCCAGGTGAGCGCAACAGTGGTCGAAGTCGGTTTGGCAAGGGAAGAGTCTTGCCCTGGTCCCGCTACACGAGGCATGCCGATCCACCTACTGAGCGAGTCCCTGCAGGGGGAGGGCCTATTAGAGGAACAAACCCGCCGACTTCAGAGTTTACTGGCCAAGTGGCAACACGTCTTTTCCACCCATGATGAGGACTATGGGTGCACCGATATAGTCAAACACGCTATACCTACCGGAGACGCTCCACCCAGTCGAGAGCGGTACCGTCCGGTACCCCCGACTTTATATACAGAAGTCCGTGCCTTACTAAAAGGAATGTTAGGACGTGGAGTCATTCGAGAGAGCAGCAGTCCATGGGCCGCCCCAATTGTCCTAGTCCGTAAGAAGACGGGCTCTTGGAGATTTTGCGTAGACTATCGCAAACTGAACTTGGTGACGAAGAAGGATGCTTTCCCCCTGCCCCGGATCGAGGATTCCCTTACGGGGCTGACCAACGCCAGCTGGTATTCCACCTTGGACTTGGCGAGTGGCTACTGGCAGGTGAGAGTGGAGGAACAAGACCGCGAGAAGACTGCCTTTACCACCCCCTTCGGCCTGTTTGAATGGGACCGTATGCCCTTCGGCCTCTGCAACGCCCCTGCGACCTTCCAGAGGCTTATGCAGCGATGCCTGGGAGGGCAGCTGATGGACTCCACCCTGGTCTATTTAGATGATGTGATCGTCTATTCCCCCGACTTCAATTCCCACTTGTCACATCTGGAGCAAGTCTTCCGGGCAATGGAGCGGTACGGGCTGAAGCTCCAGCCAGGGAAATGCCAGCTCCTCAAAAAGGAGGTTCAGTTCCTGGGGCACCGTGTGAGCGCTGCAGGGGTGGCCGTCGATCCAGAGAAGGTGTCCGCGGTGCAGGGTTGGGTCCCACCGAAAACCGTGAGGCAGGTGCGATCCTTTCTGGGATTCGTCGGCTACTACAGGCGTTTCATAAAAGACTTCTCAAAAATGGCAAGACCCCTGAATCAGCTGTTGGCCGGGGCTGGTGTGTCACGGAGCCGGAGTTCCCCCACCATCACCTGGAGTCCGGAGTGCGAGACCGCCTTCCACCGACTTAAGCAGGAGTTGTTACAGGCCCCCATTCTGGCTTATGCCGATTTCACCCAGCCTTTCATCCTCTACACCGACGCTAGCAACAGCGGATTGGGAGCCGTACTAGCCCAACGACAAGATGGAGCGGAAAGGGTCATTGCTTACGCCAGCCGGAGCCTCCACCCTGCTGAACGGAACGATGCTAATTACAGCTCTTTCAAAATCGAGCTGTTGGCCCTGAAGTGGGCTTTATGTGAGAAGTTTAAGGATTACCTGTGGGGAGCCGAAGTACTGGTGGTAACCGATAACAGTCCACTGGTGCATCTCCAAACCGCGAAGCTAGGGGCGGTGGAGCAGCGGTGGGTGGCCCAGCTCGCCAACTTCAACTATCGGCTACAATATCGGCCAGGCCGAGAGCACATAAATGCCGATGTCCTGTCCCGATTACCACCAGCTAGAGAAGGGGGAATGCCAGGGCCAGAACCAGAAGAAGGGCTGATGGTGGGAGTAGTGGAAGCACCTGGAACACGAGCGGAGGGAGTACCAGTAAGTTGGGGATGGGACCCCCGTCGATGGAGGGAACGGCAAGAACAGGATGCAGGGTTGGCTACCCTACGTACCTACCTGGAGCGGAACAAACTCCCTGGGGCGGAAGAACGACGGGAACATCCGGGGAGAGTAAGGAAGCTTCTGGGGCAGTGGAAAAGATTGAAGTTGCGAGATGGTGTGATCTGCAGGTCCGTTCTGGACTCCAGGACCCACGAGCTGGTATCCCAAGTGGTGGTGCCCGAAACCCAAATCCAGCCGTTGCTCCAGGCCTATCATGACCAGCTAGGACATCAGGGCCAAGAACGGACGGTGTCACTACTGCGCCGGCACTTCTTTTGGAGTGGGATGGAAGAGTCGGTGGGGAGGTATGTACAAGGATGCCCCCGTTGTACGCTGTTCAAGTCCCGGCGAGACGTGAGGGCCCCCATGGTCCCAGTGAGACCTAGAGCCCCGTTGCATATGGTGGCTATGGATTTTTTGACCTTAAGTCGCCCTACCGATCGCTACCAGAACATCTTGGTAGTCACCGATTTATTCACCAAATATGCCTGGGCCATACCAACCTTAGACCAGACCGCCACCACCACTGCCAGTGCTCTATGGAGACACGTCTTCCAGCCCTTTGGATGCCCTGAGACGCTCCATTCCGACCAAGGGCCGAACTTTGAGTCCCGTGTCGTCCAGGAGCTATGCAATCTGTACGGATGCCGGAAGACCCGCACCACGCCTTATCACCCACAGGGGAACGGGGGGTGTGAACGTTTTAATCAGACGCTCCTGAGTCTGTTAGGGACATTGGATGCGGACCACCAAGGGTACTGGACGGACAGTCTACCGGCCCTGGTACAGGCCTACAATAACAGCATCCACAGCACAACGGGGTATGCCCCTACTTACCTGATGTTTGGGAGACATGTACGTCTGCCCACGGATCTGCTGTTGGGGACGGCTCCAGCTGAGGCCCCCGCCACCACTACCGAATGGGTACATCGACACCACCGCCAACTCCACTCTGCCTATGACAAGGTATCCAAACATCTCGATGTAGCAGCCAAGAAAAACAAGCGCTTGTACGACCGCACTGCCCGAGAGGCCCCTTTGTTGCCCGGAGAACGGGTGCTGGTGCGGGATAACCGGCGTCAAGGGAAGGGGAAACTTAGCGACCGGTGGGAGACCACCCCCTACGTAGTGGAGCGACGGCAGAGGCCTGACCAGCCGGTGTACACCATCCGTCCCGAGGGTAAGCCCGGCCCCGTGAGAGTCCTGCACCGAAACTTGCTGCGCCCTTGTCCCAATTACCCGAGACAAGAGCCAGAGGCACCAGCGCCTGTGGCCCCTGCACCACCTTGGGTGGGCTGGGCTATGATCCGTAGAGCCCCCACTCCGGAGCCAAGAGAGGAAGAACCCGCTGCCCCAGCTCGACGCTCCCAACGGGAGACCCGAGAAGTACCCCCTGCAAGATACGGAGAGTGGGAGTCTGAGCCCCGTTCTCGGGACTAGAACGGATCCGGTGGGGGAGGGTGTCACCGGGTGAAAACCTGGCAAATCCAAAAAGATTCCTCATTGGTTCTAATTCTGGCTCTGTTGAGTGTTGGCCATAACGAGCGCCAGCTGAATCAAATCAGCTGCGCTTCATTGAAGCATGTGCTCAGGAAAAGGAGCATAAAAACGGAGTGTTTGAGCAGTGTGGGATGTTGGGCAGGCAGCAGTGTGTGTTCTGACAGCGGCGGTGAAATAAAAAGGCTGAAGGTTTAATGTCGGATCGGAGTTCTACTGTGAGATTCCCCGAGGCATGCTCATTTGGTGAGTTTTCTGAAGAAACCACGAACAGCAACGCGATGAAGTAAGTGAGAAAGTTATACAGAAGGAAAACAAAAAGGAGAGTGACTGGCAGAAGTGAGAGAGGAAACCACTGCAGGAAAATGTGTGTGATTTTGTTGACAGAACGAAGCATAGTAACGGGGACAGCTGGGAGGATCGCTGATGTGTTCATGCTGATCTTCTGAAAGCATTATTCCTCGAGTCATCCACCCTACAGAGAGAAGAGAAACGAGTCGATTAATCACTGTGGAGATGAAGTGAGTTTTTGCAGTGTCTGAAAGAGTGAAGTGTACACGTGTGAAGATTTACAAGAGTGATTTATGCACAAGTGTGGTGAGATCAAACGACTGCGATTCCTCTGAAACTTTGATGGATGAATATTGACTTATGACTGTGAAGATTTCTTCAAATTGATCTGTCTAAAGCTGTGTCCAGGTTCCCACTTGAGTGTACGGTGTGGAGGGAAAGAGCTCAACGCACCCCGAGTACCACATTCCACGAGCACTGTCTCTCACGTCCACGAAAGTCCAGTCTCACGAACTCTCCTAACGACGCCGCTCTGTTGCGCACGGAACGAGAGCAAAGGCGGGTAAATTACCACAGTCCTGTCTCACTTGTTATTATCTGAGCACCGTCACTGTCTGTCCCTCCGAAGAGAAGAGGTGAGGAAGTTGCTGTCATTCGATCGGCTGTTCCATGAACACGTCCACAAGCCGAGTCTGAGCACCGTCACTGTCTGTCCCTCCGAAGAGGTGAGGAAGTTGCTGTCATCCGATCGGCTGTTCCACGAACACGTCCACAAGCCGAGTCTGAGCACCGTCACTGTCTGTCCCTCCGAAGAGAAGAGGTGAGGAAGCTGCTGTCATTCGATCGGCTGTTCCATGAACACGTCCACAAGCCGAGTCTGAGCATCGTCACTGTCTGTCCCTCAGAAGAGGTGAGGAAGCTGCTGTCATTCGATCGGCTGTTCCATGAACACGTCCACAAGCCGAGTCTGAGCACCGTCACTGTCTGTCCCTCAGAAGAGGTGAGGAAGCTGCTGTCATTCGATCGGCTGTTCCATGAACACGTCCACAAGCCGAGTCTGAGCACCGTCACTGTCTGTCCCTCCGAAGAGGTGAGGAAGTTGCTGTCATCCGATCGGCTGTTCCACGAACACGTCCACAAGCCGAGTCTGAGCACCGTCACTGTCTGTCCCTCCGAAGAGAAGAGGTGAGGAAGCTGCTGTCATTCGATCGGCTGTTCCATGAACACGTCCACAAGCCGAGTCTGAGCACCGTCACTGTCTGTCCCTCAGAAGAGGTGAGGAAGCTGCTGTCATTCGATCGGCTGTTCCATGAACACGTCCACAAGCCGAGTCTGAGCACCGTCACTGTTTGTCCCTCCGAAGAGGTGAGGAAGTTGCTGTCATTCGATCGGCTGTTCCATGAACACGTCCACAAGCCGAGTCTGAGCACCGTCACTGTCTGTCCCTCAGAAGAGGTGAGGAAGCTGCTGTCATTCGATCGGCTGTTCCATGAACACGTCCACAAGCCGAGTCTGAGCACCGTCACTGTCTGTCCCTCAGAAGAGGTGAGGAAGCTGCTGTCATTCGATCGGCTGTTCTACGAACACGTCCACAAGCCGAGTCTGAGCACCGTCACTGTCTGTCCCTCAGAAGAGGTGAGGAAGCTGCTGTCATTCGATCGGCTGTTCCATGAACACGTCCACAAGCCGAGTCTGAGCATCGTCACTGTCTGTCCCTCAGAAGAGGTGAGGAAGCTGCTGTCATTCGATCGGCTGTTCCATGAACACGTCCACAAGCCGAGTCTGAGCATCGTCACTGTCTGTCCCTCAGAAGAGGTGAGGAAGCTGCTGTCATTCGATCGGCTGTTCTATGAACACGTCCACAAGCCGAGTCTGAGCACCGTCACTGTCTGTCCCTCAGAAGAGGTGAGGAAGCTGCTGTCATTCGATCGGCTGTTCCATGAACACGTCCACAAGCCGAGTCTGAGCATCGTCACTGTCTGTCCCTCAGAAGAGGTGAGGAAGCTGCTGTCATTCGATCGGCTGTTCTATGAACACGTCCACAAGCCGAGTCTGAGCACCGTCACTGTCTGTCCCTCCGAAGAGGTGAGGAAGCTGCTGTCATTCGATCGGCTGTTCCATGAACACGTCCACAAGCCGAGTCTGAGCACCGTCACTGTCTGTCCCTCAGAAGAGGTGAGGAAGCTGCTGTCATTCGATCGGCTGTTCTATGAACACGTCCACAAGCCGAGTCTGAGCATCGTCACTGTCTGTCCCTCAGAAGAGAGGTGAGGAAGCTGCTGTCATTCGATCGGCTGTTCCATGAACACGTCCACAAGCCGAGTCTGAGCATCGTCACTGTCTGTCCCTCAGAAGAGGTGAGGAAGCTGCTGTCATTCGATCGGCTGTTCCATGAACACGTCCACAAGCCGAGTCTGAGCATCGTCACTGTCTGTCCCTCAGAAGAGGTGAGGAAGCTGCTGTCATTCGATCGGCTGTTCTATGAACACGTCCACAAGCCGAGTCTGAGCACCGTCACTGTCTGTCTCTCAGAAGAGAGGTGAGGAAGCTGCTGTCATTCGATCGGCTGTTCCATGAACACGTCCACAAGCCGAGTCTGAGCACCGTCACTGTCTGTCCCTCAGAAGAGAGGTGAGGAAGCTGCTGTCATTCGATCGGCTGTTCTACGAACACGTCCACAAGCCGAGTCTGAGCACCGTCACTGTCTGTCCCTCAGAAGAGGTGAGGAAGCTGCTGTCATTCGATCGGCTGTTCCATGAACACGTCCACAAGCCGAGTCTGAGCATCGTCACTGTCTGTCCCTCAGAAGAGGTGAGGAAGCTGCTGTCATTCGATCGGCTGTTCCATGAACACGTCCACAAGCCGAGTCTGAGCATCGTCACTGTCTGTCCCTCAGAAGAGGTGAGGAAGCTGCTGTCATTCGATCGGCTGTTCTATGAACACGTCCACAAGCCGAGTCTGAGCACCGTCACTGTCTGTCCCTCAGAAGAGGTGAGGAAGCTGCTGTCATTCGATCGGCTGTTCTACGAACACGTCCACAAGCCGAGTCTGAGCACCGTCACTGTCTGTCCCTCAGAAGAGGTGAGGAAGCTGCTGTCATTCGATCGGCTGTTCCATGAACACGTCCACAAGCCGAGTCTGAGCATCGTCACTGTCTGTCCCTCAGAAGAGGTGAGGAAGCTGCTGTCATTCGATCGGCTGTTCCATGAACACGTCCACAAGCCGAGTCTGAGCACCGTCACTGTCTGTCCCTCAGAAGAGGTGAGGAAGCTGCTGTCATTCGATCGGCTGTTCCATGAACACGTCCACAAGCCGAGTCTGAGCACCGTCACTGTCTGTCCCTCCGAAGAGGTGAGGAAGCTGCTGTCATTCGATCGGCTGTTCTATGAACACGTCCACAAGCCGAGTCTGAGCACCGTCACTGTCTGTCCCTCAGAAGAGGTGAGGAAGCTGCTGTCATCCGATCGGCTGTTCCATGAACACGTCCTCAAGCCGAGTCTGAGCACCGTCACTGTCTGTCCCTCCGAAGAGGTGAGGAAGCTGCTGTCATTCGATCGGCTGTTCCATGAACACGTCCCCAAGCCGAGTCTGAGCACCGTCACTGTCTGTCCCTCCGAAGAGGTGAGGAAGCTGCTGTCATTCGATCGGCTGTTCTATGAACACGTCCCCAAGCCGAGTCTGAGCACCGTCACTGTCTGTCCCTCAGAAGAGGTGAGGAAGCTGCTGTCATTCGATCGGCTGTTCCATGAACACGTCCACAAGCCGAGTCTGAGCACCGTCACTGTCTGTCCCTCAGAAGAGAGGTGAGGAAGCTGCTGTCATTCGATCGGCTGTTCCATGAACACGTCCACAAGCCGAGTCTGAGCACCGTCACTGTCTGTCCCTCAGAAGAGGTGAGGAAGTTGCTGTCATTCGATCGGCTGTTCTACGAACACGTCCACAAGCCGAGTCTGAGCACCGTCACTGTCTGTCCCTCCGAAGAGAAGAGGTGAGGAAGCTGCTGTCATTCGATCGGCTGTTCTATGAACACGTCCACAAGCCGAGTCTGAGCACCGTCACTGTTTGTCCCTCCGAAGAGGTGAGGAAGTTGCTGTCATTCGATCGGCTGTTCTATGAACACGTCCACAAGCCGAGTCTGAGCACCGTCACTGTCTGTCCCTCAGAAGAGGTGAGGAAGCTGCTGTCATTCGATCGGCTGTTCTACGAACACGTCCACAAGCCGAGTCTGAGCACCGTCACTGTCTGTCCCTCCGAAGAGGTGAGGAAGCTGCTGTCATTCGATCGGCTGTTCCATGAACACGTCCACAAGCCGAGTCTGAGCACCGTCACTGTCTGTCCCTCAGAAGAGGTGAGGAAGCTGCTGTCATTCGATCGGCTGTTCCATGAACACGTCCACAAGCCGAGTCTGAGCACCGTCACTGTTTGTCCCTCCGAAGAGGTGAGGAAGTTGCTGTCATTCGATCGGCTGTTCCATGAACACGTCCACAAGCCGAGTCTGAGCACCGTCACTGTCTGTCCCTCCGAAGAGAAGAGGTGAGGAAGCTGCTGTCATTCGATCGGCTGTTCCATGAACACGTCCACAAGCCGAGTCTGAGCACCGTCACTGTCTGTCCCTCAGAAGAGAGGTGAGGAAGCTGCTGTCATTCGATCGGCTGTTCTATGAACACGTCCACAAGCCGAGTCTGAGCACCGTCACTGTCTGTCCCTCCGAAGAGAAGAGGTGAGGAAGTTGCTGTCATTCGATCGGCTGCCCTAAGAACATCTTCACGAGCCGAATACTTACCTGCTCTGTCTGTGGGGGAAAGCTGAAGGCGAGAAGAAGCCTCTGTCCGTCCTATAAGCACATTCTGACGAGTCGGAGAAACGAGAAGAAATTACTGTCTGTCCCACAAGCACTTTTCTGACGAGTCGAAAAGACGAGAAGAAGCCATTGTCCCACCTACGAGCCAGAGAGAAGAGGAATATCCTCTTCCCAAACCAGGTTCCAGCCCCGAACATTCTCAGCACTGTTTTTATTGTTTTAAATTAATAAAAAGAAAAACTTACCTTCCAAAGTCATTCTGTTGTCCGCCTCTGGTGTCTGCTCCTCCGGAGTGTGGTAATTGTCCCTCGGCCCTAACATCGGTTACACGATCATGCGAGGGAGAGAGCAAAGTCAGAACTGAAGACGGAGAGTGCCCGCGCGGGCGCTGTGATCGTTCACTCCGTCAGTATAGCCTGCTTCACTCACAAAACCCAATTACAGATCAAATAAGGGCTTATTATAAGGCTTTGGCGGGACAAAAAAATCGTTTTCGTTTACAGTCTGAGGGAGACGCACGCTGTATTCAAGCTATTCTAATTTTTGGTATTTTGGTATTGCTATATTTTTTAAAATGGTGCGTAAGTGTGCATGTCGCGGATGTCCTAATCGCCACCAGGTAACACGTCAGCACGTCGTCTTACGTCAGCAGCGTCGTGAAGGTGGATTGACAACAGACCCGGGAGAGAATACAATGTTGAATAAAGTCGTAGTTTTTGTTATTTTTGGACCAAATTGTATTTTCGATGCTTCAAAAACATTCTAACTAACCCACTGATGTCACATGGACTACTTTGTCTTTTTTACCTTTCTGGACATGGACAGTATACCGTACATACATTTTCAATTGAGGGACAGAAAGCTCAAGGACTAAATCTAAAATATCTTAAACTATCTTAAACTGTGTTCCGAAGCGGGCTTGGAACGACATGAGGGCGAGTTATTAATGACACAATTTTCATTTTTGGGTGAACTAACCCTTAAAGATAACCTGATCCTGTTTGATCAAGGCATGTGTTCTGACTTGTTCAATTTTCAGCATCAATTTTTCATCTTGCATCAACTGTCTATTCAATTTATGCATTTGAAAAATACAGTTGGGTTCTGTTTTAATGTACACAAGTGTACTTACAATAAAACGAGTTTAATATACAGGTTTGTGGCTCTTAATTTCTTTTATTAATTAACCACTTATGTTCTTATGTATGTAAAATTATGTCCACTGTTCTTTTTTTATAAATATAGGATTTATATTAAATCTATATTCATTGAGTCGAATCGGGAATCAAAATCGAATTCTAATCGAATTGAGAGCTTGCGAATCGAATCAAATTGGAACATCTGAATAGATATACCCAGCCCTACCACCCACTGACAGCTTTCTGGGACTGCATATACAGGGTGTCCGCGGATCCTTAAAAAGTCTTAATTAGATTTTTAAAATTTAAGGCCATAAAAAGTCTGAAGTCTTATGAAAGGTCTTACATTTTCGATGGAAATTTCACTTAGACGTATCTAAATGTTTTCCAAATGTATTCTTTCTTTGTGGATTTGCTTGTTCATGTTACGTTAACGTAACGTTACGGTCCCACATTTATAATGTTCAGTGACGTCGCATCACTGCCAGATTCAGGCTGGCGCTGAGCCAGAGTCGGACGCGTTCAGCGCTGTCATATATCACAACTATTCAGTGTTTTCAACCTCATAAAGTTTATTTTAGGTTTCAGATATTTAAATACACATAAGCACGAGTAAAACAATACATTTGGAGTCTGTAAAATACACACTGATGTCTGTGGAAGCAGCAATAACAATCTATTCAAATATAATTTGCCGACATGTGTTATTCATATCAGACAAACATAGTGGATGTAACTATAAAGTTTACTCTGTTCTTCTCAGTTCACCGGCCAGGCATGTGCAAAATTCAGAATTTCAGAATTGGCCTCATTCAATTCATGAATTGGAATTTGAATTTGAATTGAATTTACTCCGCCCCACAGGACGTTGAATTGAATTTGAATTGGAATGACAGGAAGTGGAATTAAATTCATGGCAATTCAAAGAAATTCCACACAGTCACACAACAGAAAGAATGTGTTGAGTCTCGCATACATTCAGTGTTAGGAAGGTTACTTTGGAAATGTTATTGCTTTCTGTTATTAGTTACCCATTATAAATGTGGTTTGGATTACTTTATTTGGATAACTTTATCAATGCAAAGCAATTTCGTTTTAAGTTGATTAGTAACTAATTGAATTAAACATTTTACCTCAGTAATACAACTAAATACAATTACATTAATTTTGCAATTTAATAACAGAATTTTCATTTCACGTAACTATTTACTCCTCAACCCTGCATACATTTTGTTCTAAAATATATATTGATCAAATTCTTGAAATAAATTACCCCCTCAGTGTTGTTTAATTAGTTTTGCTCCAATGTAATTTTCATTTCAGAGTAATCACACAAACACAAAGTTGTTGTAAATGCAGTTATCATTTGAGTCATGTTCCATCATGTTCCACATAATTACAATTACAAATCAAGCTTAATTTGTTCTGTGACTAGAGCTTTTAACATTCATTGCTGGGGGAAAACATGTCCTTTTAATGTAATCTGTACAAGTAGTTCAAACTAATATAATTTATAATGCAATCATATCTGTCATTGTTAAACACTTCACTTAAAATATGTATATGAATTTCTTTGAATTTTTATTGAATTGCAATTCTGCTTCCTTTAATTCAAATTCGAATTGTAATTCTAGATCCTGTTTTTGACGTCAATTCAAATTCAAGAATTGAATTGGAATTAAGGAGTCATTCTCAATTCAATTCTTAATTGTGCACAAGCCTGTCACCAGCCACTTTCTTGCATTTATTTCGGGAGAAACTGATGAATTCACGTGCTGTAAACCCGACTGACAGGACAACATCACGGCGCCCATCTCATGTTATTGATCAAGATTATTTATAAAGGTTTTTAAACGACCAAACACACTCACTTGCATGTATTTGAGAATCGGAAGATAGGCTAGTTGATGACATGGTAAGCAAGTTTGTGAATATTTTCAATAAAGGAAAAGCTAAATAAAAACCCACATCTGTCATGCAGTATCATTGTGGCTGCGGTGTATCGCGTGACGCGTCGCCATGGAAACATTAAAGGGAACGTTCGCCTCGAATGAAAAAACTCACTCTGGGGGTGGGGGTGTCAGTTAGAATATTTTAAACTTGCGCGTGAAAGGGTTAAAGAAAAGATTGAAAATAAATATTTGTGTGTGCTGTAAAGTGGCTAGAAAAAAATGTAATCGGTATCGGCAGGTCAAACTCGATGAAAAATCGGAAATCGGAATCGGCCTAGAAAATTGTAATCGGTGCATCTCTATTTAAAAGATAATAATGGACCTTTATGATTTTGAAGTCACAGCTTACCTCCACTTGATGCAAGCTCTGTTATTTGAAGATTACTGAAATAATTCACTGTCTGAAATACAGGAAATCCGTTTGAACGTCCCTGAACCCAGCATGGATGAATGGGCAGAGCAGAATGGCCTCATTGAGCAAATAGACTCATCAGTAAACCCCAAGTAAGCCGCCTCCCTACTCATTTAATTACCTTCTAGTGATTCCTTACAACCTTACAATCTTCTCACAAATGTTATATCTCAGTAAAGTTGATTCACTTCTAAATATTTATAATACTTGCTCCCCTTCAGGCAACATGCCATAGAGATACTCTCAGAGCTCACCAACAAAATTAATTCGGAGGATCGATACTCGTCAAATATGATTAATGCATGCAGAGATGACATTTGTGGCTCTGCACATAACAATGTCATGTGATATATCGCCCAGCCCTAATTTCTATCCTCTTTTTCTCTATTATATACAGTTGTTTTTCACTTCTATGCTGCAAGACTGGGACACAGAAAGTTTGTTTCTGTTGTTTGTTAGTAGTCCAAACAAGACAAAAATATTGCAGCAAATGTTTGAAGTCACAAAATAAAACAAATTGTGTTGTACGACAAAATATCTCTGGAGTAAAGTTTATAACAACGTGTGTGTGTGTGATTTTAGAGAAAAAACTACTGTACCGTCTCAGTGGAGCTTTGCTGCATCTAATGGGGAAAATCTGGCACTGCGTCCAAACAAACTTTTAATGAAAGCTCTTTTTTCATACATCAACCTCAAATTTGGAACTTATTATTCTTATTTTGCAACTTTAGATTTATGGCTTTTATTTTTCTAGCCCTTTTTGAGTTCAACATGTTTCATAAAATATATGATTTATATACAATATTGTTCATAAATAATTTTTCCTAAACTTAAAACCTATATAGCTTTTTTCTTTCACTTTTTAAATAATCTGCCAACCGTCGTCTTTAAAATGGGACCAAACTTAAGTCTGCACTCCCATGCTTCAAATTTTTATGAGTGTGTCTGTATAAGGACATTTTTGTTCACTGGACCTATGTGTAATTTTTGTAATTGATGCACAAGGTTTAATGTGTCAAAACTTACGACTATGCAGTTAATGATCAGGGCGACGCCAAAAAGTACCCTTACACTTAAGACACTTACATTACATTAGGCCAGGGGTGAATCAGTGATAGCCCTGTCTTCTCTTCCTTGGAAAAGAGCAGGGACAAAGATTTAGACCAAAAAAAATCTGTATATTATGGAATCAATTATTACTAAGCATTGCTGCTATGTAATGGTATTTATGTAACTGGTCTAAATAAATGACTTTGGAGCACCCCAAACAAAGTAGCCTACACCTCTCATATCAGAGGAGCCAAAAAAAGACCTGGAGCATGTAGGTGGTGTGGCCTAAATAACTGCCATATCAATTATTGCTTCTACACATACATGTACTAACAACACATACATTCAAAATGTAGTTTTGTGGATTCAGATTTAGTGAAACTCAAATCACATTGTCTACCATTTGTATTGTATCAATTGAATAAAACATTTTTTTTTTTTTTTAATAATTAACTTTTAATATATTAAATAATAAACGTTTGGATGTCATCTAGTGGAAAAGTTTGGTACTGCACACAATACAATCTTTCCTGAAGCTCATTTATTGAGACATCAACCTAAAATCTGGCCCAGAACTTTGTATTGATTTTCTTGAAGTTTTAGAGTTGAAAATGTTTTGTAAATATATAAAATACATATATATATTTAAAATGTTCATAAACTTAAACTTCATAACTTTTTTAACTTTTTAAACTTTACTTTTACAACTTTGTTTTACTTCTTTACTAATCTGAGAAGTGTACCCTTTTAGTACCCTGTTAGTTCGCAGTGCATTAAGTAATGTTAACAAATACAACTTTTGATTTTAATAATTATTAGTAAACATTGAAATTAACATTAACAAACATCAATAAATTCAGTAGAAGTGCAGTTCATTATTAATTCATGTGAACTAATGTAGTTAAATAATGTATGAAACCTTTTTGTAAAATGTTACCAAAATTACAATTGGAAAATAAAAAAACGGTGTTTATTTCTCTCTTTCTTTTTTTAAACTTAAATTATAACTATTGGATTATAATAACTCATCAATTATAATCCCCTCCTCTGTAAAATTTGCCATCAATAATTCCATGCTGTTTTGCTTGGGTTTAATGATAATAAAAGAGACCTAAACCTATATTGACAAAGGCATGAGCGAAGAAAAACAAGGCAATTTTATTTTTATCTAAATTTTGATAAAACTGCAATTTAAATATATTATTTCTATAAGTTCTACAAAAAAGGACAAAATAGATAGGCTGAATAACCTGATCTATGGCATGTTAAATGGTGGTAGCCTAGTCTATGAACAGTAGCTAAACCCCCCTAAGCCCACAGAAATGGTTAGACCCAAGCCTTCAGCAGCCAATGACACTGACCCGTTCAAACTGATTTTAACTCGCATTTCACGTGTCCTTTTCGCCTGGTTGGAAACTTCACACACGTTTGTACTGCCTGTTTGGGTTAACTGTTTACACGTCAAAAGCTTCACCATGTTATGTATAATAAATATTGGAGTATAACAAATAAAAAATCCTTCTAGATTATTTTATCCCTTGAGGTAGCCCTCGCACACAAAAAGGTTGGAGACCCCTGGTATAGTAACTATATGTTTTATAATTGCATAAGTTTGTGTAATTTGGGGTTTCTGTAGCCAGTGACATTTCATTATTTGTATTTTATGGCATTGTACATTTTTTGTTTTTATTTGAAGGCTGAGGCTTCATTAATAAACACAACCCCAATAATCATCATTGGTTTTGAGATGTTACTTGTGAATACCTTGTCTGATAGGCTACAGTATTGTGGCATAGTATCAGCACATCTTGGCTAGTGTCTGTCGCACACGGCTAGGCGAATGGCCGGATGATGGGCCTATTTGGGAGAAAGTCCAGGGCTGTTTTTTAGCCCCAGTCCGCCCCTGCTATTTGTTCTATTTAAGAGGTGAATTCGTAGTGCAGCAGTTAAACTCCGCTTCTCTGCGTGCTCCCGCGGCCAGGGGATGCAAATCCTTGCGGGAATAAGTGCCTTGGCACGACACCCTAGCCGATAAAACATTGCTGACATTCAAATGGACTTTAATCTGTGTTTTTGCTTTAACTGTAAATACAAGTGCAAACATTAAAATGCCACCAGCTGGTAAAAGGGACATTCTACCAGAAACGTACATTTCCACTTATGAAAAATCTTGGGGAAAAAAATATATTTTTCTTAAATCTGAACGTTGAGACATATGGAGGACATGTTAAACTATGAGAAACACATATCATGCCATCTCAGCATGTTTTTATGATTAAATAAAATACATTTTTATACGCATTTCACCCCTAAAATGTCAGGCCCTGTCACAGACAAATTTGTATATGTTAGAATGGTTTCCTAATGAATTTCTTTGATACAAATAGCATTTTCTTATTGATCACATGTCCCTGATTGTATCTAACATGGTTTTATAATTCCTTTAAGAAATATAAGTAACTTTTCGGTCAACTGTAGTACACAAAATCACAGAATACCCACCAGGCACTCATATAGTTGTAAAATAACTACCATTCCATAGGAGATTTTTTATAAAAACATAGTAGTGGATATATACCCCCACCTTCATCTACACAGTTAAAGAGATTAATTAATTAATTAATATTTCCTCAAATAGTACACTTTTGTCATATTTCCTGTGTGACAGGACTGACGGTACTGTGACAGGACTGACTTTATGGATTTTGATGATGCAGAAAAAGTTATGTTTTGTGTTCTTTATTTAAGTTTTGATTGGCATTACTTTTTTTAATTATTATTATAATTTTAATGGTAATGTAATATTAGACTATGGTAAAATTCAGCCAAGGACATACATAATATTGCCAAAAGTATTGGGACAGCCCTCCAAATAATTGAATTCAGGTGTTTAAATCACTTCCATGGCCACAGTTGTATAAAAATCAAGCACCTTGGCCTTCATTTTACTATTCCATGCGTTAAATACAGTGGCGGCTGGTGAAAAATATCTTAGGTGGGGCTGTCATATTCAGCCAGTTTCAATAGTCTGGTAACCATGCGAGTATTAGGCCTACTTTCTGCCCTTGGTATGTGTATTGTGCTTTGATGTTTATTTTGTTCTATTCCTTAACCCAGTCCCAGTGGTTCTCAAACTTTTTAGAGTTGTACCCCAAGAGGCTTTAATATCCTTCTGCGTACCCCCACTCTTCAATCACACCTGTCTCAGTAAGGGACGATATTTGCCCCCTTAAATAGATTTTTTTCAATTGCATTTTTACCTTTACAAATACCTTTATAAAATAAATAATGCTTTGAATTAAAAAAAAAAAAAAAGTTAAATAGATAAATATGCAATGATGGTAAAAACAAAGTGATGCTTTTAAATATTAAATTAAAACCGCCAGTAGGTGATGAGTCATCGAGTCATTCATTCATTAACGAAGTGAAGAATCCAAATTTAAGAATATGTTTAAGATCTGCTGATCTTACTTCCTTACATAACATCACATGAAAAACTAAGGTGAATTACACTGTATTGGGCATTCAAGGTGAACATGATGGCATCAATTTACTGATCAGAAGTCAGCTTTAAGTCAGCTGTCTAAACATTGTAATAGTCAGGGGTTTTGTTAGTCTTTGATCTTCCAACTAAGAGTTGGACTGTGTGTGAATGTTACCTAGTCTAAGGTCTCGTGACCATTTGTGTTTATACCATTTGGGGAAGTCAGTTGGGGGCAATTGCCTCTATTGTCTTTAGATGATTAGATTTAGTGGTTACCTCTAAGGCTGTGTGTATGTTTAGCACCTTTAAGGACAGCCCACTGAAAGACCTATAAAGAAACCATGTAAAGTATGTTAGCCAGACTGATTTGGGAAGAACTGCAGCCGCGTACAGCGAAGTCCTCAATAAAGAATAACTTTGTTTGAACGTGATCCCCAACGTCTCCTGGTTTCTTGCTTCGACGAAGAAAAAGTTTTCAACAGAAGCAAGTGGCTGTATTTATGAATAAATCATTGAATCATTGACTCTAAAGATTCGTTCACAATCATTGCTGTGTGCTGCAGTTCTGCTGTGGCTTTCATTGGAGCTATTCATTTATTGTAAAAATACTGACAACTGTGTTGAAAATGAACATCACTTAATATTAATATTAATACTAGATTTGAGCTCGCTGATTGGCTACAGTTTATGTCAAACATGTATATCTTAAATCAGCAATTGGCTAAGCTGCTCCACAGACCCGCCTCTCTGGGGCGATTTCTCCAGCGCCCCAGAGCTGATGAGATGTGCACGCGGGTGGAGGAGACGTGTTGAAAAAGCAGACATTTTTAATTTCTATCATATTTTTCACATATACTGGGTGTATATAATATCTTAAACACACAAATACTGACAATTTGTATGTATGATTTATTTATGTATTTACTTATTTATTTAATGAGTGTGGCTCATAAACTGTGGTCTGGCTCAATGGGGGGGCGGCGCCCTAGATACATAACATATGCAATAAATGTAATAAAAAAGAACAATAACATTAATTTGTAAGGCCGTGTCACACAGGAATGTGGGCCTGACGGTTGGCCATTTTAAACTGCCATTACTCAGCCTGCTAGCATGCTAGCATAAAAACTGTTAACATGCAAGCAAGGAATTTCAATAACCTTTTTAGACATGTTTTGGATTTAAAACATATTCATTATTTTCTGGAATGTTTTACCGTGACAGGGCCTGACCCTTTAGCTCGTCTTCCTAAAAAAAACATACAAAAACAAGCTTAAAATCATACAATTCAATGACAGAATTCAGTATTGATCAATGTCAGCTTCACCTGGATCAAATGATGTCACTTCCTCTGAGTGATACCCTTAAAGGCGTATTTCACACATTTTATGTAGAGTTTTATGTAAACGTGACAGGACTGACCAAAACATGGGGACAGTTGTAAAATAGAATTTATTTGTAGAATTTATATATAATTTCATGTTTTTGATCAGTTGATGTGAATGATAACAGCTTAAACTTGTTATTGATGAGTTTGTTTTTTTTGTTTTCTAAATAACATTTTGTAGCATAACAAAACTATGAAAGCTGTAGCTCCAGTTTGGCTGAGGACAAGGACATGGACAGGATTTGTAATTTTCAAAAGTGTTTTTAATAAAGAAAAAAATATCTGAGAACCTAATGAATGACATATTCCTTGACAGAACAACTCACAGAAATCAACTATGAGCCAGTTTTAGAAATTTTTGGATGAAATACAATTCACTGTAACAATTCAAGGACAGATAATGTACGTTTCTAGTAGAATGTCCCAAAAGCGGAGAAATGGGCATTTTACAGCTTTTTTTTTTTTTAACAGCTTGCTAACTATGCCTGTTCGACGGCCTTGCTAACAAAGTTCACAACCAAATCCTTCTAAACAATATATTCAAGTCAACCACTCAAAATAAGCTCAACATATGCATGATTTTGACTTAATAAATTAAACTCGTCTGTTCAACGCCATGCTTTAACCATGTTTAATTAACGTTACCGAAGCTAACGTTACCTCACTGGTTTATATTCGCTAAAAGCTAGTTCCCTGGCCTCTTAACTAATACTTTACAAAAAAGCTTTTGGTTAACATTCATCATACGGTAAAATCCTCCCCTGTTTATTATAGCCTACATTGAGGCAGATTCTTACCTGTCTTTTGTCCACACGACACCGTAATGGATCCTTAACGGACAGCAGACTCAAAGGCGGCAAAGTTGTTGCTGGGCAAACTTCTTTCGCTCGGTGATGGGGGTGGAGCTTTCCGGATGTGCGCTGCACGGAGTGCGCACTTCTTACTTTAGGGTTTGAACATTTTGTGGGGAAACCTGCTGTGGCAAACTTGTCTGTTGAAAGTCGTATAGTGCTTAAGACCACTATTAAATTGCTATGGCTTCTAAATAGCTTAATAGTCTAATAAAATTTGTATAAAAAGTGGACCTAGCCCAGTGGCTATTGTTAAAAATAGCATCAATGTCTGACATAATCAATTTGAAATAATTATATATGAAAACATAATATCTAAAAATAATATATAAATATTAATATCTAATAATAAATAACAAAAACTAAAAATGCAAAAACTACAGAAATTAGAAATATAAGATATTATATTCTTCTTCTTTTTCTTTCGGCTGCTCCCATTAGGGGTCGCCACAGCGGATCATCCGTCTCCATACCACCCTGTCCTCTACATCTGCCTCTTTTACACCAACTACCTGCATGTCTTCCCTCACCACATCCATGAACCTCCTCCTTGGTCTTCCTCTTTTCCTCCTTCCTGGTGGCTCCATCCTCAGCATTCTCCTACACAGCAAAATCCCCAGTGTTAAATTTAACACCAGCAAAGTGTCTATATGTGTCCACACTACACAGTGTTACATTTACACTTTTGAAAGTGTTAATTTTTTTAACACTAATTTTCTGTTAATTCAACACTGTATATTGTTAAAAGTTAGCACTATTCAACACTTAACATTGTTGTTTTTACACCACACTAGTGTTAGTGTTAAATTACAGTGTTATTGAGTAATACTTTTAATTTTACACCAACACCAGTGTAGTGTGAATACAACGACATTAAGTGTTAAAATACTGTTCAGCAATAACATTATTGAGTGTCAATACCAATAGGCTACCTCTAGAGCTGCTTCCAATCCTACTAAAGACAAATGGCAGAAAATGGCACAAACACACTTTATTAAGGTACACAGCAAAAAAGCCAGTGTACATCTAACTCAAATTGAGTCAAATTTAACACTCCCGAAATGTATAAATGACTCCGTTTGTGACGTCACGTAATACGCAATTACGTTGAAAAGGTCACGCTTGACGTGTTTACAAATGTGCGGAAGGAGGACCATATACACATTTTCAAATGTATTTGTGTCAGTTTATCGTTTAAAATGCCCATTTCGTGTGCGTATCCTGGGTGTTTTAATATTAAAAAGCCAAAAAGAACATTTTCTTCAGGACAGAAATTTTTCAAGCGTGACCTTTTCAACGTAATTGCGTATTACGTGACGTAACGAACGCGCATCACAGAACAGAGCAAGGCGAACATTTGTGCTTATAAAACTTAAACTTTTTTATTTATTTTTGAAATGACCGATCGTTTCGCTAGATAAGACCCTTATTCATCGTCTGGTATCGTTTCGCTAGATAAGACCCTTATTCATCGTCTGGTATGGTTTCGCTAGATAAGACCCTTATTCATCGTCTGGTATCGTTTCGCTAGATAAGACCCTTATTCATCGTCTGGTATCGTTTCGCTAGATAAGACTCTTATTCATCGTCTGCTATCGTTTCGCTAGATAAGACTCTTATTCATCGCCTGGTATCGTTTCGCTAGATAAGACCCTTATTCATCGTCTGGTATCGTTTCGCTAGATAAGACTCTTATTCATCGTCTGGTATCGTTTCGCTAGATAAGACCCTTATTCATCGTCTGGTATCGTTTCGCTAGATAAGACCCTTATTCATCTTCTGGTATCGTTTCGCTAGATAAGACTCTTATTCATCGCCTGGTATCGTTTCGCTAGATAAGACTCTTATTCATCGTCTGGTATCGTTTCGCTAGATAAGACTGATATTCATCGCCTGGTATCGTTTCGCTAGATAAGACTGTTATTCATCGCCTGGTATCGTTTCGCTAGATAAGACCCTTATTCATCGTCTGGTATCGTTTCGCTAGATAAGACCCTTATTCATCGTCTGGTATCGTTTCGCTAGATAAGACTCTTATTCATCGCCTGGTATCGTTTCGCTAGATAAGACCCTTATTCATCGTCTGGTATCGTTTCGCTAGATAAGACTGTTATTCATCGCCTGGTATCGTTTCGCTAGATAAGACCCTTATTCATCGTCTGGTATCGTTTCGCTAGATAAGACCCTTATTCATCTTCTGGTATCGTTTCGCTAGATAAGACTCTTATTCATCGTCTGGTATCGTTTCGCTAGATAAGACTCTTATTCATCGCCTGGTATCGTTTCGCTAGATAAGACCCTTATTCATCGCCTGGTATCGTTTCGCTAGATAAGACTCTTATTCATCGCCTGGTATCGTTTCGCTAGATAAGACCCTTATTCATCGCCTGGTATCGTTTCGCTAGATAAGACCCTTATTCATCGTCTGGTATCGTTTCGCTAGATAAGACCCTTATTCATCGCCTGGTATCGTTTCGCTAGATAAGACCCTTATTCATCGTCTGGTATCGTTTCGCTAGATAAGACCCTTATTCATCCCTTATTCATCGTCTGGTATCGTTTCGCTAGATAAGACCCTTATTCATCGTCTGGTATCGTTTCGCTAGATAAGACTCTTATTCATCGTCTGGTATCGTTTCGCTAGATAAGACCCTTATTCATCGCCTGGTATCGTTTCGCTAGATAAGACCCTTATTCATCGTCTGGTATCGTTTCGCTAGATAAGACCCTTATTCATCGCCTGGTATCGTTTCGCTAGATAAGACCCTTATTCATCGTCTGGTATCGTTTCGCTAGATAAGACTCTTATTCATCATCTGGTATCGTTTCGCTAGATAAGACTCTTATTCATCGTCTGGTATCGTTTCGCTAGATAAGACCCTTATTCATCGTCTGGTATCGTTTCGCTAGATAAGACCCTTATTCATCGTCTGGTATCGTTTCGCTAGATAAGACCCTTATTCATCGCCTGGTATCGTTTCGCTAGATAAGACCCTTATTCATCGTCTGGTATCGTTTCGCTAGATAAGACCCTTATTCATCGCCTGGTATCGTTTCGCTAGATAAGACCCTTATTCATCGTCTGGTATCGTTTCGCTAGATAAGACCCTTATTCATCGCCTGGTATCGTTTCGCTAGATAAGACCCTTATTCATCGTCTGGTATCGTTTCGCTAGATAAGACCCTTATTCATCCCTTATTCATCGTCTGGTATCGTTTCGCTAGATAAGACCCTTATTCATCGTCTGGTATCGTTTCGCTAGATAAGACTCTTATTCATCGTCTGGTATCGTTTCGCTAGATAAGACCCTTATTCATCGCCTGGTATCGTTTCGCTAGATAAGACCCTTATTCATCGTCTGGTATCGTTTCGCTAGATAAGACCCTTATTCATCGCCTGGTATCGTTTCGCTAGATAAGACCCTTATTCATCGTCTGGTATCGTTTCGCTAGATAAGACTCTTATTCATCATCTGGTATCGTTTCGCTAGATAAGACTCTTATTCATCGTCTGGTATCGTTTCGCTAGATAAGACCCTTATTCATCGTCTGGTATCGTTTCGCTAGATAAGACCCTTATTCATCGTCTGGTATCGTTTCGCTAGATAAGACCCTTATTCATCGCCTGGTATCGTTTCGCTAGATAAGACCCTTATTCATCGTCTGGTATCGTTTCGCTAGATAAGACTCTTATTCATCATCTGGTATCGTTTCGCTAGATAAGACCCTTATTCATCGTCTGGTATCGTTTCGCTAGATAAGACCCTTATTCATCGTCTGGTATCGTTTCGCTAGATAAGACCCTTATTCATCGTCTGGTATCGTTTCGCTAGATAAGACCCTTATTCATCGTCTGGTATCGTTTCGCTAGATAAGACCCTTATTCATCGTCTGGTATCGTTTCGCTAGATAAGACTCTTATTCATCATCTGGTATCGTTTCGCTAGATAAGACCCTTATTCATCGTCTGGTATCGTTTAAAGCCCTTTGAAGCTGCACTGAAACTGTCATTTGGACCTTGAACCGTTTGGGTCCCATTGAAGTCCAATATATGGGGGGAAATCCTGGAATGTTTTCATCAAAAACCTTAATTTATTTTCGACTGAAGAAAGAAAGACATGGACATCTTGGATGACATGGGGGTAAATTATCAGCAAAAGTTTTTTTTAAAAGTGAACTTCTCCTTTAAGACTTGAATTTACTGATTTCCAAGTAAATTAAAGACTTAATTCATCCAAAAATGTAAATTCTGTCATTAATTATTCACCCTTATGTTGTTCCAAACCAGTAAGAGTTTTGCTCATCTTCGGAACACTTAAGATATTTTTTATAAAATTTCTGTCCCTTCAAATTAAGTGGTAAATGTTTTGTTGCTGCAAACACAGCACTTGCGTAGTTTAATAAAATGTATGTTAAACCACTGGAGTCGCATGGAGTACTTTAATGATGTACCTTTACACCTTGCTGGGGCTTGAATGTGGTATTTGCATGGACTGTCAATGGAGGGACAGGAAGCTCTCAGATTTCATTAAAAATATCCTCATTTGTGTTGTGAAGATAAAAGAAAGTCTTACATGTTTGGAACAAGATGAGGGGAAGTAATGACATAATTTCCATTTGTAGGTGAACTAACCCTTTAGGAATAAATTTAGACACGCACCTTAAGAAACCTCACTAAATAGTCAGCTGACGGAAGAATATTTGTTCCCTTCTTGTGGCTTTATGATGTTGGGGGCAGGTGATGGGCAGAGATTTCCCAATCAGTTGAGTCTAAAATTAAAAAGCAAGAAAACATCTAAACATCTGTCATCAAGTAATTTGACTGGGCAAATTCAAAATGAGTGTTATGAAACAAAAAATCTAGTTATACCAAATAGCAACAAAGCTATGATTATTTTTTATGTTTATGCACATGATTATCTCATATGTTATCTGTAAAATCTGACCCTCACCAGGTTCTAGTCTGTACAGCCTGGTTAGCCTCATGGTGCAGCATGGAAATGCTCCTAGCAAACACAAATAGCAAAATCAATACATTTAAACATTAAAGCATATCCAAACATCAACCAAAATTGAATCTGATAAATACATTTTCATAAACATTTAATCTTAAAGAATTACTTACACATTCTAAGAAAATTAGTTTTTCAGTTAACGTTAGGTTTCAGTTAAGATAAGTTAAGTTAGGTGTGCTGGCAAACGAGAGTAAAAGATAGTTTGAGGATAAATACATTATGATATTTGCACATCACAAATATTGTCATAAAACAAAATAACATTATAAAATACGTAACGTTATTGTAAATGAGTTAATGGGCTTCTTCGCCCGAAAACGGGCGAAAACTTGAACGTTTCGAATTGTTTAATTTTTTTGCTTCATCGGATGGGGGTGAAACTTGGTGACTTTTGTTTTATTACCTATATGAACACACAAAAAAATCAAGGAGATGATTCTGATATGTTAAAGGGTCGTAAAAAAAAAAGTCACACTTAGCTTCCTCCCGCCCGAAAACGGGCGACATAGGAAATGAATGGGAAATACGAAAAAATAGGAAAACTCAGAGAAACTTTTGGTGGTACAAGCTACAGATCAGCCACTGTGCTGAAAAAAAGTGTACAGCAATGAAGGGGTGACACTCTAGAACATCAAGAGTGCAAATAAGACACCCTCCCCCCCCCACACACACACCCACACACACAAACACACACACACACACACAGAGAGAAATGAACTGGTAAGACTGAAACAGCCAATTTTGCCCCAAACTATATAAAAATTATATAATCATAATAACTCCAAAACTATAGCAAGAAGAGTCAAAAGGTAGGTATCGTTTGAAAGAACTCTTTTTAAATTTTTTGAAAATATAAATTACATTACATTTGGACATTGTCCTGCCAAGAAACAGCGGATAAAAGACAATATATATATATACTTTTTATTATGATTTTGCATATCTTTCTTATTTGTCATGGAATAACTCAGGAAGGAAATAAGGTAGGAGGAAAATTCTTTTTTAGTGAAGTCCCCCTACATGTTAGCTGCATCTGGATAAAAAATTAATAATTTTTGGATAAAGGAATCAAAAGTTACAGCATTTGGAAAAGAGATAGCCTTTTTGTACAGTCTTTGACACCCCCTCATGGGCAATTTTTTCTCCATGAAGAATATCTTGTCATAAAAGCAATAGATTATGTTAATTTTGGGCTCATTTTAATTGTAATAATATGCTGTAAAAAATGAAGTGCCATTTTCAATTATCTGAGAATGTTTCATGAGCTGTATGATGTTTTTGACACATTGCAGTACATTATTTTATAGATTATGAAAAAAAGGAAATTCTATTTATCAGCAAATAACTCAGCAATACTTAAAGAGTTTTTCAAAGTGGATACATTCACTGTAAAGTTCAGACTCTAAGCTTTCAAATGACATCAACTTTGTGTTAATCAAGGCAAGATTTTTTTTAAATATGGTAAAGAATATTTTCGCAGCTAGGTGGCGCCTGCTGGCGGTACACTTGGTTTTAGAGGGATTACTCAGCACTCGTTTAGATTTGTGTTGTTCCATTCAGTGGTTGCTTAGTAATAAAAAACATTCTTTCCGAATGGGAATAAATCAAATAAATAAATAAAAAAGCTATAGGCCGCCTATAGGCGGTTATAGGACATGACACAAATTAATACATTTTGAAGCCACTAGATGGCGCTCTTCTCAGTTGAAAATGTTTTTTTTTTAGGCCTGCACTCTATTTTGATGTGAAATGTTGCATTTATTGAAAAATAAAATAAAATAAATAAAATAAAAATATATATATTAATTCTAATGGAAAAAATAGCTCATAAAAATTATATAATTAATGCAAAGTATCATAAAAAATTCTAAAAATTCTAAATAATAATCAGAAAACATTATAGAACAAAAATATATTTGATTGGTTATCCTGGGAAAAAGTAAAGTAAAATTTTAAGGCTTCGCCCGTTTTCGGGCGGGAGGAAGCTAAGTGTGACTATTATACGAAGAAGCCCAGAGGGTTAAAACACTTACTCAGTGTTTTCACTGTTAAAAGCAAACTCCGTGTCTGCACTGCGTCACGAGTCAAAGAAGATGCAGGGCATAACATTAGTCTGTGAGAAAGGTTTAGGCGCGTACATCAATATATTGTAATTATAGGCAAGGCAAGGCAAGGCAAGTTTATTTATATAGCACATTTCATACACAATGGCAATTCAAAGTGCTTTACATAGAAGAAATTAAAATAATAAAAAGAAATAAGAATAATTAAAGCAGTTTAGAAAAATAAAAAATAAAATACAGTACAGTACAAACAGTCGGACAAACATTGGCACAGTGCTCATTCAGTAAATGCACAGCTAAACAGATGTGTTTTGAGTCTAGATTTGAAAGTGACTACAGTAGGAGCACATCTGATCTCTTCTGGAAGCTGGTCCAGCATAATAGCTAAAAGCGGACTCACCATGCTTAGAGTGAACCCTTGGCATTTCTAGCTGATATGATCCTAGTGATCTGAGTGATCTGTTGGGTTTATATTCAGTGAGCATATCTGCAATGTATTGAGGTCCTAGGCCATTGAATGATTTATATACCAGTAATAATACTTTAAAATCAATCCTAAATTTAACTGGGAGCCAGTGTAAAGACCTGAGGACTGGTGTGATGTGTTCATATTTTCTGGTTCTGTATGAGCTGACACTGTCTTATGGTCTTTTTGGGAAGGCCAGTGAGGAGTCCGTTACAATAATCCACCCTGCTGGTGATGAAAGCATGCACAAGTTTCTCTAAGTCTTGTCTGGAAACAAAGCATCTAATTCTTGCAATATTTTTCAGATGATAGTACGCTGATTTAGTTATTGCTTTGACATGACTACTGAAACTAAGGTCTGACTCTAGGGACACACCGAGATTCCTGACTTGATTTTTAGTTGTTTGACCTCTAGAGTGAAGGTATGCGTTCACCTTGAGAACTTCATCTTTGTTTCCAAACGCAATGACTTCAGTTTTGTCTTTGTTTAACTGAAGAAAGTTTTGACACATCCAACTGTTGACTTCATCGATGCATTGGCACAGGGAGTCAATGGGGCTGTAATCGTTAGGCGATAGGGCTAAGTAGAGCTGTGTGTCGTCTGCATAGCTGTGGTAAGAGATTTGGTTCTTTCTCATTATTTGGCTCATTGGGAGCATATACAGGTTGAACAGGAGTGGTGCAAGAATTGAGCCTTGAGGGACTCCGCATGTCATGGATGTCCACTCAGACTTATGGTCTCCTATACTCACATAATAACCTCTCCCATCTAAGTATGACCTGAACCATTTTAGGACTATCCCAGAAAGCCCCACCCAGTTTTCCAGCCTGTCAAGAAGTATGTTATGATCAACAGTGTCAAATGCAGCACTGAGGTCGAGTAGTACCAGCACTGATAATTTGCCTGAATCAGTATTTAAGCGAATATCGTTTATTATCTTTATGAGCGCTGTCTCTGTGCTGTGGTGCGGTCGGAAACCAGATTGAAAATTGTCAAAGTATCCATTCGAGCATAAGAATTTGTTCAGCTGATTGAAGACAACTTTTTCAATGATCTTGCCTATGAAAGGAAGATTTGAGATCGGCCTATAGTTGCTTAATATGGTCTTATCCAGATTGCTCTTTTTCAGGAGGGGCTTGATAACTGCAGTTTTCAGGGAGTATGGAAAACTCCCAGAGAGAAGTGAGGCATTTACCACTTCTAGGAGATCTGCTTCTAAACTGTTAAACACGGAATTATAAAACAATATAATGCCATGAAATACATGTTGTAAAATAGGTTAAAAACACTTACTTTCGGTGTTTTCCCTGTTAACGTTACAACCTTCTCGTCGTCAGCTCCGTATTGAGTCAAAGATGTCGCCCTTGAGAAAGGTTTCGGCTCGTTTAAGCACGGAGAGCATTTACATTTCTCTATAAATCAATATGTTATAAAATACATATTGTAAATTAGATAAAACACTTACTTTCGTCGTTTCTCTGTTTAAAAGCAACCTCATCCTGGTCTGCTCTGCATCGCGCGTCAACGAAAATGCCTTTCTGAGACCGGTTTAGCCGTTCACAGCACATAAATATTGTAATAAAACAATATGATGTAATAAAAGTTTATAAAATGCATATATATATGCGATAAAACACTTAATATCTGCGTTTTCCCTCCTCGTATGCCTTGCATCGCGAGTCAAAGAAAATGGCGTCTGTGAAAAAAGTTTCAGGTCGTTTCGTCGCGCCCAGCGTGTAAATGTCCCGGATGTAATTAATTACACTCTCTCGGTGTAAATTTAATAACTCTACATATTTTCACCAGCCAGAGAGTGCGGTTTACACTAGCAGTGTTAATCCCTTGAAATTCAACACCAGAAAATTAACTCTTTACTCTAAAAGTCCTTAACACCAGGATTTCAACACTGGAGATTTTGCTGTGTACCAATATAATTCATGTCCCTCCTCTGCACATGTCCAAACCATCTCAATCTCGCCTCCCTCACCTTGTCACCAAAACGTCCAACATGCGCTGTCCCTCTAATAAACTCATTTCTAATCTTGTCCATCCTCGTCACTCCCAACGAAAACCTTAACATCTTCAGCTCTGCTACCTCCAGCTCCGCCTCCTGCCTTTTACTCAATGCCACTGTCTCTAATCCATACAACATCGCAGGTCTCACCACAGTCCTATAAACTTTTCCTTTCATTCTTGCAGATACTCTACTATCACAAATCACTCCTGTCACTCTTCTCCACCCACTCCACCCTGCCTGCACTCTTTTCTTCACTTCCCTAACACACTCTCCATTACTTTGCACTGTTGACCCCAGGTACCTGAACTCCTCCACCTTCTTCACCTCTTCACCCTGTAACCGCACCACTCCACTGCCCTCCCTCTCATTTACGCACATGTACTCTGTCTTACTCCTACTGACTTTCATTCCCCTCCTCTCCAGCACGTACCTCCACCTCTCCAGGCTCTTCTCAACCTGCTCACTACTCTCACCACAAATCACAATATCATCCGCAAACATCATAGTCCAGGGAGACTCTTGTCTGACCTCGTCCGTCAACCTGTCCATCACCACTGCAAACAGGAAAGGGCTCAGGGCCGATCCTTGATGCAGTCCAACCTTCACCTTGAACCAGTCTGTCGTTCCTACTGCACACTTCACTGCAGTCACACTGTCCTCATACATGTCCTGCACCACCCTCACATGCTTCTCTGACACACCTGACTTCCTCATACAATACCACAACTCCTCTCTTGGCACTCTGTCGTACGCTTTCTTTAAATCCACAAATACACAATGCAGCTCCTTCTGTCCTTCCCTATACTTCTCCATCAACGTTCTCAAAGCAAATATGGCATCTGTGGTGCTCTTCCTCGGCATGAAACCATACTGTTGCTCACAGATGGTCACCTCTTCTCTCAGCCTGGCTTCCACTACTCTTTCCCATAACTTCATGGTGTGACTGATCAACTTAATTCCCCTGTAGTTACTGCAGTTCTGCACATCTCCCTTATGCTTAAAGATCGGTACCAGCACACTCCTTCTCCATTCCTCAGGCATCCTCTCACCTTCCAAAATCTTGTTAAACAATCTGGTTAATAACTCCACTGCCATCTCTCCTAAACATCTCCATGCTTCTACCGGTATGTCATCTGGTCCAACCGACTTTCCACTCTTCATCCTCTTAATCGCTGCTCTCACTTCCTCCTTACTAATCCTATCCACTTCCTGCTTTACTAACACCACATCATCCAACCTTCTCTCTCTCTCATTTTCCTCGTTCATCAGCTGCTCAAAATACTCCCTCCATCTTCTCAACAAACTCTCCTCACTAGTCAACACATTTCCATCTCCATCCTTTATTGCTCTAACTTGCAACACATCCTTCCCAGCTCGATCTCTCTGCCTGGCCAATCGGTACAAATCCTTTTCTCCTTCCTTAGTGTTCAACCTCTCATACAGCTCCTCGTATGCCTTTACCTTGGCTTTCGCCACATCCCTCTTTACCTGTTCCTGCATCTCCTTGTACTCCTGCCTACTTTTCTCATCACCCTGTCGATCCCACTTCTGTTTTGTTAACCTCTTTCCCCTTATGCTCCCCTGCACTTCCTCATTCCACCACCACGTCTCCTTGTCTTCCTTTCTATTTCCAGATGTCACACCAAGTACCTTTCTAGCTGCCTCCCTCATCACTCCTGCGGTAGTTTCCCAATCATCCAGCACCTCTTCACCACCACCGAGCCTCTGTCTGACCTCTTCCCTGAACCTCACACTACAGTCTTCCTCCTTCGGTTTCCACCATCTTATTCTTCTTTCAGTCCTTACTCTCCTCCTCTTCTTCTTCGTCTCCAAAACCATCCTACAGACCACCATCCGATGCTGTCTAGCTACACTGTCCAATATAAGATATTATATTATATTATATAATAGTATAAATACTATATATTTATATCTAATATCTATTTCTATTATATAGAAAACATAATATCTTAGGAGTGGAGCCCAGCTGGAGCCCACTTAGTTTAGCCCATCTACTGCCCATGTGGGGCCCAACAACAAAGCCCATGTGGGCCCCAAGTGGACGTGTTTGCAGGGGTGTGAACGCAGCATAAGGCGGCTTATTGTGCACTGTAAAATGCAAAATTCAAAAATTCATTAAAAATTAATTCTACAGTAAAAACTGCTCAAAACGTGGATTTCGTTAGAGGAGTAGCTCTAATATAATGGGACAATGTCCAATTTAACGCACCCATAATATCTGTTTACCTTGTTAAATTCTAATTTGTAATAATAATTTAAAAAAACATTACATGTATTGAATGTATTTAAATACCTTCACATTTTGTTATTATATTATTTTCTGAAAATATAAACAATACAAACAGGGTCTCTAAAAAGTGTGAATAAGTGAAAACCCACATGGTCCTTAAATTGAGCTAATGACATGTACAATAATTAAAGAATACTGTAGCCGTATGTGCCTTTATATTTTTACAGTCCATTTTCGCTGATATATCAGTGTTATTTGCATTTAAACATTTTTATTATTCGTTTATTCTGAAAATAGACACAAAAGTAGGCCTAACACAATACCTTTAAAAACGCAAAAAAGAGAGAAAAATCACACGGTCCCTAAGTCGAGCGTCAATACGTAGCCAGCAAACGCGGAAGTTCGCGTCATTTAAGGTGGAAAGGATAGCGTCAATAAGAAGCTGCGAATAAATACCCCAGACTGGCCTCTTTGATGCAATTAAACCCACCGGCAACAATCGCAAATGTTCAAATTGATTTTAACTACGTCATAACTTTGGGGAATTTCAGTGGTTCGTCGGCTTGGGCGATCTTTGTTAACTCATTAATGTGTTTTTCAGTATTTTTTATTTATTTTTTAACCTGACCTCAGAGCAATTTTACATAGTAGACAGGTTTTTTTAAAAACTAGGGTTGCAAAGGGGCAGAACATTTCTAGAAACTTTTCATGGACTGTGGAGTTTTGGGAAATATTCCTTGTTAGAAACTAAATGGGAATCAATTGGAAATTTGGGGTAATTTATACAAATGGTATCATACACAAACATTTATATAAACATTTTGTTTGGTCATAAGCAGACATGCATGCAAAGTAACAGTTTACAATTATTGTAAAAAGTAAAATAAAAAAGTAAGACATTTTTGACTGATTTATTTGTGAGTAGAACTTTATTTCTTACAGAAATAAAACAACAGAAAAGCATGAATGTTGCGTAAAAAAAAAAAAGTCCCATTTAAAATGTAAAATGAAACAGAAATGATCTGTGCAGGTGCAGGATGCACAGTGCATGCAGGAGGTTTGGTCTCAATAGCCCTGAAGTGAGTGAGGAATGTACAGGGTAGAAATTTAGCTGAATTGGCATTAAATCTGGTTGTTTTAAACAAGATTATTTTCAACTGCATTCCCTGTAAGGCTTACATGCAATTTTGTAAATTAATCCATTAATTCCCATGCCCAACTTTGAAAATTCCTAGAATTTTGCAAACAAATTATTAAAGGAACACAGACACTTCATATTCAATAATTTAAATTGTGCTTTTTACATTTAATATATTACACTTAGATAGATAGACTGCTTAATAGATTGAAAACCTACTAGATTAAGTAAAATGCACACGGCCGCACGGGCATTCATAACGGTGAGGAGCGGAGCGACCAGTGGAGACACACCGTTAAGAATGCTCATGTGGTTTCAGCAGTGTCTCTTAATTGTTGTTCAATTGTTCTTTGTTTCTTTTTGTCATAGGTGTATACGTGGAAGACCTTCCATTAATGTGTCAAAGCAGCAAATTGAGTTTCTAATGAAACAGGGACACACCATTAAGCAGATGGCCAATATTCTGGGCTGCTCATCTTCATTTCTTTATAGGAAAACTAAACAGCTCGGAATTCCTATACGAAAACTGCCGTACCATGGGTGAAGCAGGCGTAATGATATGACGCAGCGCCTGAAAATAGTCCCCAGCTCGGTAGCCTATTATCAGGCGGCAGGCGCTGCGTCATATCATTACGCCTGCTGGACTCATATCATTACGCCTGCTGGACTCATATCATTACGCCTGCTGGACTCATATCATTACGCCTGCTGGACTCATATCATTACGCCTGCTGGACTCATGGCACAGCAGCAAAGTTTCTTGATTATCACGCAGGAATGAGAGTATAGTTCCTAGCCATATCAGCCTAGAAAATCGCAACTTTTCATTTTCCGTCGGTCTTGGTACACGATGTAACAAGTTTTAAATAGGAAAAAAATCAAAATTCTTTGGTCATTTTTTTGAGAGAGATGCTAATGATCTTGTCCGATTCAATGATCTATGCTAAGCTATGCTAAAAGTGGTACTGCCAGACCCGGAGATCGGCTGAATGGATTCGAAAACGGTAAAACTCAACTGTCTAACTCTGTGGGAGTTGTAAAATGAGCCTATTTCCAAAAAAAGTGGAGTATCCCTTTAAGAGAATTATTTCAAGTATTTCTTTTATCACCCTTACATGAACAAGGTACTACATGGTGCCAAAAGTTGGCGACTGCAGAATACCTTCGGTCACGTAGATTCTAAACGATTTGTAGGTACTGTGAATTGGAAGTCTGAGAATACTAAGGCATGTGTTTGCCTCTGGAAATATTCTGGTGTCTTGACCAAATCCAAGTAAGAATTCGATTTTTGGCTGATGGGGGAATCCTAGAGGAGGCACAGAAGCAAACTGCAGCACCATTTCCAGTGTCAACGGATTGCTGTCACCTTCTGTAACCACACAGATTCAGACAGACACACAAAGAAGCAGAATAAGGTTTAAATTGAATATCAGATTAAGTATGGTGGCTTTTTCAAGCCAACTAGTTTTTTTTATTGGAAAGAAATTTAACTTCACAATGTGTCACACAAAAATGTGTCACTCAAAATCACATTAAATGCAAATACATTTTTTACCACAAAGTGGTTGTAATGTTTAAATGATAAAGCACTAAAAACCCTACCTTCTACATCTATTAACCAGTCTCTCCAGAAACAGATGGTCTTATTTTCCAGTTGCCTTTTGTTGCTGCCGAGGGGTGAGAAGTCCACTTCGAAAAGAGCTGTCAGATCTTTTGCCTCCAGTGGTCTGATCGCATTGACAAACAGGTCCTCAAAGATTTCTGAATGATTTTTTAGCTCGTCCATCAGACCAAAAGTTTTGAAACCCTCTTCAAATCTGTCACAGGACATTTAGTCATAATGAGATTTTAGCCACAACCAAACTTTCCATTTACTACATTTTTCCTTTGTACAGCATTTACATGATTCTCATGATGGATACTTACTGTCTGAGAGCCAAATTTATCCGCCCATTCACAAAGTATTCTGCTGCAGATTGGACCAGGGAATCCCTCTCTTCAAGTGATGAGATGTACCTAAGTGCTCCCATCATGTTCAGACTGTCCCCAGCATCTGATATAGCAGAATTGGCTTTTTGAACAGAGTCTGCTTCTTTAATCTGCAAGTAAATCATTAGAAAGTTATGCCATGAAATCACAAAGCATCCATTGCATTTGAATTATGCACACTGCAATCATTTTTGCAATGGTCATGTGCAAGCCATTCTCAAGTGCTGAAAAACATATGTATTTAGTATATACATATATTTAAATTTCCTAAGAAAAAAAGAAAAGCAAATTAGATAATCCTCACCATGAGTATCAAGAGCCAGTAGTCTGTTGTCTTCCGGCCCTTCAAATATTTTTGACATCTGGATTTCCCTCATCAACAAGCGTAGGTATTCCCTGGTTGGTCCACCATCATCTATAGCTCCTTCTCCAACCCCATCAGAGTCCACAAAAATCACATCCAGCCTTGCTTCTGGATTGAAGCGCCTTCGTTTGAAAGCGTGCAGGCTACCTTGTACACAGCAAAATCCCCAGAGTAAAATTAACTCTGCTCAGAGAACATTTGGTGCCTCTCTACAGAGAGTTAAAATAACTCTGAAACAGAGTTAAAGTTAATGAGATACTTAACTGATTAATTAAGTAATGATTGGGCATTAATGATGAACACCTGCTGTCAACAAGCAGAATCACTGAAGGAAAGAGAAACAAGAACAGAAAAAAGAGAAACACAAGAACTACAACTGACTTCCAGCCACAGATGAAATCAACTGAAGACAAAAGAAGACATTAAATCTCTCAAGATCTCAGCAGAGGAGGATTAAACAACTCCACAAACAGCATTACCAGCTTCACTTATAACCAGACTGACTTTATTTCTGTCATACATTTACAGAAGTTCGTATTGAGAATTAACAGAGGTTTAGATGTTGACGATTTATTGAAAATGGTTGGTCACCATAATGGTGATGAGTGTTTCCTTTAGTTGGGCAGTTTGACTCTTACAGGGTTTTTCCTGCATCGTGCCGCCTCCGTCTGTCGACAAAAACTCAAGACGGAATCACATGATTAGATACCTCTTTTCCACCGACACGGTTCCGCAGCGGGTTCACGGCCGGTGTCCATTCTCAAACCGTTCTGCGCATTTCGACTGCACCAGAATAAGCACGAGCCCGGCCCTGGCCCGAGACGCTCAGGCACAAGCCCGACGCGTGTCCGACAGCTCATCAGAATTATCAGCCCGAGTCCGACTCGAGTCCGTTTTTTTTAATTATTATTATTATTACACAGCGGCAGCCTTCCCTATTTGCAGCCATTAAAATAGGTCAGTTTTGTTAGTTATGTTTCTTTTCATTTCTTTATCAAGTTAATTTAGACAAATGTTTGGAGCATTTTTTTTTTAAATGACGACTAAGCAGCCGAACCGACAGCGAGTAGCCTAAAACATGTTTGATCAATTTAGCCTCTCAAATCAACGCTAATAGGCTACTTTACTTGGCTATACAACCCATAGATAGGCTATAAAACACTTCAAGCATATCACACAGACAGTTAATTTAACAAATGATTATTTACTAAACCAGGGAGTAAAACAACGTTTTTTGAAATACTGAGGCAGGCTCAGGCTGCTCGAACCAGCGCTCGCAAACGAAAGGAGCAATAGCCTATCTAAACAAATTAAATTAAAAAAATTAAAAACAAACTTGCAGGTTATCTTACCTCAAAAATGCACCACAGAACATGGCCATTCTTTTTCCAGTAGTTTCCAACAATTAAACGAAAATAAAGTCCAATCAAACGAAAAGCATCAGTAGTTTCCAACAGTTAAACGAAAATAAAGTCCAATCAAACGAAAAGTTAGAGCAGTCTCTTACAGAGCATCGTGGAGAAAAAGAATAGCATCCACAGTGTAAGGTTTTAACCCAGTCCTCCTCTCTTCTATCACTCTTCCCGCTGCGTTTTAAGTTGGCCATCTGCGATTTTTCTCTTAATATTCTCCATTATTTGCACATGAGGTGAATCGTGGGTCGCGCTGACGGGAAACCTTCTGTGTGTGTGTGCGTGCGTGCGTGCATGAGACTGTCATGTCAGTCATATGTCAGTGTAATTATTAGATTATGAAAGTTATGGGGTTATGAAATGTCTTTCTATGTTTGTTTTTCTATCGTCGTCGTCAGTTTCTCATATTTTTTTAATTAATGTCTAAAAATATAAAAAGAAGGATAACCGAAAAAAAGACCGAGGCCCGGCCCGCATGTGAACTATGACGTGAAAATTGGCCCGAAGCCCGGCCCTAGGGGCGTAAATAAGTCGGGGCCCGTCGGGCTCGGGCTGAAATGCAGGGCTTTAAGCACTTAAACGTGCTTGTCTCAAACGGAGCAAGGTAAATTTCTGCGAAAGCGCACGAGCCCCTGCCCCTCCCCCTTTTCAACATCACCTGTCAGTTATCACAACCACCACAGACGCACGCAAGTCAAGAAGCACCTTCTCTGCAGCATCGAAGTGCCTTCACTTGTCACAGCCAGGTACAGATAGTGTTTTTCTTAAGCTTCGGCTCTTAAACCACTTAGTTAGGTTACTTAAAATATATCCATAGAGCCAGCCTGACTTAGGCAATAGCCCGAAATTCTTCTGCCGTTTTTATAAAATAAGCTATCACAAGTAGCAGTCACGTAATTTACTAGTAGGCTACTAGAACTGTTTTGTAATTTCATGGCTTACTAATTTCAGTTGTGTAATCGTAGTTTTTTTTTTTTTTTTTTTTTTGTCGCTTTATTTACATTCAAGTGATTTACAGGGCTTGTCAGATGTTACCAGCTCAGTAACGTTAACATCTGACAGGACAGGTTCAAGTTCATTTTTCTGAGGTGAGGAAACTTTATTTCGAAATAAGTTACGAAAATAACATCAGAATAATGACACTGACATAGCCTGACCACATCTCATCTGACAGCTAGCAGATACTGAATCAGGTAAAGTTAAGTGTTTTTTCTCCGGGGAGTCGACTCCAAAAGAGTTGCCTCTGACAGAAAAGTTAACCGCTTTTTTACACACATCTTTCAAAATAAAAGTCTCGTGTCAGCAAAACAGAATTTGTTGTTGTTTCTTTGACTGCACACTCCGAGACCCACTTTTGTGGAATTTTTAGGCACAATTTAGTCAATTTAGACTATTTTTGCTTTATTTCATCAATGAACATTTAAAAATTATAGTATAATTTCATCAGTAATCACATTACAGTTACTGATAGTAGAGGCAGTTTACAAAAAAAAAAAAAAAAAAAATAAATAGTGAATGTTCAAGAGCATTGTCTTTTTGTGAATTGGGGAACATTCAGGTAAATTGTTTAATTTCCATCCAAGTATGTTCAATTTCTTAAAAAAGGTTCCCTAAATTAATGCTACAACCCATTAGTTTAATGTTTTCAGCTTTGCAGATATGGCTTCTGGTAGAATCAGTGATTACTTTAAGCGAGTTTGCGAGGAGGATAACAAAGTGCAGACACAATCTGAGAATTACAAGCAGTTACAAAGTAATAATTCATGTTACTGATGAAATGCAGTACATTTATCAGGTCTGAAAGTAATGCACAACCACAAGTAGTGAAAATGACCAGCGAGGGAGAGGATCAGTGTCAGAGTGCACTACACAAGTAAGGAGAGGGTATTCAGTTATCAGGTCATAAGGAGTGCATTAACGCAAAATTGACTTTTTTACCATCTCAGATTTTCAAAAAAACACAGAGCCAGTGGCTTTGACTCTCAGTGGCTTAACAATTTTACCTGGCTGAGACATAGTAAGGAGGGCATGACATGCTATCTATGTCAAAAGCATTGTGCCCCCACGATGCAGCTTGCTTCTGGCTTTGTGAGACAGCCTTCTACAAACTACAGGCTGGATACATTAAAACGACATGAGATTACAGCTATCCATAAAGCAGCAGAAGAAAAAGAAAAATGCATTAAAGAAGGTAACACTTTTACAAAAGCCTTTAATTACAAAAATTCATATATAAAAGTTGTTTTAAAAAATATATATATTTTGTCTTTAGGGAAAACACTGCAGCGTGCCATAGCTGCACAAATGGACATGGACCACAGGGCTCTTGAAGGCTGCTTCAAAATAGTATATGAATGCCTCAAGCAAAAGTGGCCTCACCACACCAGTTATGAGCCCATTATTTCCTTGTGCAAGCGATTGGGCTGTGCTTATTTTGATGGTTTGAATGTAAATATTGCAGCCATTTACTTATGATTGTAAATGGAACATTTCCGCATAATCGCACTACCAAGTAGATCAGCTTTATTACTTTTCTGTCCCTAGGTCAGTTCCATATAATTGACGAAATGGTGGAAATCATCGGCCAGATTTTAGATGAACAGCTGGTGGCAGAGTTGTCCAAATCTCCAGTGTGGGGATTAATGGTTGATGAGACCACTGACATCTCTGTCACTAAACAATTGGGTCTTGTTGTGAGGTGAGATTACTTCATACAATTAAATAAAACGGATGTGTATATTCTAATTAAAATTACTTGGACTGAAAATATATTTTTCATATCGTTTTTTGGGACCGGACAAAGTGGGAAACACTGTAGTTAAAACCAAAGTTCTGCATTTGGTTGAAGTGTCTTCCGGGGATGCTGCAGCTTTGTATGACACTATAGTAAGAGTCATCAGAGATGACAAGTAATGATTGGTGAGTTATCTCTTTTGCTTTTACCTTTAATTTAGGTATTTGATGAGATTGTTAAATTGATAATTTTTTATTCTTTTAGGGAAAAAAACTGGAGTCGGTAAGAGGCTACAGGACGCTTTCCCTGGCCTGATAACTGTGCACTGTGTGGCACATCGCCTGAATCTGGCTGTGTCAGACTGCATTAAGGGGCAGAGGGGACACCCATACCTCGTCAAATATGCTAGGACTGTTGGAACGATCTTCTGGTTCTACCAGGCCTCCAGCAACAGGATCAGCAGTCTTAAGGAAATGGAGAGGCTTTTTGAACTCCCACAAATCAAACTGCAGGTTAACAGTATTCATTATTAGATTATTCACAGATTTGCTTTTCTGTCATTTATTAAGCTCATCAATGAATTTTGTAGGGAGGAAACACTACCAGGTGGGAGTCAAATAAGGAAGCAACAGACGTGATGCGTCGGATTCTCCCTGCTCTCATTGCAGACCTCTCGCTCCAAGCCCGAAATGAGCCAACAGCGCAAGGATTGCATTCCTTCGTAAAGGATGCATTCTTTCCCCCTGCTCTTTGCCTAATGCAACTTGTCCATGAGAAGATCCACCGGCAGTTTTTGGTTTTCCAAAAGAGAAACCTTTTTTTCTCCCAGGTGGGGGAGGAGGTATGCAATCAATACCAGTCTTTTCCGGGCTTTTTAGACAATTGCATGGTGTTCCATAAGCTAAGCTGTCATGTTTGACCTTAGGTCACAGTGCTGAAGACATCCCTGACACAGCTGAAAGAGACCAGCACAGTCAAGGACCGCTGGCAGGCATGGCTCCAATCAGATGCTGGTCTGAAGCCTCTGCAGGATGAGATCCCAGCATATTTCAAAGATGATGTATGGGAGAGATTCAAAAACACTGTAAGTATTATAGTGTATGACATACTGTACGAATTAATGTATATGTGTACTCAAGAACTGTTTTATTGATATTTGTTCAAATCTTCTACAGGTGATGGAGCCATTTTTGACTGCACTGGTTGAGAACATTGAGAGCCGATTCCCAAACACCAGCAGTTTGTCTGCATTCAGTGTGTTCTCTCCCAGACAGATTTTGACAAACTCTGCAGACTATGGGGATGTTGAGATGAGGACAATGGCAGAGCAGTTCCCAAGACTGAGGGAGTCTGATCTTATGTCAGAGTGGAACTCCTACAGACTGAGAGTGAGAAGTCCTGATCTGAAGGTACTATACTAATTGCTAACTGCACCACCAACACCAAAACAGTTTTAAAGAATAATTGTATTTTTTTTCTCACTTTGCTCTACTTCAGACCAAATCCCTGGAAGAGGTGCTTCTGTGGCTTGTATCTCCAGAATCCTCTGAGCTGTATCCCACCCTGAGCCTTGCAGCTGCAATTGCCCTCACAGCCCCTGTCCAGACTGCGGACGTGGAGAGGCTATTTTCTGCACTCAAAATTGTAATATATAAACACTGATATAATCTGTGACTCCATGGTTTCAGAATGTCTATCTATTCACAGGAATGGAAATGTGGCTATTATTGCCATAGGAATAATAATATTCAATTATTATTATTATTTTCTATTTGTTTGGCTTCCTAAAACACCAGTGTGAAGGTAATGTAGACTAAAACACTAAATCATAACTAAAAAGAGGGTTTAGTTTCCTTTAAAGTTCAGGTACAAGTCAATGCACTTTTCTTTGTTTAATTTGCACACTGAACATGGGATGGGGCTCTTAATTTTGAACTCTCTCAAAATGCACCAGATTAATAAATGTATCTTAAGATGTAAAACAATTTGATAACGTCCACCAAACACAGTCTCACAAAATGCTATGTATGACAAATCACAAATCCTGTCTCAATCTAAATGATAAGTTTCTTAATGTTCTAATATTTTTTTTTTTCGTAAGGTTAAGACACCATTGCGCAACAGACTAAAGAAGAGGCACTTGGATGTGTGTTGCAAAGTTGCCATTGATGGACCAGATCAGGAGGCCTTGGACTACAAAGAATGCATGAAGAGGTTTTATAAAATGAAAAATCGGAGGCTGAAATGTTCTGCTTCTGGTTGTGCACTGTGTAGTTGATAATGCAATGTTTGAAAAACCTGAAAGAGACACATTTTTCTGGTTGTGAAAATGTGTAAATGAAAGCAAATGATTGTTATTCAACCACAATGTTGTTAATATGGCCCCCTATGTACTGTAAATAAAATCGAATTATCTGATTATTAAAATACCTAAAAAAAAAGAAATACATGCTTGTAAAAAGTGGGGTTTTTTTTGCACCTTCTAGTGGTCATTATATATAAAAAGGCACACTACATGAAAGGTAATTTTCTTAGTTAGCTGTTAAGCTGTTAAGTTTTGAAAAGATTTCTTAATTTTTGCATTATTTAAGTCAGGTTAGTAACCAGACTCAAAGTGCACCAGATTAATGCATTTATCTTTAAAATGTACAAAATTTTCTTACCCCCTAGAGGTACCGAGCTATCGGATTTTGCCACCTCCGCCTCATTTTCAGCCAGGAAAAACCCTGTCTTAGCTTATTTTTTTGTGAGTTTGTGTTATTTGTAACAGTTTTTACCAAAACATGTAATTTGTTACAAAGAATGCCAGACACAAAGATGTTCAGGTGATCTAGTTTTCAACAACAAAAAGAAGAATGATGCACTTATATCGTCACTCTCCAAAAGTGATCATTTGATGTTAATAGATTATATACACTAACAATACTGTCTTGCCACAGACTGGACATTTTGAATTTTTTTAAATACATAATAGGGGATTTATTTTATTTTCTTTAAGACAGACATCAAGAATCAGCATATGAATCTCAACAATGGTGACATGTTTCATGCCGCAATGCATCCTGGGAGCCATGAGTTGTATACTCTAAAAAAAACGCCTAAAAAAAAAAAAAAATCCCTATAATGTATTTTAAAAATTATTATTCAATATTCAGTATTGTTAGTGAATATAATCTATTAACATCAAATAATCACTTTTAGACAGCCATATAAGTGCATGTTTCTACTATATGTTGTTAAAAACTATTTCACCTGATCATCTTTGTTTTTAGTTTTCTTTGTAACAAATTACATGTTTTGGTAAAAACTGTTACAAAAACCACAAACTTGCAAAAAGAGTCAAACTGCCCAACTAAAGGAAACACTCATCACCATTATGGTGACCAACCATTTTCAATAAATCATCAACATCTAAACCTCTGTTAATTCTCAATAATCAAGTCAAGTCATCTTCATTTATATAGCGCTTTTAACAATGTAGATTGTTTCAAAGCAGCTTTACAGAGATAAGCGTATAATTTAAGGTAACAGAGATTGTTTTGGCTTTATAGCGGTTCTTTAATAAAGTTATTTTCCAGCTAAAGTTAGTTTTGATTGATTTGCTTCCGTCGCAACGATCATTTGTTATTAAATTAGGGGCCGCTAAGACGACACCATTCTCTCTACACAGACTTTAAACGAGAACCTGTGAGAAACGCTGATGGCGTTCACATGCGCATTAAGAATGGGTTCTATAGTTATGTGTGTTTTAATATATGTGCGCAGGTTTGGAATTCCCTACAAGCCAAGCCTAAACAAAGTACTGGTGTTTCCTTATAATTTTTGATACAGAATTTTATTTTATTTGATCAATTCGGGGTAGATACGCAAATTGAGTTTTCCCGACGACGCCTTATCTGTATAGTGGTAGAGGGATCCTCCATAGGGAGAGACTAGTTGGCACTTCAGCACTGCGTTGACATCGGTCCAGGCGAAGGTCCTTCGTCAGATCTGGATACGGCCCGGATCCGGCAGGCTGCGGGAAAACCTCGGGATAAACACAGACACTAAAATTAGCGTAGATGCCATTCTTCTCATGATGTAACGAGTACATCAGGATTTATGGGAAGTGTTCCCGGTTCCGGCTGACCTAATCTATGCAGCCTAACACTGAATTATAGGAGTCTATAATATATTATGTGAAAGCTAGGTCAAAGAGATGTGTTTTTAGTCTAGCTTTGAACTGACAGAGTGTGTCTGCTTCCCAGACAATGTTAGGAAGACTGTTCCAGAGTTTTGGTGCTAAATAGGAAAAGGATCTACCGCCAGCAGTCGATTTTGATATTCTAGGTATTATCAACTGGCCGGAATTTTGAGATCGCAATAGACGTGAAGGACTATAATGCGTTAAGAGCTCGCTCAAGTACTGCGGAGCTAAACCATTTAGTGCTTTGTACGTGATCAGTAATATTTTAAAATTGATGCGATGTTTAATAGGGAGCCAATGCAGTTTTGACAGAACCGGGCTAATATGGTCATACTTCCTGGTTCTGGTAAGAACTCGAGCTGCTGCGTTTTGAACCAGCTGTAGTTTGTTTATTAAGCGTGCAGGGCAACCACCCAGTAGAGCATTACAATAATCTAGCCTTGAGGTCATGAACGCATGAACTAATTGTTCCGCATTTGTCAATGAGAGCATATGGCGTAATTTAGATATATTTTTAAGATGGAAAAATGCAGTTTTACAGATACTAGACACGTGACTTTCAAATGAAAGATTGGTATCAAAGAGCACACCCAGGTTCCTAACCGACGACGAAGACTTAACAGAGCAGCCATCAAGTGTTAGACAGTATTCTAGGTTATTACGTGAGGAAGTTTTTTGTCCAATAATTAGAATCTCTGTTTTTTCAGAATTTAGAAGTAGGAAATTACAAGTCATCCAATTTTTTATATCAGCTATGCATTCCATTAATTTAGTGAATTGGTAAGTTTCGTTAGGTTTTGAAGAAATATACAGCTGAGTATCATCGGCATAACAGTGGAAGCTAATGCCATGTTTCCTAATGATATCTCCTAATGGTAGCATGTACAGAGTGAACAGCAAAGTGGGCCTATGGACGGATTCAAATATAAAAAGAATGATGATGGTACAGTTAACAAGTACAAGGTTATTTGCAAGATTTGTAACAAGGAGTTTCAATTTCACCGGAGCTGTTCAAGTTTGAGGTACCATGTCAACGCCAAACATGCGTTTGCTGGGCCGTCAGGTTCAGCAAGTGGTTTGCGCCAGACCACGCTGAATGTTCGCAGGCAATTAACAAAATCAGCCTCAGATAATTTGACCAACACAATAGCAAAATGGATTGCAAAGGATTGTAGACCGCAGGTTTCCTTGATGTTTTGCAAGTGGCGTCTCAAGACTCATCCTATAAGCCACCGTCAAGAGCCACAGTTATGACGAAAATCCACAAGCTCTATGAAAACGAAAAAGGAAAAAGGAAAGAGGTCTTGGCTCAAGTAAATTATATCGCCCTGACAGGAGACCATTGGACATCAGTGAGTAACAACAATTACCTCGGAGTAACTGCACATTTCATCAGTGACACGTGGGAACTAAAGTCTCTTGCACTGACTATATTAAAAACTGAGGAGCGTCATTTTGCGGAGGCTTGTAAAGAACAGTTCCTGTCTGTTGCACGTAAGTGGGACATCGAGGGCAAGACGACAACCATTGGGACTGACAGTGCACGCAACATGGTTGCCGCAATTCGACTTACACGCTATGAACACATGAACTGTGTCGCTCACATGGTGAAGAGAAGTGTCACAGTGAGTCTTGCTGACAGCGGCTTTGTAAATGCTTTGGCCAAGGCTCGCAAACTTGTCGGTCATTTTAAGCACAGCCCAGCAAATGCTGTGGAGCTTCAAGCACAACAAGTCAGCCTGGGAAAGAAGCAAGAGCCATTGATCCAGGATGTTCCAACACGTTGGAATTCGACGCTGGAAATGGTCAAGCGCGTGAGCAGAAATAAAGAGGCTGTCATCGCAGCCCTGGACAAGCCCTGGAGCACAAACTCGTTTTGCCGACCGCAGCAGAGTGGGATAAACTGCAGAGGCTGGAGACACTTCTAGAGCCATGCAGGTAAATCAGTCTGTAACTTATCAAATAACATTGCTTTGATTATTTTCTGGAATGAATTAAACCAAGTCAAATATCAATAACATGTATGTATGTAAAAAATAATAATGATAATAATAATAATAATATGTTGATAACCACTGTTCTAATAATACACTGTCTCTGTGTGCATGTGTGTGTTTGTGTGCGTAGGTATGTAACTGAGCTCCTGGGTGGAGAGGCCTATGTCTCCTGTTCTGTGGTACTACCTTCTCTCTGCCACTTGCGTCTCAAGATGGAAGCCTGTGATGAGGACCCTGCATATGTGGTGAGATTCAAGACCAAGTTCAAGGAGGACCTAGCATCCCGTCAAGAACAGCTCAACAATGCATGGCTCCAGATTGCTACAGTTTTGGATCCTCGTTTCAAAGACTTTGAAATGCCTGCCCAAGACAGACAGGGAAGAGGTGTGGACCACACTTGAAGGGATGCTGCAACAAGAATCACCTAGAAAGTCTTCACAGACACATGATGATGGGCCACCCAGGAAGAAAATCAGCCTTCTGCAAATGGGCTCAGATTCAGAATCAGAAGATGAAGAGGTCCAACCTGCCATACAGAGGTACAGAGCAGAGCCCACCATTAAATTGGAGGACTGCCCCTTGAGGTGGTGGGCATCTCATTCAGGAGCCCATGAGAAGCTGGCCTCACTAGCTCACAAATATCTAGCCACTCCTGCAACCACTGTTCCCTGTGAACGACTTTTCTCAGTTGCAGGTCACATTGTGAACAAGAAAAGGTCAGCTTTACTTTCAGAAAATGTGAACAAGTTAGTTTGCCTCAGCAACTGGCTGAAAGATGATTAAGCTCAGTAGATTTGAAAGGTGATGTTCAAACAAAAAGACCAGTTTCAGTGCAACATGTTATAGTAGTTAGCAACTGGATTTGTAAACAACTGGATTAAAGAATGGAGGAAAAGGTAAAAGATTGTTCTTTGGTTTGATTTAAAAGTTTTATTGAAAATGTTTTTTTCCACATAAAAACGCAACAGATGACTCAAATTGTGCAAAAATGTGGTAGGCCACTGTTATGATTTGACTACATTTATTGCTTTCTGTTCAATTGAATACTGTAAATTGTACATCCTGGTTAAGAGGAATGCCAAAGAGGAAGCGATGGGACATTACAAAGACAAATATTATGGTGTGTAGTATGTTTCAGCTTGATTTAAACCACCATTATTTGGCTGTGTTAATAAACAGACATAATATGAAAATGATGTATCTGTGTCCTGTTATTTATCTTTTGGTATGCATTTCAGAAAAAAAAAAAGGTTATTATAATGTAATTGCAAATAGTGATTAATCCTGATTAATCCACTGAAAATTCTGATTAATTTGATTAAAAATTTTAATCATTTGACAGCCCTAATTATAATAAAAGAGGACTTGGGGCAAACATGCCACCCAATCCCTTTTTCTAGATACCGGCAGAGTGCGCAACAAATTATGCAGGGTCCAGTTAAAACGCTCGCACTGACCGTTTCTAGCTGGATGGTAAAGGGTCGTGCGAGACTTCTCCACTCCATACAGGCCACAAAGCTGGTGGATCAGTTGAGACTCAAAATTACGTCCCTGATCCGAATGCAAGCGACCTGGGATGCCAAGTTTATAAAACCATTCATTAACCAAGACCTGAGCCACGGTTTCAGCACGTTGGTCCCGAGTAGTAACGGCGAGGGTGTATTTACTGAAGATGTCAGTCATTACAAGCACATTTTCTACTCCTGACCTAGATGGCTCCAGCAAGGTAAAGTCAATGGCCAGAATTTCGTTTGGCCTTGAAGCCAAAGATGACCCATAAAACTCTACGCCACTGGCTGCGTGTCTTTAGCAACATGACATCTTTCACATTCCTGGCACCAACGGGCAACATCCGAGGCCAGACCTGACCAGTAACACCGCCGTCGGACCAATTCAGCAGTTCGCTCAATGCCCTGATGGCCATGACACTGATGCAACTGCGTAAGCACTTCTGACTTCAGCGCAGCAGGCAATAGCAGCTGCAAGACCTCCTCCCCACCGTTAGGACAATGGACTCTACGATAAAGTACCCTGTCTCGCTCCACAAAATGGTCCCACTGGTAATCTATACATTTTTTTATAAAACAGACAATATATTTTTCCTTTTAAGGACTTAACATGAACATAATATTCCACATAGCACATAGTATATTATTGATCTCCAGAACCTGCTGACATAGCTGTCTTTACATGTCTTACACAGCTGTTATTCATGTTGGCTAATTTGGTATTATCATCAACTGATACAAAACAAGTACATATTTATTCTCTGGAAGCCTGGCTAAATAAGCAAGCACTGTTGCTGTATTCCTAGCATGGGCTAGACCCACAGTCACTACTCAGATCCTAAATACAGACATTGTCTATAATCATAAATACCAGGATACATGCACTAGTTTTTATAAACTATAAATTCCAATTCCTTTTGTAATAAACCAAGAAAGATAGTTTATCCATTATTTTCACCCCCCGCCCATTATAGACCCTTTAGGTTCAAAACACAATGGTTGTCAAACTGAAAATAAAAACAACAACAACAACATAAAAATAAATAATAATAATAATAATAATAATTATTATTATTATTATTAAAGATGCTGTATGTAACTTTTCTACTAAAATGAATCCTTTTTTTATTGCCTGTGTGTGAAGGGGTTGTAATCTCACATTAAAATGATCCACTTTGCGGGTTTTGCTATTACCTCGGAAAGCAAGTAGGCCTATTCTTATTTTTATGTGAAGGTGCCGGGTCGGATTTACCGCAAAATCCAGTGACGTGACCTGCACGAGCGCTCCCGAGCCTCTCGCCTCGTCTAGCCTACTGCCTTTGCACTCAACAGCGACGACACTGCAACTTATGACATGGACTTATGACTTATGCAACTTATGATATGACATGTCTGATAACACTAAGAAACGACCTGCTCCCAGCACAACACAGACTCCAACACAAACTCCACATATTGATAAAAAACAAAAACAAAAAGTTTTTTTCTGCTCAAGCTCGTAAGGCCAGACATGAATCGGATGAACTTCGGGTGAAAAAACACGGCTCGACATCGGCAGGGCATTTGAATCATGGAGAAACCTTATCTACAAACCTAGAATGTATCAATGTATTTCCTGAAGAAAATGTGAAGTGGTGCTTGCAATGGCAAAATTCGGCACGGTTGATAGGGTTCATACTTATCATGGTATGAGCATGGAGCATTAGTTCAACGTCAAGCTGATAAAAGTAGCCTATTATTGTAACGTTGCAGTGGGAGTTTACCTGAGTTTCCAGCATGTTGTGTGATGCGTCTCAGTCTGAAGGTACCCACAGTGCTCGCTCATAAATTCGAGCATGCGCTTGTAAACTTATTGGTTGCAATCTGAAACATCACCGCTAGAGGTCGCTAAAAACTACATACAGCACCTTTAAGACCCATGATAATCCATCTAAGTACTTAAAGTCTCTACTGAATTCATCCTTCAGTTTACAGTCAAATAGCATGTACCATCTTATTGTATGACATCTTGTACCTTTTATTTTTTTTTAAAAATAGAAATAAAATAAAACAAATTCACATCATCATTTCAATCATTATTTTACCACTAAAATATAGAATTGTTCCCCATTCTGCTTAATAAAACTTATGTTCATTCCTTATCTTTACATCACGCCTTTACGTTACACCCTGTTAATCATACTCAATGACTTATTATTTTTATCTGAAACTCACTTTTCATATCATTTCAACTTAATTTGACTTAACAGGCGTTCATAAATAGTTCCATAAATTCTATCAGAAATTTAATTTTCATAACATATTTTTCTATTATATTTCTTCTCATCTTTCTCTATTTCCCTACATGCCAGTTCCTTTTACATCCTTTTCCTTTCTTTTCGCTCTGCCTCATCTAACCAGTACATTATTGTTTACAATCCCCACACACACACGTCTCATACTGTTTACGTAGTAGTAAAACCAAGATGGCGCCAGTGTGTGTGGCAGGCCGTCTGTTGTCTCTAGCCTTAACTGTGTTTGTGTTGTTTTTATTAACTACTTTTAACAATGTGGACTCTCTACTGGTGTATGATCGCCAGATACTAGAGGGCTGCATTGGGATTGAGTCCCGCCGGGTCCCGCAGAAAATGAAGCCGTGGGGCTCTACAAGATACTGCTGAACATTAGATCAAATATGGAAAATATGATCATTTATAATTCTGGTGGATCGAAAACCTTACTTCACCTGCACGAGGTACCTGCGTATCTCTGCCGAACGCCGTTTCCTGCTCGGAAGAAAAAGCGACATAAACGGCGGGGGAAACGTGGCGGCCTGCTGATAAAAATTAAATCCCGTCTGGCAGTTTCCTGCAATCTCCGTAGAACATTAGCGGAGTATCAGATAGACGGCTGCAACTATATTTTCATGCGTTCTTTGGATCCTGTTTACAGCTGGCTGTTACCGGTGGTCGACGCCGACAAGGAGTCCAGGGCTCCCCGTTCCGTGTCCCCCCGCTTTCGGAGAGGTGGAGTCAACACATCGTGTCTACGGGTGTTGGATCGTGAGCCCCGGATAGCAAATAACCCTGCTCCGGCCAGGATTGCCCTGGTAAATGCCAGGTCGCTGGTAAACAAAACTTTTATCTTAAATGATTTTTATACTTCAAATAACTTGGATCTACTGTGCGTGACTGAAACCTGGATGAACGAGGGTGAGTTAAGCCCCTTTTCGGAGATTTTACCCTCAAACTGTGACTTTTTTAACTCTCCACGACTTAAAGGACGGGGTGGAGGAATTGCGATTATTTTTAAGGAAAAGTTAAACTGTCGGCATGTGATGTGCAACTTCTACTCAAGCTTTGAGCTGATTGTATTTGAGCTGAATCAACCTGACCCAGTGCTATGCGCTGTGATTTATCGTCCTCCCAAATACCATAAAGACTTCATAAACAACTTCTCCGATTTTCTGGCTGAAATCATGCCGAAGTATGACAGAGTTTTAATTGTTGGAGATTTTAGTCTCAGGCGCGGCACGAGCCGCGTGGAAAACGCGTGCATTCTAGAAATAGAACCGACGCCTATTTTTCACGCGACACGCAAGCGTCTTGGAAGCGTTTCCATGCAAAATTGAATAGGAAAATCTGTTTATTTGTCATTTTGACACGAATACATATTAATAAATGTCCTTTTGATGTTTAAAAGTGTCTAGGTTTTGACATAAATGCAAATATAAATGTAATTTTACAAAATATGATCGATTTTCAAATACTGCTGTATTGAATGAACAGCTTTTAGCAAACTCTATTGCTATACTGAGATGAGGAATATATACTGTATGTGTTTTGTCAAAAATAAAGTCATCAACTAACTAATGAATCCTTTACTTTGAGATACGTATGATACAATGTATACTTTAGTTTTGAAAGACGTTGACTAGTTTTGAAAATATTATAAAGTATGTATGTGCATGCATATATATATATGTGTGTGTGTATATATGAAGAGTTCAGATGCAAAAGCCTCTAAATGCCATCTGAAATTTTCTCCTAGAATGATCATTTTTATGAAGCTTGTATATTTAAGTTAGCTATAGGTGACACGTCACCTGAATGAATGGCTCATTAAGTATGCAGGGACGTAGTCTCACCAGGTGTGAACTACTAAATATGCATGATGCTGTTGGAGCGTTTACGCCCCATCCGCATATTGGCTTTCCAAACTAAAAGTGTTTCACAAAACTAAAATCAATGTATCGTTTTTTTGTGGATGATTAGGCAGGATGATTTTCATATCATTTTGAAGAAAAAACACTAGGCGATGAAATCCATTAGTCAAAAGTCTTATTGCCACATATTTAGTATGTGTTTTGTGGCCTTATTTCAGAAACTTTAATTTTTAGTTTTTTCGATAACCATGCATAAACATTATTCTCTCAAAAATGAAAACATGTACATACATGTGGCTCACATATTATGGAAGTCCTGTTTGTGCTATATAGAGTGAATTTACACCTTTGCCATTAATATGTTTATAAGCAACTGAAAAAAGCACAAATGTCAGGGCATGTCAGAACATCTCAAGGACCCCAAAAACACCCCAGACCCCAGAGGGTTAACTTGATGCAGTTTGTGGCTAGCTCTACACATGAGCACGGACACACATTAGACCTGGTTTTATCGTGTGGTCTACCTGTCAACAATATTAATGTTTGTGATGCTACTTTTTCTGACCACATGCCTGTGTTATTCGAGATTTGTAGTCCTAAACCATGTGTTCCTGCTCGTCGCTGTCGCTCATTTAACTCTTTAACTGCAGAATGGTTTACTGATGTTTTTAATAGCACAAACATGGCCTTCTCAGTGTCCACTCTGCATTATAATACTGATGAGTTAACATCATTGTTTTATACTTCTTGTCAGAATGCACTGGACATTGTTGCCCCTTTCAGGACTATTCGTGCTAAGCCAAAATCTGAACCGTGGCTAAATGACATTACCCGTGCTGCTAGGCACGAGTGCAGGAGAGCTGAACGCCAGTGGAAAAAAGATAGGCTGCGGGTTTCGTCTGAGATCTTGAAAGACAGCTTGTTTAAATATCCAAAAGCTGTAAAAACGGAAAAGTCAAGGTATTTCTCAAATATCATCGCAAATAATTCTCACAAACCTCGTGTTCTGTTCAACACTATTAATTCTGTTTTAAATACATCTCAACAAATGACTTTGGAATTTTCCAAAGAAACATGTGAAAACTTTTTGCAGTTTTTTAATGACAAGATTGTGACTGTTAGAGCTAATATTGTTCACCCTTCTGCTGATATGTCTTCTTTCTCTGTATGTTCCTTTGTTTTTAATCAGTTTGAACCAGTGTCTCTTGCTTGTTTAAAAGACATCATTGACAAAATGAATCCATCTGTTTGTCCCACAGACATTATTTCCCCAGATTTCCTAAAAAAGGTTTTTGAAACCCTTGGCCCTACAATATTATTGATTGTAAATAGTAGTCTCATTCATGGAGTTGTACCACCACATTTTAAACACGCAATAGTGGAACCACTGATTAAAAAAACAAACCTGGATTCATCGGTTCTTGCTAATTTTAGGCCCATTTCGAAACTCCCGTTTCTTTCTAAAATATTGGAAAAAGTTGTTTTTAAACAATTACTGTCCTTTCTAGACTTGCATGGTCTGCAAAAAATTTATCAATCTGGTTTTAAATCACTTCACAGCACAGAAACGGCCCTGTTAAAAGTTTATAATGATTTATTATTGGCCACTGACACAGGTAACTATGCTGTTCTTATGCTGTTAGATCTTACTGCTGCTTTTGACACCTTAGACCAATACATCACTTAAAATGTACTCAAGTAATAGTAAAATTACACAATTTTTAAACAACTCAAAAAAGTACAATTTCTGAAAAAAAAATACTTAATTACAGTAACTTGAGTATTTGTAATTCGTTACTTCACACCCCTGGGTTTCGACACCACTACAAATGGCTGTTCCCTCAAATAACGCCCTATTTTGAGGGTTAAAGGGCACTTTTGGATTCAGCCAGGGGTTTAAATAGACAGACTAACGAGGTAACAAGGTGATTAGTGGATAAGAAACCAGGGGTCCGTTCTTCGTACGTCGCTAACTCACTTAGCTGGATTAGATTGTTGGCGATTTGGCATGATCTTGGATTGTTTGGTTCTTCAACGCTCATCCCGGACTTGCTGTCATAGCAACAGGTGCGCAAGCTTAAACCGGCTCGGGAGCAGCTTATTTCATGTTAACAGGATTAGATCCCGGCTTCATAAGCGGAGCTGATACGGGAAGTCCAGCGCAGCACGATAGTGCACTTTCTTTCTGAGATATATATTTTTTTTCTCGTTTTAGTTTTTTTTGTGGCATTTCCAAGCCACTTAAGACCCAATGTTGTAAAGCAGTTTTTTATTTTATTTTTTTAGGCTATCATAATTTATGAAGATCATGCAATCATGACCATGCCGATTACAGATATGTCACTCAGGCTTCACTAACGTGATTGGTACCATAGACTATAGGCTATAGGCTGCCATCAAGGCCTCAATGAAGGGGATTATGTGAACAGAAAGGGGGTTCACAATGTAAATGTGCAGCCCAGTTACTATTGGGATTCTTAATATTCCAGATTAGTAATATTATATCAAATAAAAAAAGGCAGTTGACTAAAATCTTCCATATCACAAATGTGAAAGCAAAATGGCCAGGATCTGTGCATGACTTAAGAATTTTCAGAGATTCACATTTATGCACATTATTTGAAAGTGGTAAGGAAAGTTCCACAATTAAATATCAAGCTCACTGTATTACATACACTTATGCTGATCCTAACAGAACTGCATTTCTTCATAGGTGATTATGACATGTTCCTGCAGACAGGTGTTTTATGACCCCATTCCCTGACCCAAACCAGTTACAGTGCAGCACCAGGACAAGGGCACACAATGAAATGAACTTTGGCTAACTAAAGGGAAGATGTCAGTGTCTGAGAAGTCTGAGGGTTGCACACCTGACAGGGCCTGTGACATTGCTGCATGTGCCATATTACACAACATTGCCAAAAAAAACCAAAAAAAAAACACTTTTCATTAAATGTTTAATAAAAGACTAATATGCTTAGTTCCTTGAGTTTTATTTCAATTGTTCTTTGTAAAGAAAAGCCAGTGGTCAAGTGCCTGCAACAAGAGATATTAGACACATGCCTCATGCAACAAATAAAAAGGAAAAGTTGGCTATCCACTGCCCACCTGTAGGCCTATGTCTCCTCTGTCTGTGCAGACTCTTCTAGGCCTTTCTGTAGATGTGGAATCCTGCAACTTATATTGCAGCCATAAAGCAGACAAGTATAAATTAAGTAAAGTTATTTATGCACTCGCAGGTAGGCTAGTTCCTCCATATGACAGTTATCTGAGAGGGTTTATTCACTGTCCAGTGCAATGGAAACAAATGGACATTACAAAGTCTTATACTTTCTTTCCTTTGGAAAGTTAGAAAATGTCCACTTACTGCACATATTTCAGCCACCACTTTCTTGGGAACAGATACAAGTATTGGTGTATTATGTAAAAGTGCACAAAAGAGGAAAACATAATGTCATTACATTTACAATTAACTACACTGGGGAAAAATGAGACCAATAACTCATGGCAAAATATTTTTACATTAACATAAGTTTATCAGTTTTCACTTTCACAAGTCAAAGCAATTCATCATTACTCAAGATAACAGTTTAAATGACTATACGGCCTTAATTTAATGCAGCAAAAATTATTTTACAGTGTTAGGCTACTAAGATCTGTTCTTTTCTTTTTTTCAGCCTTTTTCTTGGTTGCTTTTGTAAACAGAACAACATTTATTTAACAGTGCCTTTTATAAAAGAGACTATAATATAACTAAAAATGACCATAATGTAGAATATTTTTGTACTTCACTTTTATTTGTTCCCATGTTCTAGTGTGGTGACTCTGACATTACAATGAACAAAGTAATTATGCAATTATTAAAATACACAAATATAGGCTAATAAGTGATAAAAACATCTAACATGGCCACTTCTAACGGATTTAAATTGTCTGCTACTTTTTTGCCAGCCCTCTCTCCTGGCTTTTGCAGACTTTGAGGTGTTCTCTGGCGTTTTGATTAAACATTAAAATTCCGCATAAACTTCGACTTTTAGTTCTTGCTCTGCTGAGGAGAAAAACTGAGCGCGCTCTTTGGCCACGCTGAGCAGCCAATAGCAGCGTTGCTGATCAATGTTTCTACTATCGATACATATCCCCTTTTAAACCAGTTTGACGTAGGGTGTCGTGGGGATTCGCAAACGACAACGGGCGTCGGGACGCAAGATTCGATCGTTTCATCTCGTATAGTTACACCAACAACAAAACACAGCAATGTCAGATGGTACTAAATTACATTGAAATACGTGCTTATATCGCTACAGCAGTACAAAAACACACACAGAGATAACTTATTTAACGTATAAGGTTGCATTAAGCCTATGACCTTTACTCGTGTCCATAAACGTTAATTTAACTGACTGCTAAGGACTGAAAAATGTTTTCTTAACTTACCTGATGTCGCCAGTATTTTTACAGACCACGTACGACCCCTTCCTCTGTTCACATTCCAGCTTTTGTTCTTCATTGATATCAACGTAAATTCGCTCAAAATTTAAGAATTCAACAGGCAGATATAAAATAATCCAGGTCTGACCGAGTAATCAATGCAAGCAGCAGCTGCTCAGTGCTCAGTGCTCACCGACCGAGAGTAACGGACGTATTTTCAAATTTAAAATAGGCGCGCAGAGCCGCGCACATTCTCATTGGATAGTTTCCTGGAAGACAGACAGATTAACCAATCATGCTCAAAGTAAAACGGCGAAATAACCAATAACAATAGTTTGCGCGAGTTAACATAGCGGTGTATTGAGTTTTATTTGCAGTCTCCCAGCAAACATTTGGACGTTTAATGACCGTTGAAAAGACGTCCGTCCGAGACGTCCCGTCATGGTTGAAAAATAGTTCCAAAATGAAAGTTGAACCGACGTCTTTGACGTCGTCTGGCCGTGAATTCCACGTCTTTTCTGCGCGTCCCTGGACGTCTAAATGGGTTTTTTTTTTTTAGTTCTTCTGGATGTTTATAAGATATATATATATATATATATATATATATATATATATATATATATATATATATATATATAATCCTGCATATAAACTAATCACACCCATATTGTGTAACATCGTGAAAGGCAATCATTTAGGCTATTTTTACACATCTGAACTTGACAAAGGTTCTAAAAAGGTCCAAATCGGTCCGGTCAGACCTGAACGTCTATAAAACCGTTTAATCACGTGTACATCAACACATTATTTGTGGACTGAAGCAAAAAATAGTGCTATAATTTAGCACAACATTTTATTGTGAATATTACATTTGAAATGTCTTCCAGTTGTTAGAAATAGTACAATCTGGTAAAATCTGTGGTAATGGCATTTTCTCTAACAGTTTCACATTAAGGTTAAGCAGACATTAATCAAACCAGAATATAACAAAAGTACAGGAACAGTCAATGCATTCCATTTTAGAGTCTTTCTATAATATTCCATCATTGATGAATAGAAGTCAGAGCTGTGGCAGTACTAAGTTTCAGTTACTAACAGTCTTGCATTACTGTTAAACAGCCATAAATAAAAGTTTTTAGAGTCTATGAAATTTATGGCTTTATGGTTTTTGTTTTGTTTATGGCTCATTTTTTAAATCCACCACCCTCAGCTGTTCCTGGAGCGTTCTTCAGGTGTTCCTCCACTGCTGCATCAACGTCTGAGTCTGGAGCATTTGGGCTCCACCTCTTCACAGCATCTGAGGAAAGAGAATATGGTTTAAAAAAAAAGAGAAAGGCTAATTTCTAGGTAAAATGTACTTTTTTTTTTTTTAAATGTCGGAAAATAACCATGTTATTTTACTGCATAGTAATCGTATGCCAATAAAAGATGTTCTGCATTACAAGGTGTTCGAATAGTGGGAAAAAAAAACAGCATTTGCCCTCTTCAATACTGTGGAGCCCTTAAGAAAGACCCTTCACTAGGTGTGTAACTGTAAAAGTGAAAAGGACATTTCTGATAAAGACAGATGGTCTTTTAAAGAATGTCCCCGGAATAGATAAAAGTTAACAATAAAAAGGACATTAATATTAGACAAGGAACAAGAGATTTTTTTTTTTTTATGTCATAAGGCCAAAATTACCTTGAATTACATCGTACAAAGTGTAGCGTTGAATGACTTCTTTTCAATTTGGCCACCACTCCTCATATTGAAAACAGCCATTAAAGCATTTGACATGACTCTGTGAAAGAAATTACACAGGATTACTTCACCTCAAAAAAAAAAAAAAAAAAAAAAAAAAAAAATCCAAGTAAAGGTCAATTTAGGGGAGACTGAATTGACACCGAGCGAAAACAATGGTATCAATAATCATTCAATACTTGGTTAAATACTGGTACTTCTAACAAAGGTTGACAACAAACTCCAAATAAGCCAGTGTTTTAAACACACCATATATAGTTAGTTAAATTTTATTTCTGTGTCATGCCAAACATTTGGCCCATCCCACATGGGATTACAAGACACCACAAACTTATTTAGCAAACATTTTCCGGTCGCATACAAATCATTCTGAGAAATACATGAATACAAACATATATATACACATATACACACAGCATATACAAACAAATCCTCATCTACAGATCATCTCGATAAAGAGCTTTTTTCCTCTTCTCCCAGGCTTTCTCAAGATAATTGGCTAATTTATATGTTTCACATGTGAACAGCCAGCTCAGTCTTTGAGCATCATCCATATTTACCAAATCAATCTCTGATTTTATCCTACAAAACAAAAATCACGCTGTTCACAATAATTAGATATATATTATATTTCTTTCAGTTGACATGGGGTAAGCGCTCCTTGAGGGTCTGGTGCCAGCAATTTCAAAATGTAAAGATTTGTAAAATGTAAATTCAATATTGGATAGGACAACCCCATGGCTGGAAGAGACCATTAGCACACACACCCTCACTTCTGTGCTCTCTCCCAAATGCAGCGGTCCAGAGGCAAGACAACATTTGGAAATTCTGTTAATGAAAACAAAACACACACAAACTTAAATAAGAGGGTAGTTAAATAAAAACAGTAAACAATATTGTTTTATTTTATCTACTTTGTGGATGTAGCAAAGATTTAGACTTCTTGTAATCCAATAGGCTATGTGCACAAGCGTCGTGACGAACTTCCGCTATTGTCAGCTGTCGGCATATCAGTTTCCGGTTTACGGCCGCTTCATCGGCATCCGCTGTAAACAAACAAGATGAGTGCTGCTGTTGTACGAAATAAAGAGATACTATGTGCGTGACACATCTAAGTTTCTAAGAACTGTAGGTGGATCTTACGGCCGTTTCCCACATACTCCGTGTGTGTGTGTGTGTGTGTGTGTGTGCGGTGCAGGAGCAGCACGCGCTATAGTGCTTCACATATGATGCGTTTGCAGTGAATAACTGATTCACGGCTGTACCACAAACACTTACTATTTTTATTTAAAACCCCGAAGTTACGCTGCAACTTTTATTTAATAAAATGTTTTTTTTTCAGCATTGCGATTCTCTTTGTACACATATAACCTACACTCTTTAATGGACGCATGCACGTTTAAACACAATTTAAACATCGTAGGGCTATTATTCCATGCATTACTTATATTAAGTTGCTCAAGCAAGTGGTCAAATATTTAACTGTAAATTGACAAAAACAGCCGACTCTCATGCCTTTTCTTTTCCATTTAAATTTTAATCAAATCAATCTTGCATGTCACAAAGAACTTGTTTTTCCACCTCCACGAATGAGAGTGTTGATCATATGGCGCCTTGTTGAAGTAAATTGTAGTTTACCTTGCTTTACCCCGGTCTTCTAAAAGTAAAAAGATGACTGTGAAAAATAGTAGTAGGCCTATATAATTAAATGCATTTATGGTGAGATTACAATTTATTGACAAATTACAATTTATCTAGATCGTTTCCACACCGAGTCTATTTCTGCTGTGCTGCGAACGCTGAATTAAAATGACAGCGCATGTTTCGTGGTCAAAATTAACAAAGATTGACATGAAAATGTAGTAATTTCACCATAAATGCGTTTAATTAAATAAATTGTAGTCTCATTCGTGGAGGTGGAAAAACAAGTTCTTTGTGACATGCAAGATTTATTTGATTAACATTTAAATGGAAAAGAAAAGGCATATGAGAGTCGGCTGTTTTTGTCAATTTACAGTTAAATATTTGACCACTTGCTTGAGCAACTTAATATAAGTAATGCATGGAATAATAGCCCTACGATGTTTAAATTGTGTTTAAACGTGCATGCGTCCATTAAAGAGTGTAGGTTATATGTGTACAAAGAGAATCGCAATGCTGAAAAAAACATTTTATTAAATAAAAGTTGCAGCGTAACTTCTGGATTTTAAATAAAAATAGTAAGTGTTTGTGGTACAGCCGTGAATCAGTTATTCACTGCAAACGCATCATATATGAAGCACTATAGCGCGTGCTGCTCCTGCACCACACACACACACACACACACACACACGGAGTATGTGGGAAACGGCCGTAAGATCCACCTACAGTTCTTAGAAACTTAGATGTGTCACGCACATAGTTATCTCTTTATTTCGTACAACAGCAGCACTCATCTTGTTTGTTTACAGCGGATGCAGATGAAGCGGCCGTAAACCGGAAACTGATATGCCGACAGCTGACAATAGCGGAAGTTCGTCGCGACGCTTGTGCACATAGCCTATTGGACATAGTCAACTATTGTAGCCATATAATAATCATTCACAATGACTAAATCCAAGGTAGCCAACCCTGGTCCTCGAGAGCCACTCTCCTGCTGGTCTCCAAACTATCCCTGCCCTACTTCCTGCTGACTAATAATGGATCAGGTGTGTTGTCAGTCAGAAGCTGGAAGGGCAGGAATAGTTGGAAAACAAGCAGGGCAGTGGCTCTGGAGGACCAGGGTTGGCTACATATTTTAAATTGTGAAGTGATAAGACTGCTGTTCAAATGTACACTTCACAGTGTAATACTGCATTAGTTACTATAAAATTAGCTGGCTGTACTTTAGCTTTTTCCTTGAGCAATGACAGACATTATAGGCTCTATATTTGTAACTGTATGAAAAATTATTTAGAAAAATGTATGTTTGTATTTAAGGTATATTGTGTATAAAATAAGATGCAAATAGCAAAGTTCTCACATAAAATGGGGTGTCCTCTGGGACTGGGATGATAATGCAGAATTTGGAACTGGAGACAATAAAAACAAATGGGTGAAAAATATTTAAGGTAAGAAAGGACACTTTAACCAATAAACACCATAACTATATGGTAAAAAAAAAAAAAAAAAAACACACCTTTATGAAGGACATTAAACAAGAAACAAATGCAATGTCTCTTTGGTTCTGCCAGATGGCCTGGAGAAGGATTCCTGAACTCTACGTCTGACAGATGGCTGTTCGTTATGTGACCCTGAAAGAAAAATGGAAACTTAATGTAATTTCGTCAAGTACAACAAACAAAATCACGTTTAAAAAAATTCACTGAAGTGATTACAAAATTGGTAATCTTAGAGTATGGTTAGAGAGCAACTTTGTAACAGAGCAAACCTGAGCCAAACACATTAACTGCCTTAATATAGAGAGCACATAAACTGCCCTCCAAGTGACAATAATACACTCACAATACATTCCAAATATGATCAAAAACTGAAGATTTGTTCTTTGCATACAGACAATATTTATATTCATTATGCAAAAAGGCACGGCCATAAAGCATTACTTAAGCATTTAAAGCTGAGGCCATAGGTGAGGAATCAGGTAAAGTTAGTCTCCTTCCTGATACTTGACTATTTTCATTGTGCATTAACCTCACCTGCACAAATAGTTGATTTTATGGTAGTGTAAGATATAAACAGTAAATCACAGAGACGTTTTGGGATATTATGTTAACATTTATGCAAAACACCTCCTGACTCATGAAATATCCGAAATGGTCCGAACTAATAAACGGTCCGTAAGCACAAACGAGTAGCGCAGTTTCGTTCCGCTTTCTTTCTTTTTTTTTTTACCATTCGCTGCTGGGCAAATGTTGCGGTCGCGCCAGCGCGACCTATAACAAAATTTGGTCTCACCGGCAGAAAAAAATTAGCCTGGTTCTACCAGACTCTCGTACATTTAATTTGTACTTGTAAACTCTTTGTAAAGAGTCTGTCCCTCTCCATTGACAAGCGCTAACTTCACTGAAGGCGGATACTCTGTTGAAGCAGAGAATGTCTAATGTTACATTTATAATACAAAATGTACTTACCCAACAGCAGATTTTTAGTAATTCGGCAACACAACAATGCACCCTCAAATCCTGCTCGCCTCGTGGTTGCTATGCGTGGTTGCAGAGCCCGTCTGCTGGTGGTTGTAGAAAAACGGGAAAATGGCTGCTTTATCGCGAGATAATATATCATATCGTTGGATTTTGCAATATCGCGAGATTTGCTACAACATCTCGGTGGCACAGTTTTGACCTGTAAAGCACGTCAGTGTACGTCTTTTCGAACCTCTTAAAACTACTTGGGGCACTTAAATTAATTATTGCAGTATCAACCAGTGTAAGCATAATTGCATATTTCATAAGGATTTCATAGAGGGTCATGATGGACTATAAATGCACGTGTAAAGGACGTCACCTACTGGACATCCACTTAAAACGACTAAAATGCAGTGGCTTTACAATCACTTAACCACACTGGGCACTTTGTGATTATAATTTATTTAAACAAGATAAAGTAAATATATTTACTTTGTATACAAATCGTGTATTTCATATAAAGATAATTCCTGTTTTTTTCTGTCTTGCTAGACGTGTAAAGGACGTCATTGGACGTCTTCACAACCTCTTAAAATCTAATTGGGCAATTAAATTAATTATTGCAGTATTAACCATGCAAGGATTAAGCACAGCTTTTGCATATTTAACAAGGATTTCATAGAGGGTCATGATGGACTATAAATGTACGTGTAAAAGACGTCGCCAGGTGACGTCCTCTCACCCGATACACTATATATTGAACTACACTTAGCTAAAAGTCAAAATAACAATTATACATGCAACCCCAGAGAACTGTAGACATGTACAAATGTATCTGAATGCATTTTTAGGAAATGTTCTGTGTTACATATTTTTACCGATTTATGCCATCCTACCGCGACTATTTTTGGCCAGGGACACGACGTTGCCGTCGGACCAATGTTTGCTGGGCTGTATTATTATTTAATTACCGTATATACCCTACTATAAGACGAGGTTTTTGTCCTAAAAATAGGCTGAAAAATGGGGGGGTCGTCTTATATTCGCGATATAGACAAAATTACGGGGGAAAAGGGAGAAAGAACAACGGAATTAATATGAAATAGTGACTGAAACGCGACAATTAGTCAATTAGTCAAATGACATAAATGTAATAATGCAATGTAAATGGTTAGGCAAGCAGAAAAAATTGTAAATTCACACAAAATCACATAAGGCAAAAGGTTTCTGCTGCACTGCTCTCTTGAGGGTGAAACTATTATTGTTAATAATGATAATTATATTTTAACATATACAGAGCTGTTATATCAAAAAAATTATGAAATGCTAATTAATTGTCACAATAATGTTAAAAGGCAGATATTTCTGTTGTATGTTGTTTCAACGTACAGATCTTGTAAAAATGTCAACATTGATTTAGAAGTGTTTTATCTTTTACTTTTTTCTTTTCTTGTTTTGTGATTCTTGTACTTGCTTAATAAAGTAACTTTAAAAGTGAACTACTGCTTTCTGTTCATTGAATACCTTTAACATGTTAGTATAGTTTAGTGGATTACATGTAATGATTGTATTTAGGGCTTTACTGTAAAATAAGGTAACCCAAACAGACAAATATGGTAGCCCATATATATACCCGTTGTGGCCCATAAGAGCCTTAGATAAGACCTATCTGGGTCCCATCATCAACCCATGTGGGCAGACTCCTGTAGGCCCTAAATGGGTGCTACCTAGGTTACCCATATGGGCCCGATATGGAGCCCATCAAGAGCCCATCATCAACCCATCTGGGCTAACACATGTGGGGCCACCACGGAAACCGCGGCCAAAATTATCTGGGTTCCCAGTTGGGTAGCCCAGGTAGGCCCCGGATATCATCCCATTTGCAGCCCGTTTTGGCCCCACATGTGTTGGCTGGGGATCTTGTAAAAATGTCAACCTTGATTTAGAAGGGTTTTTGTTAATTTTTTTCAACAACAAACTGACATTATTTCAACCATATTTCGACGTTGAAGGTCGGTCATGTGCTGGCTGGGCACTCATTTCCCATTAGTGAACTGACTAGGTCCCACTTAGGGAGCCCATCTGGGTTTGCCCATGTTGGACCTACTTAGTTGACCCAAGTGGGCCCCAGATAAGATGCCCATTTTGAGCCCATGTCCACTCTGTACCCCTGTAGCCCATTTGTAACCCATATGGGCCCCAGATAAGATGCCCATTTTGAGCCCATGTCCACACTGAACCCCTGTAGCCCATTTGTAACCCATATGGGCCTCAGATTGAAGCCCATTTTGAGCCCATGTCCACACTGTACCCCTGTAGCCCATTTGTAACCCATATGGGCCCCAGATAAGAAGCCCATTTTGAGCCCATGTCCACACTGTACCCCTGTAGCCCATTTGTAACCCATATGGGCCCCAGATAAGAAGCCCATTTTGAGCCCATGTCCACTCTGTACCCCTGTAGCCCATTTGTAACCCATATGGGCCCCAGATAAGAAGCCCATTTTGAGCCCATGTCCACTCTGTACCCCTGTAGCCCATTTGTAACCCATATGGGCCCCAGATAAGAAGCCCATTTTGAGCCCATGTCCACACTGAACCCCTGTAGCCCATTTGTAACCCATATGGGCCCCAGATAAGAAGCCCATTTTGAGCCCATGTCCACTCTGTACCCCTGTAGCCCATTTGTAACCCATATGGGCCCCAGATAAGAAGCCCATTTTGAGCCCATGTCCACACTGTACCCCTGTAGCCCATTTGTAACCCATATGGGCCCCAGATAAGAAGCCCATTTAGAATATAAAAACACAAACATAAACGTGTTGGCTGGGGTGTGTCATAGTGGGCGACAACCTACGTCGCGTCTGCGATGCTTCATGACATCACGACAGAAAGACTAGCATGTTTAATTTTATAACGGTCCTCCACGACGACGGCGCGCGAGTGAGTGAGTTCGCGAGTGAGTGTGTGTGTGTGTGAGAGAGAGAGAGAGAGAGAGAGAGAGTGCGTGTATGTGAGTTCGCGAGTGAGTGTGTGTGTGTGTGAGAGAGAGAGAGAGAGAGAGAGAGAGAGTGAGAGTGAGAGAGAGTGAGAGAGAGTGCGTGTATGTGAGTGAGTGTGTGTGTGTGTGTGTGAGTGTGTGAGACGGCTCGCGATGACTGGTCGGAAAGCAACGTGTAGTCTGACATGTTTCTTGTCCACGACATGACAAGATTTTTAGGAGTCAAAATCGTGTAATCTGACACAGTGACTATCGTAACAGACAAAAAAATCGTGTAATCTGAACCAGGCATTAATAAGCCTTTATCTGACAGAGTTCTCCTGTGCTGTAAATTACCAACAAATCTTATGAGTTCAATAATCTCTACTCAGTTTTTACACAATTAATAGTTTTGTGTTACTTTTGCATAACATTGCACCATTTCATGCTTTTCATCTTCAGAAAGATCTTTCTTTCTCCCCGTATCGCACAAACGGTGACTTGCTTGATAATGTTGAATAACCTCTTTAGGCAGGGTTTCCATTTACCTAAGTAGACCTTTGGAACACAGTGTATATACACTACCGTTCAAAAGTTTGGGGTCAGTAAGATTTTTTAATGTTTTCAAAAACAAGTATCTTCTGCTCACCAAGGCTGCATTTATTTGATAAAAAACAATAAAAAAAAACAGTAATATTGTGAAATATTATGACAATTTAAAATGACTGTTTTATATTTTAATATATAGTAAACTGTAATTTATTCCTGTGATCAAAGCTGATGTTCAGCATCATTACTCCAGTCTTCAGTGTCACATGATCCTTCACAAATCACTCTAATATGAGGATCTGATGCTCAATAAACATTCATTATTATTATCAATGTTGAAAACAGTTGTGTGCAATTTTTTTTTCTAAATTCTTTGATGAATAGAAAGTTCAAAAGTATTTATTTAAAATAGAATATTTTCTAACATTATAAATGTCTTTACTGTAACTTTTGATCAGTTTAACTCATCCTTGATGATTTATTTGATTTCTTTCCCCCAAAAATAAAATTAAAATTCTTACTGACCCCAAACTTTTCAACGGTAGTGTATGTAGATGGTCAAACATTCTTTTGTATGCAATTTGCATTTTGTTTATTGAAAATTGAAAACTATTCATGTCATTATAAATGTGAAAAAAGTAAAACTCAGTGAGTGAATTGCTGGTCACACACAGTGCAGTGAACTTTGTTATAAAGAGCTCAAAAGTTGAGCTGTGGTCAGATAAGACTTCCTCTTTTTTCAACTCCCTAACCCAACCTGTACAGTTATCAGAAAGAGTAGTTACGCAAACATAGATATGTAGATGTTAGTGGCTTGGTGTAGAAATGTTGTGTTGCATGTTGTGTCCGCGTATAAAATGTCTGCTTTCCCCTGCCATCTGTGTCAGTCCTAAATGTTATGAGTGCTTAATAAATGGCAAAATGCCGAAGATCAGTGGTGTCTTCCCATTGAAGCGTTAGCGGTGTGTTAATCCAATGCTTTGCAGGACAGTTGGCTAGTACCAGCTATTGCTTTAGCCATCCCTCAGTCTAGTTGTTTAGCCCTCTGGCTCACAAACTGGTCATGACTTGTGATAGCATAGTCGAGTCAAGTTATCTTTATTTATATAGTGCTTTTTACAGATTGTTTCAAAGCAGCTTTCCAGAGATAACAGGAAACTAATGCAACAAAATTAGTTTCTGCTGTACAGCAGATCTAGAAGAAAGAAAGATCTGTCAGTTACAATTGGTGATCATTCATCACCTTCAGGTCCTCTATTTTGTGGGCTCCCACAAGGGTCCATATTGAGTCCTTTTTTTATTTTCCCTGTATATGTTACCTTTGGGGTCTATCTTTAGGAAATATGAGATCACATACCACTGTTATGCTGATGACACTCAATTGTATGTTCCATTACAACCACTTGATAAGATCTGTGCCAACACTGTTAAGTGTCTCTGATGTAAAATGCTTGATGGCTAAGAATTTTCTCCACTTAAATGAGAGCAAAACGTCTCTGGTTACTTGCGTAACCTATGTTCTCTGAATAGGGAACGAGACGCTGCGGATAGCGCAGTGGGATATTCTCTGAATGTGCCGATTGTCTGAAGCCCAATAGAATCACGCCAATTCATTGGCTGATGGCGCCCGCGCAATCTGGCTCCGCCCCGACGCGCTTACGTCGCATCATCACATATTTGCGCGCGCCATCTGCTCCTCAGATTTCTCTGCCGAAAAGAAAACTGTCAACAGCGCGAGGAGCTTGGCAGCTAACGCAGCGTCTCGTTCCCTATTCAGAGAACATAGGTTACGCAAGTAACCAGAGACGTTCTCTTTCATAGGTTCACTCAACGCTGCGGATAGCGCAGTGGGAACGGACTACCAAACTCGCCAAGCTAGAGTGCTTTCCATGACTGGTACATAAATGAGACAACGACCAAGATGAGTTCAAACAGAAAGAACCTGGGAACCCGGGGTCATGTCAAGATCCAAATTATAGAACCTTACAAAAGCTTGCGGAGAGGACCAGCCTGCCGCAACACAAATGTCCTCCAAAAGTGCTCCTCTAAAAAGAGCTTGAGAAGATGCCACACTTCTGGTGGAATGTGCTCTAATGCTAAGAGGTGAAGGAAAGCCACGCACCTCGTAAGCCAACGAGATAGCTTCTGTGACCCAGTGAGAAATCCTCTGCTTTGATGCAGCAAGCCCACGGCGGCCAGCACCGAAGCAAACCAGAAGCTGGTTAGATTTCCTCCAACTGCCTGAGCGGTCTAAATATATCTTAAGAGAACGAACTGGGCAGAGCAAGTTAAGCTTCTTATCTTCCTCAGAAGAAAATGGAGGAGGATGGAAAGCGTTAAGGTTAACCACCTGCGAGCGGAAAGTTGTGGAAAGAACTTTGGGGACATACCCTGGTCTCGGCCTCAAGGAAACCTTGACCAAGCCAGGAGCAAAGTCCAAGCAAGACTCGCTAACAGAAAGAGCTTGTAAGTCTCCTACCCGCTTTAATGAGGACAAAGCCAACAAAAGAGAAACCTTGAGAGTCAGAATCTACTCCGGAGCTGACTCCAAGGGCTCAAAGGGGGCCTTCATCAAACCCTCTAGGACAACAGAAAGGTCCCATGAGGGAACTCTAGGGGAGCGAGCCGGTTTCAGGCGCTTAACCCCACGCATGAAGGCCTAAACTAACCTTAGTTTCCCCAGGGGAATCTCGTCTGATTCCCTATGTGCTGCAATAGCTGCGACATAAACTCTGAGAGTGGTAGCAGCTGCTCCAGAAGCAAACTTCTCCTGCAGGAACTCCAGTACTGAACCAACAGGGCAGTTAACTGGGCTCCTATCATGTGCTAAGCACCATGTCTCAAAAACCTTCCATTTGGAGGAATATAGCCTCCTTGTAGAAGGGGCTCTAGCACTCGCAATGGTCTCCTGAACGTCAGTTGGGAGATCAGAACTTAATGCTAACGGCCTCTGATCGGCCAAACATACAGCTTCCACATGTCTGGTCGAGGATGCCATATCCCTCCCTGCAGCTGGGACAGCAGGTCTTCCCTGACCGGGATCTTCCAGGGAGAAGATTCCTGCAGAGGAATTAGCTCCGAAAACCATGGCTGAGACGGCCAGAACGGAGCTACCAGGAGGAGGCGGACTCCGCTCTCCCTCACTCTGGCCAAGACCGCCTGGATCAGTTTGATGGGCGGGAAGGCATAGAGTTTCTGCGTTGGCCAAGGGTGAGCGAACACATCTATCCCTAATGGAGCCGGGGGACTCAGGGAGAACCAAAGCGGCATTGGGCCGACTCTTGAGATGCAAAGAGGTCCACTTCCGCTTCTCCGAAAACCTCCCAGATCAGGGCCACCATCTGGCGGTTCAACATCCATTCTCCCGATCTGAGTTTCTGCCTCGACAGAAAATCTGCTGCGAGGTTCAGAACCCCAGGGACATGAACTGCTCTCAGAAGCCGCGTTTCCATTACCCTTCAAATTGCGCAAATTGAAATTGTGAATTGAAAATGCGCTCAATGGAAACACGTCAATTTCGCAAAAACTCGCTTTTATCGCAAAAAAGTTTTTACGCTCGCATGAGGTGGTTTTTCAGGCAATTCGAAAAAGAAATATTTCGCAAAACTGCAATGGAAACAGTTTTTGCGCATCTACAGGTCACCTGACTTAGAAGGCGCGGTGTGTTTGGACAGAATACGAGACGGAGTTCTTTATTTAATTCATAAAAGACAAAATAATGACAGAAATACTGGATTCTAAACATCAAAGAAATGCCACAATCAAGACCTCGGAGCAGAAATGAGTGAGAAAAACCCAGAAACACTTCATATGTGCCGCTCACAGACACAGTATAAGGTCTTTCCTTGCCATTAATGCTTGGATAACACTCAGGAGTGGGAAACGTAGGACTACGTTTCCTTCCATTAATAATAATAACGTCTAGTGCGGTACGTGGCTGTGATTTATATATAAACTTACCAACGTCCGTTGCCATGATTTTTGGAATGACTTATCGCGAGAGGAAAAAATGACGTTTTAGTCGCATAACATCAGTTAATGGAAACGCCGTCATTTCGCAATAGTTTTTTATCGATATTTAGAAAAAAATCGCAAAAGTTTTGCGCGAATCTTTAATGGAAACGCGGCTAGAGATAGGAATCTGCTCTGAGACCACAGGAGAAGGTGACGCGCATGCCTGTCTAGGGTGCGCGACCGAGAACCCCCCTGCCGGTTCACATGAGACACCACTGCCATGTTGTCTGTTCTGACAATTACATGGTGTCCCTCCAGAAGAGGGAGAAAATGATGCAGAGCCAGAAAAACGGCTCTTAACTCCAGGCAGTTTATGTGCCAAGAGAGAGTCTCGCCAGTCCAGACCCCACACGCTGGTCTGCCCTCGAAAACTGCTCCCCAGCCGGTGAGAGAGGCATCCGTCGTAATCATCTGGCGACGAAATACCGCACCCATGCTGACCCCTGTCCGAAGAAAAAGAGGGTCCCGCCAAACTGACAGGGCTCGAAAGCAACTGCGCGATACCTTCAGTAGGCGAAGGGTTGGCCCGGAGGGCCGAACCCCTGAGAGCTTCATCCACCACATGAAAGGTCTCATGTGGAGCAGGCCCAGTGGTAGCACGGAGGAGGCTGCGGCCATTAGGCCCAGCATCCTGTGGCAAGTGCCCACAGACACATGATGGCCTAGCGAAAAACGGGCCAAGCATGTCATTAGACTGGAAATCCGCGCAGGAGCCAAGCGGGCCTGCATGAGAACGGAATCCATGTTCACTCCCAAGAAAACGGTGCTTTGAGCCGGAGCAAGAACACTCTTCTCCGAGTTCAACCTCAAACCGAGAGACTGGATATGACTCAAGACGATGTCTCTGTGGTGGGTCACTAGCTCCCTGGACTGGGCTAAAATGAGCCAATCGTCCAGGTAATTTAGAATACGGATGCCCTGGAGCCTCAATGGGGCCAGAGCTGCATCCATACACTTCGTGAATGTCCTCGGGGCCAGAGCGAGGCCGAATGGAAGGACCCTGTACTGGAACGCTCTTTCTCCAAAGGCGAACCTGAGGAACTGCCTGTGTCGCCGTACAACCTGGATGTGAAAGTAAGCATCCTTTAGGTCTACTGTCACGAACCAATCCCCTGGCCGAATCTGAGATATGATAGCTTTCAGCGTCAACATCTTGAATTTCCCTTTGTAAAGGGAGAAGTTCAGTCGGCGGAGGTCCAGTATGGGACGCAAACCGCCGACCCTTCTTCGGGACCAGGAAATAACGGCTGTAAAAGCCCCGTTCGGTTTTCCCTGAAGGAACCTCCTCTATTGCTCCTTTGAGAAGGAGGGATGAAATTTCCTGCTGAAGTACAGAAGCCTGAGTGGCGCTGTCTACTACAGTAGGAAAGACCCCATTGAAACAGGGGGGATTGCGGCAAAACTGAAGAGTGTAGCCGAACCGAACTGTGCGAAGAACCCAAGACGATACCCCTGGTAAGCGCTCCCATTCTTGAAAGAAATGTGAAAGAGGAAGAGGGATGTTGTAATGCAGACGACATACCTGAGTGAGGGTGCCGTGTTGACATACGTGGGGTAGAGAAGTTGACTGTGCAGGAGAGCCCTTGGCGTCCTGGCACGTGATGGGAGGCATCAATGCTGGGGTAATGGTGACCAGGTCCGCCTGCTCCGGAGGAAAACGAAAAGTGCCTCCGAGGATGCGACCGGCAGTTATAGAGAGTGTCGGGGGTGAGGGGAGAAAGCAAAAAGCGTCTCCTTCCTCCCGCGCCGGGCTGAGTCGAGATGGTGAAAAATGGCCTGCACTTCGAGACACTCTGAGTGGCGAAGGTGACAGGGCAAGGAAAGGAGAGCTGGGAGGTGGGCAGAAACGCTTGCGCGGTCTGTCCCAACCTTGAGGAAGCAGAGGAGCTCTCCTTTTTCCGACCCGAGGGTCAGGAACGGCTCTGGGCCGCCGGAGCGGTCGGTTTGTCGGACCGCTTCATCTGGAGGCGCTTATGAGGCCGTTGACGGGGAAACGGGCGACCACGGGCTCCCCAAACCGTGTTAGGTGGGGGATGCACCGGTTCGCTCCTCCTGTTAAAGAACTCCGGTCTATGAGAGGGACGTTCTCTGGGTCGAACAGGGGAGGGAGCAGAAGGTTCCCTAGCCCTCCTGGGCATGAACTGTCTGAACGCAGCCGATTGGGATTTGGAGGAGCGGAATTTCTCAACCACCGTGTTGACCGCCTCACCAAACAACCCTGTTTGAGAAATGGGGGCGTCCAAGAGTCCTTGTCACGGATCTCCGTGAGATTAAGCCACAAGTGGCGCTCCACCGCAACAGAACCAGCCATAGAGCGACCTATAGCGCGTGCGGTATGTTTGGTGGCTCTTAAGGCTAAATCCGTAGCCTTACGAAGCTCCTTGACCGCTTCAGGGGTCACGCCATAGCCCTCGTCCATTTCCTTCAGGACGTCCGCTTGGTAGGCCTGAAGAATGGCCATAGTGTGCAGGGTCATGCCTGCCTGCCCAGCCGCCATGTAGGATTTTCCAATGAGAGAGGAAGTAGTCCTACATGCTTTAGAGGGGAGGAGGGGGCGCGACTTCCAGGACGGCGCGGACGACGGAGCAAGATGGTCGGCTAAAGTCTCCTCAATCGCCGGAATGGCGGAATAGCCCTGTTCCACAGAACCCACTAGGTTGGTGAAATCAGCAGCTGCCGCATTAGTGAGGCGCGCAGAGAAAGGCTGCTTCCAGGATCTGGAAATCTCGTGATGCAGATCACTGAAAAATGGCAGCTTTCTCCGTTGAGGCCTAGAATTAGGGCCACTGAGAAGTCTCTCGTCGAGTTTCGATGACTGAGATTCGCGGGGCTCGTCGGGCCAATCAATTGCGAGCTTCTCCGTAGCGCGCGAAAGTACGTCAACGAGCTCCGCGTAGGCCGCAGTAGGCCGCGCTTCCTGGCCGCTCGGCGGGATAACCTCGTCGGCGAGAGTAGGCCCGAAATTCTCGGAGTCGGAAGCCTCGGTAAAAAGTACATCCTCCAGCCCGAAAGAAACCGCGTCGCGTGCTCTCGGGCTGGGGCGCAAATAATCGTGCGAAAATTCGACTGGCATGCCTCGCGCGTGCCGAGGGGAGGGAGGGAGAGAAAGAGCGGGGCTCGTCTGCTCGAACTCCACATCCTCAAGCTCTACATCCGAACCCCAAGTCGCGGATCCTCGAGAGGCCTCGGGAGCGTGACAGGGGGAGACGAATGATTCCCTCTCAAAAACCGCGAGCCGCGATTTGAGGGTTTTGAGCAACAAATTTTCACAGAATTTGCATTTAGACGATCCTATGACTGCCTCGCGCGCATGTGAAAAGCCCAAACATTTAACACACTTACTGTGTGGGTCGTCGTTAGCGATGTAACGAGCACATGGCGGGGTACAGCGTTGGTATTCCATGGCACTTCACCGTAAGGAGAAACAGAGTTCCGCTTGAACAGTCGCAGAAGCGCCGAGAATAATCCAGAAGTTGAAATTTCGAGCTCAGAAAAATCACGAGCGAAGGGCAAACGTGACCGCTTCGTTCTGAAGGCAGAGAAATCTGAGGAGCAGATGGCGCGCGCAAATATGTGATGATGCGACGTAAGCGCGTCGGGGCGGAGCCAGATTGCGCGGGCGCCATCAGCCAATGAATTGGCGTGATTCTATAGGGCTTCAGACAATCGGCACATTCAGAGAATATCCCACTGCGCTATCCGCAGCGTTGAGTGAACCTATGAAAGAGAACTGATGTTGTTGGTTTTTTTGGGGTGTATTTTTTGACTGCGAGTTGAATTTTGCAAAACAAGTTAGTGCTGTGGTGAAAACCGTATTGCGTAAGGCTATGGGAAAACTCCTTTTCTTGAGAATACTGAAGCCATTTTTTTTTTTAAACGCAGTGCAGCTGCACAGCATACACAGATGAGTGACTAGCGTGGTCATTGGCTGTAGAAATGTGCTTTATAAAAAACTAAACTAAACTAAGGTAGGTATGAATATGCCTCCCCCCTCAGAATGTGTGCTTGTATGATGACTCAGCCAAAGACAAACCAAGTTTCTCAATATCATTTTGCAAGACATGAACAGAGGCATATTCAAAGATTAAATTAAATCATGATTATCTGTGTGAATTAAATGATTATCTGTGTGAATTAAATCATGATTAATCTGGGTAACACTTTACGGTAAGGGTACATGAATTATCATGAATTCATGTATAAATTCATGCATGAAATATGCATTCATTCTTGCATTAATATCTCATGAATCATCAGGAACTAACACGAGTTCAACGTTTTTCATTCATGACTTCATGGATGAACAACACCTTAATTAAAACATTAACTAAGATGAGTACGTCATCATGAATTATGATTTATTACGCATGATCATGATGTTTTCTTTGTTCACACAAAAAATTGGTCTTTACCACCCATTGTGGATACAGCTATGGTTATGGTACATGAATCATCATGAATTCATGCATAAAAAAGTATTAATTCATGCATGCAAGACTCTTCGAATTATTAAAGGAATGTACAAGAATCCACATTATCTAATGCATGCATACAGGCTAGAACAGTATATCAATTAATGTGAGAACTTTTTTTCTGAATTATGATCTGAGTTATCCAGCATGTTCATGTCTTCTTCATAGCCTGCAGGTAAATGGACAGACCCCAAAATTGGCCAATCACAGCACATAACATACGAATTCTGTTGGCATTCAAATACTAGTCAACATTAACTAAGCATTATTTATCTATGACTTCATCATGTGTGTGGCCCCTCAACTAAAGTGGTGACTTGGTGCTTTGAAACACTGATGAACAATGTGTTTTCATTATGATCTGAGTTATCCAGCATGTTCATGTCTTCTTCATAGCCTGCAGGTAAATGGACAGACCCCAAAACTGGCCAATCACAGCACATATTATACGAATTCTGTTGGCATTCAATTCAATTCAATTCCAATTCAATCAACTTTATTAATCCCACAAGGGGCAATTGGTTAAGAGCAGCATGTAAATAACAATAAATAATACAAATCACACGCATTATTCACACAAGTAACAAAGTCCATCAGTCCATCACACACACACACACATAACGTACAGCAGTACACAGTATTTATCAGCATGTGCAATTTTTCCCTTCTCCAGGAACTCTATGCGGAATTTAAAAGTTTAATCGCATAAGGAATGAAAGATTTAGAATGGCGATTCGTCTTACATACCGGGAGCGCGTAACGACGCCCAGAAGGCAGCAGAGAGAATTCACCTGCCAAAGCATGACCTGGAGCAGCCAGGATGCTCTTTGCCTTCCGCAGTATTTGCTGGTTACAAAAGACATTTAAGTCTCTCTGTTTTACGCCGATAATTTTAGAGCAAATCTTTACAATGTTATTCAGGCTATTCCTGTCTTTGATGCTCAAATTATGAAACCAGCAGATAAAAGAAAAATTTAAAAGACTCTCAATAAAAGACTGATAAAATCTGCACAGAATGACCGGCGAGACAGAGAAAGTATTTAATTTACGAAGAAGGTGAATTCTCTGTTGCCCTTTCTTTGCAATGGTAGCGCTGTTAAGATCAAATCTAAGATGTTCATCAAAGACAGTGCCCAAGTATTTATATGAGGAGACAATTTCAACCTTTGCATTATGTATAGTGCTCTCAAAAACACTATCTCGATTTCTCCTGAAGTCAATCATTATTTCTTTAGTTTTAGATACATTTAGTTCTAAACAATGGTTATCACACCATGAGATGAATTCATTTAGAGCATTTCCATGATCCGATACTGGACTTTGTAATAGTGACAGCAACACAGTGTCGTCGGAAAATTTAACCAGGTAGCTGTTCTCCTGGGTACTTCTACAATCATTAGTGTACATAATAAAAAAAAGGGGTGAAAGGACACACCCTTGAGGTAGTCCTGTTGAGAGCAGTAAGGGATCTGATAGATTGCCATTTACTGCTACCCTCTGTTCTCTGGCGGTTAAAAAATCTAAAATCCATGAAACAAGTTGATGAGGCAGGTTGAAATCACTTAACAGCTTATTCATTAAAATATATGGTTGTACTGTATTAAAAGCTGATGAAAAATCTGCAAACAGAAGCCTTGCATGTGATTTTGGTTTATCTAAGTGCTTGTATATGCTGTTCAAGATAAACAGCTTTGCGTCTTCCACTCCCCTCCCTGTTTGATAAGCGAATTGCAGGGGATCTAATCTCTCCTCTATAGATGTTTGCACTAAATGTTTAATAATTTTTTCAAATACCTTCATAATTAACGAAGTTAAAGCAACAGGCCTAAAATCGTTTAGTGTCCCTGGTTTGCTAATCTTTTTAGGAACTGGAATCACTATGGATGATTTCCAAAGAGTGGGTACCACACTCCACTTCAGTGACATCTGAAAGATGTGCTGGAATACGCTGCTCAGTTGATCAGCACAATAGCGCAGTGTCCGCCCGCAAAGCAAATCAGGACCAGGTGCCTTCCTTATATTTACTCTCTTCAGATGGTCCCTAACGCACTCTTGACTGATAGTGATCTCATTTTGAGACAATATTGTTTCTCCTATACAAGTAACGTTTCTAGAAGGGTCATTTTTTTCGAAGCGAGAATAAAAAGTATTAAAAGCATTCGGGAGATTAGCATCAATTGTCCCCGTAATTGTTATAGGTTTCCTACTGTCTCCATTTCCCTGGGTGACTGAGGACATTTCTTTAATTCCCCTCCAAGCTGCCCGAAGGTCTCCACTACTATACTTGTGCTCTATCTTATCCTTATATGCCCTTTTTGCTTTCCTTATCCCATTCCTTACTTCTCTATTAATTTCTTTCTTTTCCTGGCTACTCCCTGTATAAAAAATACGTTTCTTTTTATTTAGAATGCTCTTTAATTCTTTAGTAACCCATGGTTTGTTGTTAGGGAATATTGTTATGTTTTTACATGGGATATTACTGTCTACACAGAAAGATATATAAGATGTCACAGTTTGTGTTAGTTCATTTTAATTCAATTCAATTCAATTCAAATTTATTTGTATAGCGCTTTTCACAATACATATTGTTTCAAAGCAGCTTTACAGAAAGTGCATTTCAGAAATGTACATTGAGAAATACAGTTAGTTAATCATGTATTGATTTAGGGCATAAACATAGCCAGCGTCGAGTCGTCTCTTCACAGGCGCCGAGTCGTCTCTGCACGGGTGTTGGAGAATCTGTAGTTTCCATGAGAGGCTGGAGCTAAATCATTGCAGGAGCTGTAAAACACGTCCCAGTCTGTACATTCAAAACATGCCTGTAAGCTGGCAATGCTATTTTCTGTCCAGCATTTCACTGTTTTTACAGTCTTCTCCTGTTGCTTGCAGATGGGACTATAAGTAGGTATCAGGAGGACACTGTTATGGTACGATGCTCCAAAAGCAGGCTTGGGCATAGATTTAAAAGCGCCAGGTACTGAGCCTAGGCACAGGTCAAGAGTAGTGTTGTTCTTAGTTGTTGCGCAGGTGATATACTGCTCGTAAGTTTTTAGTGTCTTGTGAATCTGGCAATGGTTAAAATCTCCCATAATAAATTTAGGAGCATCGGGTGATATCGCATCGAGTCTGTTAGTCACTTCTGAGATTAAGTGAGCGGCTGTGGAGGCGTTTGCGCGCGGGTGTATATACACCAGGGTGAAGAAAAGCTGGGGAAACTCCCTTGGAAGATAGAAGGGGCGAAGAGAGATAGAGAGTAGCTCGAGATCCGGAGTACAAATTTCCTCTCGAACAGTAACGGTGTTACAGTACCTCTCATTGATGTAGAAGCAGAATAGTATTCAAATACTAGTCATCATTAACTAAGCATTATTTATCTATGACTTCATCATGTGTGTGGCCCCTCAACTAAAGTGGTGACTTGGTGCTTTGAAACACTGATGAACAATGTGTTTTCATTATGATCTGAGTTATCCAGCATGATCATGTCTTCTTCATAGCCTGCAGGTAAATGGACAGACCCCCAAATTGGCCAATCACAGCACATAACATACGAATTCTGTTGGCATTCAAATACAGTAGTCATCATTAACTAAGCATTATTTATCTATGACTTCATCATGTGTGTGGCCCCTCAACTAAAGTGGTGACTTGGTGCTTTGAAACACTGATGAACAATGTGGCATAACTGTGAAATGACATGAATATGAGCATGAAAGTTCAAGTCTTTGCAAACAATGTACTGTGGACACAAATGGACTTTGATCTTAACTGTACTGCTTTATTCTTAAACGGTATAAACCAGTTAAAAACCATAAAGCTGTTTAAAAAAAAATGTTTTACAAACAGCTTGATCTCTGGGGTAAAAGTCACCTTTTAACGTATAAAGCAACTGATGTGACTCCTCCATATCATGAAATTGTAAAACAGCTTTATGGTTTTGTAAAGAGTTTTCAGATATACAGGCACTTAAAATAAAGTTCATGGTGTATGTACTGAATTCCTTCTCAGCTCTTTCCAGCTGTTGATTTAACTGGTTTATACCGTTTCAGAATAAAGCAGTAAAGTTACAGCCTGTGGTCTCATTGTTAATACGCAGGTATACGTAATTTTCAAAGATAGAAAGCGTACTTTTTTTGTACGTTTGAATATATGCTGAAACGTATATGGACATATATACATACATACATACATAATATGGACGTATCTGCAATGTTTAAACGTAACATTATTACGATTTTACAGCTAAAAAACCTACGTTAAACTATTTACGAATATTTCATATCATAAAGATATCTGTATAATTTCCCTTTTACCATTTTATAGATGATAAATGTAAGATCCCTTAACCCTAACTCCACACCTAAACATACCCATGTTATAGACAATATTAAAAGGATAAAACGTAATGGACAGATATGTGTAGGGAAATGGCAGTTTTAAAAGATAGTTTGAGCCACTAATCCTACCCCTACCCCTAAACCTAACCATTTCTTAAAACTATGTAGTCTACAATTATAGCAGTAAATTAAAACAACAGACAGACAATCACAATCATTTATTTATTGAGAAAATGTCAAAACCGGTACCAAAAGTCGTTCACATGACGATGTGTCGCAGTCCTCTCTGGTAGTATAAAGTTATAATATTTTTTTATGAGGTAACGTTACAGAGCAGAATTTAAGTTATTAATCCATGAAAATGTTAATCCGGTTTCGGTTCGCTGTTCGCTCTGTGAAAGCGCGCGCGCTTCTCCATTTCAAATGTAGTAAACAACTTAAACACGGCATGTCGCAATCTGTGACGAAGCATGCGAGAGCCAATGAGCGTTTGATATCACTGCCGTAAAACATGCCGTAACGCTTCGGGCGCAATTTTTGAATTTGAATTCACCACGAGCGCGGGATGCCGGGATTTGACGTTTACGGCCTCTGCTGAGAAATGGAGATGAAGATCACTGGATAAAGGGCTGAATTTGGATCTGTTTCTTACAAACAACGTATGGATTCTAAAGATTTGGATCACATTAAGATAATAAAATTGATTTCTTTTGTAAATTTATGTTGTGTTTTAGTGTATTATGGGTCTATAGGAGAAAACGCCTTTTGTGTCTCACGGTAAATAAACCAAATATTACAAAATGGTTAAACGATTAGAGAAGGTATTTTTAAGGTTTTAATGTGTATTCTTGTTCTCTCGAACACTAAAGGAGACTTGAACTAGACTGCTCACTAAAGGAGACTTGAACTAGACTGCTCACTAAAGGAGACTTGAACTAGACTGCACACTAAAGGAGACTTGAACTAGACTGCTCACTAAAGGAGACTTGAACTAGACTGCTCACTAAAGGAGACTTGAACTAGACTGCACACTAAAGGAGACTTGAACTAGACTGCTCACTAAAGGAGTCTCGAACTAGACTGCACACTAAAGGAGACTTGAACTAGACTGCACACTAAAGGAGTCTCGAACTAGACTGCACACTAAAGGAGTCTCGAACTAGACTGCTCACTAAAGGAGACTTGAACTAGACTGCACACTAAAGGAGTCTTGAACTAGACTGCACACTAAAGGAGACTTGAACTAGACTGCTCACTAAAGGAGACTTGAACTAGACTGCTCACTAAAGGAGTCTCGAACTAGACTGCACACTAAAGGAGTCTCGAACTAGACTGCACACTAAAGGAGTCTCGAACTAGACTGCACACTAAAGGAGTCTCGAACTAGACTGCACACTAAAGGAGACTCGAACTAGACTGCACACTAAAGGAGTCTTGAACTAGACTGTTCACTAAAGGAGACTTGAACTAGACTGCTCACTAAAGGAGTCTTGAACTAGACTGCACACTAAAGGAGTCTTGAACTAGACTGCACACTAAAGGAGACTTGAACTAGACTGCTCACTAAAGGAGTCTCGAACTAGACTGCACACTAAAGGAGTCTCGAACTAGACTGCACACTAAAGGAGTCTCGAACTAGACTGCACACTAAAGGAGTCTCGAACTAGACTGCACACTAAAGGAGACTCGAACTAGACTGCACACTAAAGGAGACTCGAACTAGACTGCTCACTAAAGGAGTCTCGAACTAGACTGCACACTAAAGGAGTCTCGAACTAGACTGCACACTAAAGGAGTCTCGAACTAGACTGCACACTAAAGGAGTCTCGAACTAGACTGCACACTAAAGGAGTCTTGAACTAGACTGCTCACTAAAGGAGTCTCGAACTAGACTGCACACTAAAGGAGTCTCGAACTAGACTGCACACTAAAGGAGTCTCGAACTAGACTGCTCACTAAAGGAGACTTGAACTAGACTGCACACTAAAGGAGACTTGAACTAGACTGCACACTAAAGGAGACTTGAACTAGACTGCTCACTAAAGGAGTCTCGAACTAGACTGCACACTAAAGGAGTCTCGAACTAGACTGCTCACTAAAGGAGACTCGAACTAGACTGCTCACTAAAGGAGACTCGAACTAGACTGCACACTAAAGGAGTCTTGAACTAGACTGCTCACTAAAGGAGTCTTGAACTAGACTGTTCACTAAAGGAGACTTGAACTAGACTGCTCACTAAAGGAGTCTTGAACTAGACTGCACACTAAAGGAGTCTTGAACTAGACTGCTCACTAAAGGAGTCTTGAACTAGACTGTTCACTAAAGGAGACTTGAACTAGACTGCTCACTAAAGGAGTCTTGAACTAGACTGCACACTAAAGGAGTCTCGAACTAGACTGCACACTAAAGGAGTCTCGAACTAGACTGCTCACTAAAGGAGTCTCGAACTAGACTGCTCACTAAAGGAGTCTCGAACTAGACTGCTCACTAAAGGAGTCTCGAACTAGACTGCACACTAAAGGAGTCTCGAACTAGACTGCACACTAAAGGAGTCTCGAACTAGACTGCACACTAAAGGAGACTTGAACTAGACTGCTCACTAAAGGAGACTCGAACTAGACTGCACACTAAAGGAGTCTCGAACTAGACTGCACACTAAAGGAGTCTTGAACTAGACTGCACACTAAAGGAGTCTTGAACTAGACTGCACACTAAAGGAGTCTTGAACTAGACTGCACACTAAAGGAGTCTTGAACTAGACTGCACACTAAAGGAGTCTTGAACTAGACTGTTCACTAAAGGAGTCTTGAACTAGACTGCACACTAAAGGAGTCTTGAACTAGACTGCTCACTAAAGGAGTCTTGAACTAGACTGTTCACTAAAGGAGTCTTGAACTAGACTGCACACTAAAGGAGTCTTGAACTACACTGTTCACTAAAGGAGTCTTGAACTAGACTGCACACTAAAGGAGTCTCGAACTAGACTGTTCACTAAAGGAGTTTTGAACTAGACTGCACACTAAAGGAGACTTGAACTAGACTGCACACTAAAGGAGTCTCGAACTAGACTGTTCACTAAAGGAGTCTTGAACTAGACTGCACACTAAAGGAGTCTCGAACTAGACTGCACACTAAAGGAGTCTTGAACTAGACTGTTCACTAAAGGAGTCTTGAACTAGACTGCACACTAAAGGAGTCTCGAACTAGACTGTTCCCTAAAGGAGTTTTGAACTAGACTGCACACTAAAGGAGACTTGAACTAGACTGCACACTAAAGGAGTCTCGAACTAGACTGTTCACTAAAGGAGTCTCGAACTAGACTGCACACTAAAGGAGTCTTGAACTAGACTGCACACTAAAGGAGTCTCGAACTAGACTGCACACTAAAGGAGTCTTGAACTAGACTGCACACTAAAGGAGTCTTGAACTAGACTGTTCACTAAAGGAGTCTTGAACTAGACTGCACACTAAAGGAGTCTCGAACTAGACTGTTCCCTAAAGGAGTTTTGAACTAGACTGCACACTAAAGGAGACTTGAACTAGACTGCACACTAAAGGAGTCTCGAACTAGACTGTTCACTAAAGGAGTCTCGAACTAGACTGCACACTAAAGGAGTCTTGAACTAGACTGCACACTAAAGGAGTCTCGAACTAGACTGCACACTAAAGGAGTCTTGAACTAGACTGCACACTAAAGGAGACTTGAACTAGACTGCACACTAAAGGAGTCTTGAACTAGACTGCACACTAAAGGAGTCTCGAACTAGACTGTTCACTAAAGGAGTCTCGAACTAGACTGCACACTAAAGGAGACTTGAAATGAAAGCTTTAGCATAAGTTTTGCTGGGAAGACTCAATTACTACGTCACTTATTGCCTTCACTTCTATCCAATCATATTCTTATGCTCACTGTATAAAAGCACGGTACTTACACATGTTTGAGTTCGCAGATACTGACGCGACGATTACCCCCATCCTCCCCACCACCACCAGGATGGTCCCGTCCATACCTCCCAGGGGGGTCGGCTGCGCCCCTGCCTTCGTCTTTAGGCAGGAATTGCCGATCCGATACTCTCGGATTATGCACTACGGACGGGGCCTACGCCAAATGACTTTGTAGATTATCAGCTTGCTGAGCTGTCAATAAATGTATGGTTTATTGAAATAACTCTCCCGAGTCTTTCTGGTAGAACTAGACTGCACACTAAAGGAGTCTTGAACTAGACTGCACACTAAAGGAGACTTGAACTAGACTGCACACTAAAGGAGACTCGAACTAGACTGCACACTAAAGGAGTCTTAAACTAGACTGCACACTAAAGGAGTCTCGAACTAGACTGCACACTAAAGGAGTCTTGAACTAGACTGCACACTAAAGGAGTCTTAAACTAGACTGCACACTAAAGGAGTCTTGAACTAGACTGCACACTAAAGGAGTCTTGAACTAGACTGCACACTAAAGGAGACTTGAACTAGACTGCACACTAAAGGAGTCTCGAACTAGACTGCACACTAAAGGAGTCTCGAACTAGACTGCACACTAAAGGAGTCTCGAACTAGACTGCACACTAAAGGAGTCTTGAACTAGACTGCACACTAAAGGAGACTTGAACTTGACTGCACACTAAAGGAGTCTCGAACTAGACTGCACACTAAAGGAGTCTCGAACTAGACTGCACACTAAAGGAGTCTCGAACTAGACTGCACACTAAAGGAGTCTCGAACTAGACTGCACACTAAAGGAGTCTCGAACTAGACTGCTCACTAAAGGAGTCTCGAACTAGACTGTTCACTAAAGGAGACTTGAACTAGACTGCACACTAAAGGAGACTTGAACTAGACTGCACACTAAAGGAGTCTCGAACTAGACTGCACACTAAAGGAGACTTGAACTAAACTGCACACTAAAGGAGTCTCGAACTAGACTGCACACTAAAGGAGTCTGGAACTAGACTGCACACTAAAGGAGACTTGAACTAGACTGCTCACTAAAGGAGACTCGAACTAGACTGCTCACTAAAGGAGTCTCGAACTAGACTGCTCACTAAAGGAGTCTCGAACTAGACTGCACACTAAAGGAGTCTTGAACTAGACTGCACACTAAAGGAGTCTTGAACTAGACTGTTCACTAAAGGAGTCTTGAACTAGACTGCACACTTAAGGAGTCTCGAACTAGACTGTTCACTAAAGGAGTCTTGAACTAGACTGCTCACTAAAGGAGTCTCGAACTAGACTGCACACTAAAGGAGACTTGAACTAGACTGCTCACTAAAGGAGTCTTGAACTAGACTGCTCACTAAAGGAGACTTGAACTAGACTGCACACTAAAGGAGTCTCGAACTAGACTGCACACTAAAGGAGTCTCGAACTAGACTGTTCACTAAAGGAGTTTTGAACTAGACTGCACACTAAAGGAGTCTCGAACTAGACTGCACACTAAAGGAGATTCGAACTAGACTGCACACTAAAGGAGTCTCGAACTAGACTGCACACTAAAGGAGACTTGAACCAGACTGTTCACTAAAGGAGACTTGAACTAGACTGCACACTAAAGGAGTCTCGAACTAGACTGCACACTAAAGGAGTCTTGAACTAGACTGCACACTAAAGGAGTCTCGAACTAGACTGCACACTAAAGGAGTCTCGAACTAGACTGCTCACTAAAGGAGTCTCGAACTAGACTGCTCACTAAAGGAGTCTCGAACTAGACTGCTCACTAAAGGAGTCTCGAACTAGACTGCACACTAAAGGAGTCTCGAACTAGACTGCACACTAAAGGAGACTTGAACTAGACTGCACACTAAAGGAGTCTCGAACTAGACTGCTCACTAAAGGAGACTCGAACTAGACTGCTCACTAAAGGAGACTCGAACTAGACTGCACACTAAAGGAGTCTCGAACTAGACTGCACACTAAAGGAGTCTTGAACTAGACTGCACACTAAAGGAGTCTCGAACTAGACTGCACACTAAAGGAGTCTTGAACTAGACTGCTCACTAAAGAAGACTTGAACTAGACTGCTCACTAAAGGAGTCTTGAACTAGACTGTTCACTAAAGGAGTCTTGAACTAGACTGCTCACTAAAGGAGTCTCGAACTAGACTGCACACTAAAGGAGTCTCGAACTAGACTGCACACTAAAGGAGTCTCGAACTAGACTGCTCACTAAAGGAGTCTTGAACTAGACTGCTCACTAAAGGAGTCTTGAACTAGACTGTTCACTAAAGGAGACTTGAACTAGACTGTTCACTAAAGGAGACTTGAACTAGACTGCTCACTAAAGGAGTCTTGAACTAGACTGCACACTAAAGGAGTCTCGAACTAGACTGCACACTAAAGGAGTCTCGAACTAGACTGCTCACTAAAGGAGTCTTGAACTAGACTGCTCACTAAAGGAGTCTTGAACTAGACTGCTCACTAAAGGAGTCTTGAACTAGACTGCTCACTAAAGGAGTCTTGAACTAGACTGCACAATAAAGGAGTCTTGAACTAGACTGCACAATAAAGGAGACTCGAACTAGACTGCACACTAAAGGAGTTTTGAACTAGACTGCACACTAAAGGAGTCTCGAACTAGACTGTTCACTAAAGGAGTCTTGAACTAGACTGCACACTAAAGGAGTCTCGAACTAGACTGCACACTAAAGGAGTCTCGAACTAGACTGCACACTAAAGGAGTCTCGAACTAGACTGCACACTAAAGGAGTCTCGAACTAGACTGCTCACTAAAGGAGACTCGAACTAGACTGCACACTAAAGGAGTCTCAAGCTAGACTGCTCACTAAAGGAGACTCGAACTAGACTGCACACTAAAGGAGTCTCGAACTAGACTGCACACTAAAGGAGTTTTGAACTAGACTGCACACTAAAGGAGACTCGAACTAGACTGCACACTAAAGGAGACTCGAACTAGACTGCACACTAAAGGAGACTCGAACTAGACTGCACACTAAAGGAGACTCGAACTAGACTGCACACTAAAGGAGACTCGAACTAGACTGCTCACTAAAGGAGACTCGAACTAGACTGCACACTAAAGGAGTCTCGAACTAGACTGCACACTAAAGGAGTCTCGAACTAGACTGCACACTAAAGGAGTCTCGAACTAGACTGCTCACTAAAGGAGTCTCGAACTAGACTGCTCACTAAAGGAGTCTCGAACTAGACTGCTCACTAAAGGAGTCTCGAACTAGACTGCACACTAAAGGAGTCTCGAACTAGACTGCACACTAAAGGAGTCTCGAACTAGACTGCACACTAAAGGAGTCTCGAACTAGACTGTTCACTAAAGGAGTCTTGAACTAGACTGCTCACTAAAGGAGACTCGAACTAGACTGCACACTAAAGGAGTCTCGAACTAGACTGCACACTAAAGGAGTCTTGAACTAGACTGCACACTAAAGGAGTCTTGAACTAGACTGCACACTAAAGGAGTCTTGAACTAGACTGCACACTAAAGGAGTCTTGAACTAGACTGTTCACTAAAGGAGTCTTGAACTAGACTGCACACTAAAGGAGTCTCGAACTAGACTGTTCACTAAAGGAGTTTTGAACTAGACTGCACACTAAAGGAGACTTGAACTAGACTGCACACTAAAGGAGTCTCGAACTAGACTGTTCACTAAAGGAGTCTCGAACTAGACTGCACACTAAAGGAGTCTTGAACTAGACTGCACACTAAAGGAGTCTCGAACTAGACTGTTCACTAAAGGAGTCTCGAACTAGACTGCACACTAAAGGAGACTTGAAATGAAAGCTTTAGCATAAGTTTTGCTGGGAAGACTCAATTACTACGTCACTTATTGCCTTCACTTCTATCCAATCATATTCTTATGCTCACTGTATAAAAGCACGGTACTTACACATGTTTGAGTTCGCAGATACTGACGCGACGATTACCCCCATCCTCCCCACCACCACCAGGATGGTCCCGTCCATACCTCCCAGGGGGGTCGGCTGCGCCCCTGCCTTCGTCTTTAGGCAGGAATTGCCGATCCGATACTCTCGGATTATGCACTACGGACGGGGCCTACGCCAAATGACTTTGTAGATTATCAGCTTGCTGAGCTGTCAATAAATGTATGGTTTATTGAAATAACTCTCCCGAGTCTTTCTGGTAGAACTAGACTGCACACTAAAGGAGTCTTGAACTAGACTGCACACTAAAGGAGACTTGAACTAGACTGCACACTAAAGGAGACTCGAACTAGACTGCACACTAAAGGAGTCTTAAACTAGACTGCACACTAAAGGAGTCTCGAACTAGACTGCACACTAAAGGAGTCTTGAACTAGACTGCACACTAAAGGAGTCTTAAACTAGACTGCACACTAAAGGAGTCTCGAACTAGACTGCACACTAAAGGAGTCTTGAACTAGACTGCACACTAAAGGAGACTTGAACTAGACTGCACACTAAAGGAGTCTCGAACTAGACTGCACACTAAAGGAGTCTCGAACTAGACTGCACACTAAAGGAGTCTCGAACTAGACTGCACACTAAAGGAGTCTTGAACTAGACTGCACACTAAAGGAGTCTTGAACTAGACTGTTCACTAAAGGAGTCTTGAACTAGACTGCACACTAAAGGAGACTTGAACTAGACTGCTCACTAAAGGAGTCTTGAACTAGACTGCACACTAAAGGAGACTTGAACTAGACTGCACACTATAGGAGTCTCGAACTAGACTGCACACTAAAGGAGTCTCGAACTAGACTGCACACTAAAGGAGTCTCGAACTAGACTGCACACTAAAGGAGTCTCGAACTAGACTGCACACTAAAGGAGTCTCGAACTAGACTGCTCACTAAAGGAGTCTCGAACTAGACTGTTCACTAAAGGAGACTTGAACTAGACTGCACACTAAAGGAGACTTGAACTAGACTGCTCACTAAAGGAGTCTCGAACTAGACTGTTCACTAAAGGAGTCTTGAACTAGACTGTTCACTAAAGGAGTCTCGAACTAGACTGCACACTAAAGGAGTCTTGAACTAGACTGCACACTAAAGGAGTCTTGAACTAGACTGCACACTAAAGGAGACTTGAACTAGACTGCACACTAAAGGAGTCTCGAACTAGACTGCACACTAAAGGAGTCTTAAACTAGACTGCACACTAAAGGAGTCTCGAACTAGACTGCACACTAAAGGAGTCTTAAACTAGACTGCACACTAAAGGAGTCTCGAACTAGACTGCACACTAAAGGAGTCTTAAACTAGACTGCACACTAAAGGAGTCTCGAACTAGACTGCACACTAAAGGAGTCTTAAACTAGACTGCACACTAAAGGAGTCTCGAACTAGACTGCACACTAAAGGAGTCTTAAACTAGACTGCACACTAAAGGAGTCTCGAACTAGACTGCTCACTAAAGGAGTCTCAAGCTAGACTGCACACTAAAGGAGTCTCAAACTAGACTGCACACTAAAGGAGACTCGAACTAGACTGCTCACTAAAGGAGACTTGAACTAGACTGCTCACTAAAGGAGACTTGAACTAGACTGCACACTAAAGGAGTCTCGAACTAGACTGTTCACTAAAGGAGACTTGAACTAGACTGCACACTAAAGAAGACTTGAACTAGACTGCTCACTAAAGGAGTCTCGAACTAGACTGTTCACTAAAGGAGACTTGAACTAGACTGCACACTAAAGAAGACTTGAACTAGACTGCTCACTAAAGGAGTCTCGAACTAGACTGCACACTAAAGGAGTCTCGAACTAGACTGCTCACTAAAGGAGTCTTGAACTAGACTGCACACTAAAGGAGACTTGAACTAGACTGCACACTAAAGGAGACTTGAACTAGACTGCACACTAAAGGAGTCTCGAACTAGACTGCACACTAAAGGAGACTTGAACTAGACTGCACACTAAAGGAGACTTGAACTAGACTGCACACTAAAGGAGTCTCGAACTAGACTGCACACTAAAGGAGTCTCGAACTAGACTGCACACTAAAGGAGTCTCAAACTAGACTGCACACTAAAGGAGTCTTGAAGTAGACTGTTCACTAAAGGAGACTTGAACTAGACTGCACACTAAAGGAGTCTCGAACTATACTGCTCACTAAAGGAGACTTGAACTAGACTGCACACTAAAGGAGTCTCGAACTATACTGCACACTAAAGGAGTCTCGAACTAGACTGCTCACTAAAGGAGTCTCGAACTAGACTGCACACTAAAGGAGTCTCGAACTAGACTGCACACTAAAGGAGTCTTGAACTAGACTGCACACTAAAGGAGTCTCGAACTAGACTGCACACTAAAGGAGTCTCGAACTAGACTGCACACTAAAGGAGTCTTGAAGACTGCACACTAAAGGAGTCTTGAACTAGACTGCACACTAAAGGAGTCTCGAACTAGACTGCACACTAAAGGAGTCTCGAACTAGACTGCACACTAAAGGAGTCTCAAACTAGACTGCACACTAAAGGAGTCTTGAAGACTGCACACTAAAGGAGTCTTGAACTAGACTGTTCACTAAAGGAGACTTGAACTAGACTGCACACTAAAGGAGACTTGAACTAGACTGCACACTAAAGGAGTCTCGAACTAGACTGCACACTAAAGGAGTCTCAAACTAGACTGCACACTAAAGGAGTCTTGAACTAGACTGTTCACTAAAGGAGACTTGAACTAGACTGCACACTAAAGGAGTCTTGAACTAGACTGTTCACTAAAGGAGACTTGAACTAGACTGCACACTAAAGGAGTCTCGAACTATACTGCACACTAAAGGAGTCTTGAACTAGACTGCTCACTAAAGGAGACTTGAACTAGACTGCACACTAAAGGAGTCTCGAACTATACTGCACACTAAAGGAGTCTTGAACTAGACTGCTCACTAAAGGAGTCTCGAACTAGACTGCACACTAAAGGAGTCTCGAACTAGACTGCACACTAAAGGAGTCTCGAACTAGACTGCACACTAAAGGAGTCTCGAACTAGACTGCACACTAAAGGAGTCTCGAACTAGACTGCTCACTAAAGGAGTCTCAAGCTAGACTGCACACTAAAGGAGTCTCAAACTAGACTGCACACTAAAGGAGACTCGAACTAGACTGCTCACTAAAGGAGACTTGAACTAGACTGCTCACTAAAGGAGACTTGAACTAGACTGCACACTAAAGGAGTCTCGAACTAGACTGTTCACTAAAGGAGACTTGAACTAGACTGCACACTAAAGGAGACTTGAACTAGACTGCACACTAAAGGAGACTTGAACTAGACTGCACACTAAAGGAGTCTCGAACTAGACTGCACACTAAAGGAGTCTCGAACTAGACTGCACACTAAAGGAGTCTTGAAGACTGCACACTAAAGGAGTCTTGAACTAGACTGTTCACTAAAGGAGTCCTGAACTAGACTGCACACTAAAGGAGACTTAAACTAGACTTCACACTAAAGGAGTCTCGAGCTAGACTGCACACTAAAGGAGTCTTGAACTAGACTGCACACTAAAGGAGTCTTGAACTAGACTGCACACTAAAGGAGTCTTGAACTAGACTGCACACTAAAGGAGTCTTGAACTAGACTGCACACTAAAGGAGTCTTGAACTAGACTGTTCACTAAAGGAGTCTTGAAGACTGCACACTAAAGGAGACTTGAACTAGACTGTTCACTAAAGGAGACTTGAACTAGACTGCACACTAAAGGAGTCTTGAACTAGACTGCACACTAAAGGAGTCTTGAACTAGACTGCACACTAAAGGAGTCTCGAACTAGACTGCTCACTAAAGGAGTCCTGAACTAGACTGCACACTAAAGGAGACTTGAACTAGACTGCACACTAAAGGAGTTTTGAACTAGACTGCACACTAAAGGAGTTTTGAACTAGACTGTTCACTAAAGGAGCTGACTGTGAGCTGAGGAGGCTCCAAAAAAAAAAATTGGAGATCAAACAGCTGGATAAAACTGATCTCAGTGTGTGAACTTATTTAACCAAGTAACACTTTAGTATGAATATTTATTAATGCAACTTTCTCTTGCTCTCTTTCTCCCTCCCATCCCACAAAACCAATAAAACAGTTTGAGACTTATCTGCAGTTTCAATGTGCTTTTATTAAGTGTAATATTGTATGGTGATTGCATCTACATCTGCACCAGCTGGGTGGTCAAGTGTGATCGGGTCAGTGTCATCGGGGAGAAGCTGGTTTTGTGGTGTTTCTCGCTCCGTTCTACTGGTGGCTATATTGTGCAGAATGGCACATGCAGCCACTATCTGTGATGCCCGCTCTGGTGACTCTTAAGGGCCGAACACAGTTGAAACGTGCCTTTAGGAGGCCAAAGGTCATCTCTATCTTCACTCTGGTTTTACTGAGGGCCACACTGAAGCGGTGCTCTGGCCCTGTCTGGGTCATGATAGGGGGTTATTGTGTAGGTTTTTCTATCTCAGTTCAAATTAACAGTGTTTTGTACTGTACCAAATTTAACTTGCTTTCCTCAAAGAGCTGACACAACAGACTCACGGAAAATTTGTGAGACAAGCACTGGAGCCAGGCCCTTTGGCATCCAAACTTGTGGTCACACTTTCATGACCACCACAAGTCGTCTGCAGATGAACTGTTTAGTAGATCATTGTTATATCTGTTAATGTTACTATTAAAGATTCATCTCACAGAAAATAATCATCTCACATATTCACATCATCTCTACCTGAACATTAAGGCTGTGATAGGACTTCCTATTAACATAATCTGCCTCATGTTCCCCAAGAGCAGTGGAGACATTTTGCAATGACTTGGGAATCCTATCATAAGATTAACAGAAGAATAATAAAGATTTAAAATAATTCTTAACATGTATTATATTGTATAGTACATTTGTGAAGTTTGCTTTTTGAAAAAAAAAAATGTGTTCATGTGATGTCACCCTATCAATATATGTTACCGGCAATTTTATAAAAGTCCTCTTTTATGGACATGGTCGATAAATGTCCGGGGAACACCGGGGAATGAAACTATTCATGTACTCCTGCAGAGCAACCTTGCGAATGGTTCAACAAACCGTGTTTTCCCCTATAGCTTCTGTTCATCACCCACCGTGCAAGAATGTACCACTTGCAAAAAAAACGCAAATTAAATGAATTCATTAAATTCATTAAATTCTTTATGTGCGGCTCAAGAAGTTTCGCAAAGATAAGACATTCCTTCCGCGGAAAATCTGTATCTTTCATACAAATAACTCAGGAAAGGCAAGGGGATTTTGTCATGTTAAAAACTCTTTCTTTACGAAGTGCTCATCTAACAATTAATCATCTAACTGAGATGTCCACCGGATTTGGAAGAAAAGGTGAAGTCATTGCAACAGACACTGGGAATAAGTTACGTCACCTATATGTTTCTTTGCTCTCAGCTGATTGGTCAAACTTCAGTCTGAGATCTTGAATCCAGAACATAACCTGCCCCGGAGCAGGTTAGCCGTGCAGCGTAAGATACCATGGCAACGAACACCGATTAAAGCCGAGCTACTTTCATAGTACCTAAAACCCAGGGTTGGCGGAAACTAAACTGAAACATAGCTGGCTAGCCACCTAATCCGGCTTCATGGTATAGGCCCCTGGTGTGATTGTCCACAGTTCTTTCTAACTTGTATCCTTGCAGTTTTTGCTTTGGGGTTTTATTAGATTAACTTCTCTTTATTTAGCTTTCTTTAGTTTTACTTGAGTTAATCTAGTATTTGTTTGATTCTGTCTCAGATTTATAGAGTTAGTTTCTGTTACCCTGTTTTTGTCTTTGATTTATTATTTAGCCTTGGTCTATCACTTTATATAAAATCTAGCTTTCTCTTGTTGTGGACTCGTTTTACTTTAGTTATTTACTTTAGTGTATTGTTAGTTTTCTTCTCTTATATGTAAAGGTTTAGTTTTGCAGTTACTTAACTACAGTGTTTGCCTTGCTTTGAACTTATTTAATGTTTTAGTGGTTTTGTTCTTATCTTGTTTCTCCTGTGTTGTACGTCTGTGTGTGTGTTCGAGTCCTGTCCTGTCCTGCCCAGCCTGAGACTGCACTGACTGCTGACTACTGGGCCGCTCAATCCTGTGCCTGAGTTTCCTGTCTCGACCTCTGTTGTGGACTGTCTCTGGACTGTGCATCTGTTACACATTGTTACACCCCATTTTTAATAAATCACTATTCACTGCTCATCTCTGCGCTTGGGTCCCGTTATTTCCAGTGGTCCATGACAGATTTACTATCTTGTGCAGTGTTTTTTATTTCTATTATTCTTTTAATACTGTGTATTTTATGAATGAACCAACGGTCAATGTAACCTCACCTATACCATGTTTGGTCTCTATAAATTGGTACTTTGAAGATTGAAATGATTGTGTACATGATATGTCGATAGCTGCGCAACATATTAGTATTACAAGAATCTTTCATAGTTTCTTCATTAGGCAACCAATCCAGCTGCACATGCAAATGAGCACGCTTGAAAAAAAAGATCCATAAATCACCAAGAGAGGAATTTTCCCGCTTGGAAATTCCACCCTTCTCATTGGTCAAGCAAACCCGGAGAGGTGGGGCCTTTCTCAGGCTTTATTAGAGACAAATCCAGTCACCCTCCTCTCTTCTCTTCTTCTGCTGTTTCTTCGGGTTGATGTCTGTGGGGACCCCCAGCGGGGCCCATGGGTGCCGGCAGGCCTTGACCACAGCCTGCTATGCCTCCACTTTCCCAACAGAGTCAGACTGTAATTTCTTCTTTCCAACTCAGAAGAAAACTGCAACTTTACTATCAATGAATGGACCATCAACTCCTCCGACTTCCTCCCTTCTCCTGGATGCTCTGCGTGGCTTCTCTGGCCCAGAGGCATTATTGAAGACATTTTGAATGCACAGAAATACCGTGACGAGATCCTGAGGCCCATTGTTGTGCTAATCATCCACGACCATCACCATGTTACAGCATGATAATGCACGGCCCCATGTTGCAAGCATCTGTACACAATTCCTGGAAGCTGAGAACATCCCAGTCCTTGCATGGCCAGCATACTCACCGGACACGTCACCCATTGACCAGAATACATAAACTGAAGTTCTGTCACAGGTCGGGGGGGTCAAAGCCAGACTGCACCCACCCCTAAAACCCAGGACCACCCCGAGGAGCGTATCAAAAACTTTTAATAGTGGATAAAAGTTTAACAAGTTTTATTAAATAAAATTAATTTAAAAGTCCTAATGAAGCTTCTGGGTCCCCCAACAGGTGCGGGGTCCAAACCTCTGACCCCAGGGAAGGCGTGAATTCTCCGAGGCAACTCGTGCCAGAACGTAACGACCAAGGGAGGAGGAGGTCGGCCACCGGGCCGACAAACAGGTAAGTATCCAGGTAAGCAGACTTCCTCAAACCGTTGAACAATCAGGACGTGGCCGGTACAGGAGCTGATGACCAGAAAGAGAATCCTCCACCAGACAGGTGAATATCCAGGTACGTATACCTTCTTGAGGCGTGGAACGGGACAGAATCTCGTGGTCGAGGGAGATCTTTCCTTGAGCAGACAGGTGAGTATCCAGGTAAGCAAAACTCCTCGAACCGTTGAACAATCAGAACGTGGCCGGTACAGGAGCTGATGACCAGAAAGAGAATCTTCCACCAGACAGGTGAATATCCAGGCACATATACCTTCTCAAGACGCGGAGCAGGGCCAGGGAGGGGGGCAAGCCTCTGCCAAGCAGATAACGTGAATGCTTCCAACGTGAGTCTCTTCCTCAAGCAGACATCCACCGGAAGGGCTGTAGCGGAGGGATTCTTCTGCTAAACAGACAAGGTGAGCAATTCAATTACGTGCATGTTTCTCTTCAGTGCAGAGACAAGAGCTTATGGCTGGGGCGTGCTTCTGTAAAGCAGACGGGGGTGTGTCCGATGCGTGTCTCTCCTTCAGGCAGACATCACATGAGGGAACATCGGCAGAGGAATTCTCTATTGAATAGACAGAGTAAGTGATACAAGTGCATGTATGCTTTTCCTCAATACAGAGACAAGAGCTTACAACTGGGGTGCGTTTCTGTAAAGCAGACGGATATGTGTCCAATGTGTGTCTCTCCTTCAGGCAGGCATCACATAAAGGAACATTGGCAGAGGAATTCTCTATTGAACAGACAGAGTAAGTTATACAAATGCATGCATGCTTTTCCTCAGTACAGAAACAAGAGCTTACAGCTGGATGCGCTTCCGTCGACAGGCGAGGGAGTATTTCTAATATGAGTCTCTCCTTCCAACAGACATCACATAAAGGGACATTGACGGAGAAATTGTTCTATTTGAGCGGACAGAGTAAGTTATACAAGTACGCACATTCTTCCAACATACAAAGATGAAATATTCTCATTCAACACCTGAAGTCCCTCTGCAGTGACAGCGGATGAAGATAAGAAATGGGGAGTACACAGCGGTCAATATATATATATATATATATAATCCCCACACACTGCAACCTCACTCCAAGCCAATACTGTGTGACACATCAATTCAGGCACTGCATATCCACTCTCTCTCTCAGTGCAATAAGGCCAGCACTCACCCAATGATCGGTCCTTCCACTGTCGTACTGAATCAGTTCTCATCAAATAGCGAGGGGAGTCGTGTGCCTCCTTACTGGCACGGTGGACAAAGCGTCCTCGACACTCGCTCACACTCAGAAGAAGAGAAACAAGAGTTCAATGATAACTCAGTCCAACCACTCTCAAGTGACAGTTACACTCGTGATCACAACTTCATATCCAGCTCAGTGCGGTGCATACATTCAATAAGATCCAATATCATACTACTTATCTCCCTTCCAATGATGATGGCGTTCTCCAGTCTTCACGCAATCTCCATAACTCACTCGCTTTCCAGCCTTTGACGTCTTCAACTCGTGTTCACACAATCACCGTTGCACCCTTAATACAGCCGAGCCCTCACAACACTCTCCAGATACCTCCGCAATTCAGCAACACCACCAAAGAAACGACTTCTCTCGCGGGAGAACCACACCCAACTGTCTCTTCACTTTCCTTTTATGTGCTCCATTTGCCTACACAGCCCCATCACAGATCCCAGTGTAAATCCCCCGCACCTGATGTTGATCTGTCATTAGCCACCGTTGTTATGGTGACAGATACACAGCCGGAACCGGCCCGGTGTTACAATGGCACCGTCCCGGGGGGAACACAACTTCAGCGGGACTTAGTTCCGCTTCACCTTTGTCACCTCGTGACAGTTCAATCATAATTGTGTGAGAAGAAACTGTGCACGAATAGTTGAATATTTGACCTGTAATTTTTATTCAAAAAATAAAAATACGATTAGAATTTGACTATGCTGCGTTGCTGGTCGTAATGCAGTGAATCCATGATAAATCTCAAGCACAAAAACCCGCAGTTATAATTAAATGCACTGGGTGGCGCTGTGGAGAGAGTTCAACAGGTTTATTGTTTTTGATCACATAATGTCGTTGTCTGCCTCACGAAGTTTAGAATTACTTTGATGATAATGATCTTACTAAATGGAATTACTTTTGGTCAAATTAAGTACATTTTTAAAAGGTTTCACCATAAAGCATCATGTTTTTATAATCTTTTGTCATGCTTTAAAGAACTACTTATTTTGATGTTTTGACTAACATACTAAAGCACATGTAAAAACTAGATCTGATCCAGTGCTATTCACCAGATGTCGTATAAGTAACACAAGTTTGACTCGGGCTTTTTTGCTTGAAGGCGAAGACCCAACTCTGCATGTTTTATAAGATTCCCCTCTCTGTTAAACATCTTTTATTGGACTGTCCTGGGTTTAATACAAGTAGAATGCTCTTTTATGAAGTTATTTCACTTAAGGACTTACTTTTTATATTCGTAAGATTATATATTTATTATGTATTTATATATTATATATTTTTTGCACGTAAGATTATGCCTGAAAAGGTTTTGGATTTTGTTTATCATATGTTAATTAAAAAGAATTGTATACTATGACTTCTTGTGTTTGTTTGCTTTTTTTTTTTTTTTTTTTTTGTTTCTTTTTTCTTTATATGATATTTGTATTTTGTAATTTAATTTTTGCCATGAAAATAGCCTTAGATGCTGACATGACATTAAATAAAACAATCCATCCATCCATCTAAAGCACATGTAAAGTACTTGATTATAATTTAGCTGTAGTGTTATTTGATATTACATGTAAAACAAGTTTATTTTTTATGTTTTTAGAATATCATATATAATATTATATGCAGTGAATTCTGAAAGTAAAAAGTGGGATTATGAACAAAATAAGTTGAGACAAAAATCTATGGAAATACCCTTTGATAAAACCTGAGAATGTGCACTTTTTATTACTTGTGAATTATGTGATTACAAAAACTGAGAAATACAGAGAATGAAGCAAAAAAACCTGTTACAAACATAATGGAATGTACATCTAGTGTATGTTGAACTGTTATTAAGTCCAAAGTTAAGTGTAATGTACAGATTAAAGTTGCCAAGAAAAACACAAACAGCTTTAATCTGCCAATATTGCATCACTTTGTAAAACATTAAGCTAGCACAAATATAGTGCAACAGTATTTTCCGAGAAACAGTCGTCATATGCTGTATTTTGTCTTACATTGGCTAAATTGTCCATCACGTGTGAATTACTGAAGATGACAGTATAAAAGCATCCGATTTGTAATATTCTGATAAATACATTCACATACAGCACACAGATCTCTGACACGCTTTAGCCAAAGCATTAAGAATGAGGTTAACAATAGCCGTTCTTCTGCTTCTGTGCAAATGTCTTATATTTGAACTGGTCACCTCTGAACTGAGTGATAACAGTCAGCCGACTTGTCCTTTGAAAATCTGCACAGACGTCCTGAAGGATCTCGGAGCCTCAGAGGCACGATTCAAAGCTCTTGAAATCAGACTTGCTGACAGTGAAGCTCAGATTGAGGAAAACAAAAAGGCATGCCGAGGTGAGACTAGTGTTTTTGATGACCCATGTGCTGTAATACTATATACACTGACAAACAATTGCTGTAGGATTTACTTTGTAATTATTTGTGAGATTTCCTTGCGACGTCTGATTGAAAACTGCTTCAAAGAAATGGCATGTATAACACTGACTTGAATTTGAAGTAGAAAGACAGAAATAGTATTTTCCTTTACTCCAATGATCTTTGTTTTATATTAAAACAATTGTGTTTCAAAAAGTGTTGCATGTAATTTGCTTCCATTGTTATTGAGCCAATTTTCAACATTTTAAGAAGGTATTTGTTCTCTTCAGACAAAGCAAAGGTGGCATTTTCAGCTTCATTGGGATCAAATGGTTTCTCTGGACCATTTAACAACACAGATACAACACTGGTTTACAAGGATGTCTTCATTAATGTTGGTGAAGCTTACAACTCGGCCACAGGTATTGTTAATCCACACTGCTGAACACAATATCAACACTTGTATAATTCATGTCTACAGCTGTTAAATGGAGATCTGTCTCACTCTTGAACAGGGATGTTCACAGCGCCGGTACGGGGAGTTTACTATTTCAGTTTCTTCTACCACTGTTCAACTGATCATGGAACAAGGTTGGCCTTGTATAGAAATGGAAAGCATGTAGCATTAGCAATACATCACAGGCAAAGTCAGGGTTCTCCAGAGAACGGAGGCAACGGTGTAACACTGCTGTTGGAGAAGGGGGACACAGTCTATATCGTACTCCTAAAGGGCACATGGGTCTGGGATTCAGGCAGTGTCACAGTGTTCAGTGGTTTTCTTATCGACACCATGTAAATAAAATACACCCTGTGAACAAACATAACATTAGACCCTGCTTCTGTGTGTGTGTTCTGCAACCAGCCATCACATGGTGTTTGTGTTTTGTGTCATATTTGATACATCAAGCTTTTATGGCAGAGGAGGAAGAAACGCCTTGATTTTATTAGTAGTCCCACACTGAGCGAAAATATGCAATATGATGCTAATATTTATATGAACACAAGATGCATTTCTGATGCTCATAATTCATTGAAATCTTAATAATAGTTTACAGACCACTTTCATAAAATGCATATAAATATCAGTCGTCACTATATCTAATATACTAATCACTTGTAGTTTTCAAACATATAATGTAATGCAATTAAATGATGACTGAGAGATAAAACAAATAAACATTTCTTAAAACCCTGGTGAAAAATGCCAAGTATACTTGCAGCCAGACTAATGATCAGTATACTTCAGGTGTGGTAATGATTAGTTAACTTAAAGTGTGCTATTTTGAGTAGTATATGTTAGTTGTAATTAAACTGTAGTAAAGCATAACTTTAAGTGTATTTAGTGTACTTTTGTGCATGTATTACATGCTTGATTAGTGATATTAAAGTATACTTTATTTGTGTTACAAGTACATTACAAATTCTTTACCAGTGTCTTCAAATATTATATTTGAATAAAAAGTGTATGCTCAGAAATGCCTTTGGCTTATTCCAAATACTACAAATTCAATAACAAATGCACTTTAATAAACAAATATTTGTCAGCTATACTTTGTACAATAAACTTTAAACATTACATCATCACAAGACGGTATTCAAACCATCACCTGAATACTGAAGGCTGAATTTCCTTTCGGGACTCTTTTCACACAATGCTGAACACACTCGCTTTCAAGGCCATTACAATAAATAACATAACTTCAATAACTAACAGACACACATGGTATTAACAACTCAAATTGTGTTTATTTAAATCTCACATGGTTTTATCATTGTAAAACATAAAATGTAGCAACCATGTTTTTAAATTTAAAGAACACTGAAAGAAAAAAAGCGGCCACACACAAACTACGCATTGTTAGTTACTTTTTCTTGCTGAAATGCTCATTGTTACACTTACGCCTGATGCACATCAGACACACTTGTGTGTGGAAACTCCGCTAGAACAGCATCTGTTAAAGTAAAAGAGGTACGGTCATGGACATGTTCATACAACTTTATCTTCACACTACATCAGTCTGTCTACATCCTGTATTAAACAAGGACTGCTTCTTCAACAGTTCATGAGGGTTAGCTGTGAGGAACTGTGTCAGTATGTCATGTCAATAATGCCTCCAGTACAGATGGTACCCAACCAGAATGCCTATTACCGCCGCGCCAGCCGCCGCGGCAAAATCACCGCGGCGAAAATAAACCAGCCGCATTTCAAAGTTGTTCCCGAAATGACCGCCAGGTGGCGCAAAGGGACATTGTGCAAAACAGCAGCAATTGCCGTATTTTAAAATGTAAGTGGGTTAAATATAAAACCCTAAGCCTGATAGGCATATTTTTCTTATATATAAATAGGCCTATTAGGCTACAACAGAATAGAACCAAAGATAGAATCAATTTTAGAACTGAAAAAATAGAATCAAAAGTTAAAAATAGAGACGATATTAGGAGCAATGACGCTGAATATTTTTACTATTCTATTGAGGAATTAGATAAATGAAGAGCTCTCTTCATTTATGCAATTGTATCGCTCTCGTGAGAGATACAATTGCATAGTAATTTATAGTGATTTCAAAAGCAGTCCTTAAAAAAAAAATACATGGAGTAGTGTGGCATAATTTTTGAGAGATCCTGGTTTCAATGTCCTTAATGTATATAGGCTAGGCTACTGCTTTAAAAAAACGTCACAACGCGTTTTGAGATTGTTTTGAATTAAACATTGAAGTTTAAAATGTAGTGTTTTGGCACACCAGGCCGAGTGGCGTTATGCATTGTTCAAAAATCAAGTTTTATTCTGACATGTTGAATTGGCGTTAGAATTTTTTTTTAGATTTATTAGATTTAGATTTTAGATTTCGTTAGATTTATTTTTCTCATAACAGCTAAAATAACTTAATATATGCCTTGTCTTAATATGACCTACTTAATATAGGCAATAGGCATAATTGTATTTAAGTTTTAATTGTATTAAATCGAACAAGCGCAACAATCAGCATTTAATCAAATATTCTAAAAGATGTATTAATAATGTTATTTCAACATAATATCTCATTTTTTCGACATAATAACCTATGTGTGCGTGCAACAAGCAAGATGTGTATTTTATGCGTGCATTGATTTTTATCAATAAACTAGTGTTTTCTGACAGTGTCGACTGCAAAGATGAAGTTGACGATCGCCATATTTGTAGTGAACGCACCTAGAGAGAAATGCACATAAAGACATAATCAGAGAGTAGCCTTTTTCTTTTCGTTTTTAATTATTTCGTTTGAAGACATTTCAAGCTTTGTGTATTTGATGTATTTATCATGTCTGTGTGAGGCATACGCTGAGTTTCGTTAAGTTAGGAGGATGAGATGCGCTCCAGCTGACGTGCAATGCAAGTGACTGCGCGGGCGCCTCCATGATTAGTGTCTGTTATATTTGCTTCTCTTACTTATTAAATCCAGGCATTGGTTGATGAAAAATTTATTCAAATTAAGATACAATTTATAGAAAACGAAATTCACTTTAAATAAAGGTTTTCTACTAAACAAAATTTAATGAAGTGGTCAAAATCATGTCTGACCCACTCTCGATATAATGCATCCTATCTTACTCGTGCTGTTCACTTTTCATATTCAACATAGATGGAAAAAAATAACATTATAATATTTTAACAAATATGATACTAAATGAGATTATTTAATGGCTACAACAGTATAGTAGGCCTATAGACTCTATTTGTACAAATTGCTGCACATTAATTTAATTAAATGAAACCTTGTAACGAATTCACACTGTAGGGTAGACTGTACAGTTGAGACACCTTAAATAACTTGCGTTCGCAGCAAGCACAAGTTGTGATTTTTGCTGTGCACTTGCATATTAGTGTCAGCTGGGAAGGAAATATAGAGACCTGGGGTGCGTTTCCCGAAAGCATCGTTGGCCAACTATGGTCGCAAGTTCCGTCGTTACCAATAGAGTTCAATGGACATTGCGATGAACTTGCGACCATAGTTGGCCAACGATGCTTTCGGGAAACGCACCCCAGAGCTCTTGGAACTTTAATTGAATACATAGCGTTGGTAAAGCATACTGAAATTACATCCCTACAAATTTATTAGGCCCTACTGAAAATAAATGTATCGAATTTAAGCAAAGTAGCCTAAATGTTAAGACTGTAAGCCTTTTGCTTTTTTTACGTAGCCTATAAAGGACTCTTATAGCCGACTTAGTGTTAATTTAATTTGTAGAGGATTATTTAACTCAAACATTAACACTGAAATAAATTAAACTAAATTATTGTAAATTAATTAAAACATTGACTTGCTATTAGCTAACATATGGAAGCAGCATTTGGATTTTGCGTTATGTATGATATTTAAGAATGAAATACAGTAGTCCCGCGTTGTTGTGGTCAGCATAGGTTTCTTTAATGAATGAAATATAAAAATACAAAACATTTCAATAGAAAAATATTGAAAACAATTCAATAGGCCTATTTTACATTTCTACATTCCAGTAGAACCCCCGTTGCGCTGTACCACCGCCGGCAAAACCTTCTGAAGGTGATCGATGTAGTTATTGCACGCTGTTTTTGTCAGGCGATCTCTCCAGAAAGTCACTATGGCCTGAAGAAGCTCGTCTTTGTTCCATGGCTTAGCCTCACGTCTGACAAACTCTTTTAGTGCGTGCCAAACCAGTTCGATCGGGTTGAGATCTGGTGATCTGCGGGCAAGGTACAAGTCAGAGGATATTTGTCTTGTGCACATTTCATAGAAAAGTTAATCTAAAATAACTCAGGATGTTAGAAACATACTCGGCAGGGGTTTTCACCCAGTTGATCCCCGCCTCGGCAATACACTGTCTCGATGCTGCATGTTTTGGGTCATTGTCTGTGTTATAAACAGAGAGAAATGTCAGAAAACAAATGAACCATTCCGCTAATAGAAATGGCAAAATGTCACAAGCTCGTTATTATTTTTTACCTTGGAAGAAGCGATGAGGTCCTTCAAATTTTTTCTGAATGTATGGCGCCAACGCAGATTTTATTATGCTGTCTTGATAATAGAAACGGTCCATAATTCCTGTAAAATTTAGTGTATTAATAAACAATTAAGCTAAATTGTGAAGAAAAAAATCAGTTGTGCTATAGGCTAGGCTATAACTCACCTTCGAATACAACTATTGGTCCTGGTCCCTGACGGGATATGGCCCCCCAAACATGAAGTTTAATGCGATGCTTGGCCTTAGGTTTTGCGATGTGCCGACCCTTTTTCTTGTAGCACATCAAAGCAAATCGCTCCAAAGCAACAGTTGTTTCGTCTGCAAAGATTACGTTGTCAAAGGTCTCTTTGTCAGCCATCCACTGCTGAACTTGGCTAATATGCAGTGTCTTGTTGTTATCCCGGATCATAGGGTCTGTACTGTAATTAAATAAACAGTATTATTACAATAATAAAACCAATTACTCTGTTAAACTATACAATTGCAATGCAGCATAGCTACTAATAGTCACTTACCGGGCTTTTCCATAAGTCCATCCAAGTTTCTTTATGGACCTTCTGATCGTGCTGATTGATACTTTTAACTGCATTCGGGACTGAAGCTCTTTTTGAATTTTTTTTGCAGACCGTTCATCGTCCTCATGTAGTATTTCTTCAATGCATTGAAGTACCGCACTATACAAATAAGAATGACATTTTATACGATGTCAGCTTAATGTAGATTTTATATGAAACAAAAATGAATAGGATAATAGCTTAATGTACTGTAGATTTTATCTGAAACAAAAATGAATAGGATAATAGCCTACCTGGTAACTTTCAACACAGTTGGTTTTTTAGTCGCAGGAGTCTGGCGACGAAGACAACAATGTCGTCTGATCGTGTCGTCTGAGACATGAACACCCGACTGCATCAGAAATGTCCTGATGTTAGATAAAAGATGTCCTGCTCTCCACATAGACCTGATCTTGATGCTCATCTCAGGGGAAATCTTCGCCATGGTCGACGGTGTGGCAGAAATCGAGCTCAAAAAAACAGGACCAGTTATAGCCTAAAAAGAGACCGCCCCTGTCATTTATTGTGTTTTAATTTCCTGAATTTGTGTTAATAGGGCGATTAAACGGCGATTTGTGAGCTAATGTTAAGGGATTAAAATGTAATGGTCTAAAGTAGAGGTGTTTGTTTAACAGTTATGCAACTAGCTATTCAATAGGCTATAAAGCAAACATGATTGCAATAACAACCCAAAACATGCTAATGATCAGTTAATTTCCCAGGTACCGTATAGGCTATATGCACTTTGAAATAATGGTTCTTATATGGCTCTTTGTCTGGGTAAATGGTTCCATGACAACCCTGTAAATGTACATGTAAAAAGTACATGTTTTGTATTTTGTAACTATGTATCATGAGCTAATAGTCATACAATTGGTGGTCTTTTTCCCCTTTTTAATTTAACAAGAATAATTAGCGAGTGGGGCTGATGTATCTCCAATTGACTAAAATATGAATTACATTCCTTTGTGTAACATAAGATGCGATATGGCCCTGAATGTGTTTTTTGAAATCATGAAAAGTGTTGCCGTTGCCGCTATCAGTTCAGTGGCAATGGCTCATCATCACAGACGAGCGCCGTGCAGACAACACAGTCTCACCCCCAAACGTCACATACTGACGCGTCTTGACCAAACGGCAATATACGACGAAAAGGGTACCCCTAAAACGTCCGTATGTGACTATTCGGGTTATGGGTAGGTTTAGGTATGCGTTAGGGTACCGCTAAGAGGCGCTGCTGGTGCGCTTATGTCTTCGTCTCATATGGACGTTTTAGGGGTACCCTTTTCGTCGTATATTGCCGTTTGGTCAAGACGCGTCAGTATGTGACGTTTTGGGGTGAGACCGGGCTGGTGCAGACGGGGTAAAATCACAATACCAAATGCACACTAAAGTGTCCCTGTTCGTGATATAGAATTATTGATGAATACCCTTTAGCTTTGAAGGCTACCCGATCACACTAAATGCGCCTCTATAGCACGCATTGTGTTTATCATGCAATTTATACGACAAAATGAGTTTTTACGTGCATAGGCCTACTGTGATGCGCATGGGTAGGTTTAGTATTGGTAGGGTACGTGCATACTGTAGGCATGGGTAGGATTAGTTGTGTGGGGTGCGTGTATTACACGCAAAAAGTGTGTATCAAATGCACGCGAAAACTGCGTCATATGCACGTTAAAACTCATTTTCGCGTATAAATTGCACGATAAACAATGCGTGCAATCACACACACTTAGAACACACATTTTACGCCATTGAATGTCACACAATAGGAAAGAAGACTTTGGAAATATGTACGTTAATATTAATGTTAGTAGGGTCGGTTGTGAGTCGGACCCATACTGTTTAGCCTGCCTCATCTCAGGGAGCTGGCTTGAGTTTGGCTTAAGTGGGGGAGGGCGCATACTTTGCATTTGAATGTTGTGTGACATTCTAAAACATTTCACTAATGACGCACACAAACACAATGAGAAACATTTTTCATTTTTATCTTATAATAAACATTGGCTAGTTTATGTTTATATATAAACTAGTCAATGTTAAGGGGAGACGTTGTACTAGCGGAAGCAGTTGGTGTGCTGGGATCTTTAGGTGTTGCTGAGCCGCTAAATCCACGTAGGTTAGGGTTAATCCAACTCCCTCCTCTTGCCATCGAATGCTCATCCCAAAGAAAATCCTTTCCTTCATTTCTGTTGTTTTCAGCCATTTCCACGGCCATAAGAATCAGAGGAAATGTCCGGAAGTTTCGAGCAGATTCAGCTATAACCGATGCAGTGAAATATGTGGCGTCCCTGAGCTCATTATAGCTTATCTCATTTTCAAGAAAAAAAGTTCTCACATAATAAGTATATCTTTCTTTATCTGTATTTTGATCTCGAACTTACTTTGTCTGTCTGTCCCTTAATAAGTTTCCTGACTTCCTCCCTTCCCTCATCATCTCTTTGATTTTGGTCAAGCTTTTTTCCAACTGGATACACATACAGACTTACAGGATCAACTTCGAATATCCAGTCTGTGACCATCAGGTATGTGAGCTCATCTTCTCCATCCTTTGCATAATGACGGATGATACTTCTGACATCTCTTGCTGTGTTAATCACATAACACCTGGAAAGAACATTAATTAGTCCCTTCTGATCCGTTATCCACCGAATTTTAATCAGATGGTTATTGTCTCTTATGCCTATTACATAATCCTGGTTTATGCTCGGGTTGTCTGTGTTTACTCTTTGTGGAAGTGGCAGGTCTGCATGAAAGAAGGCCCAGGACAGAGCTTCAAGATCATCAAGAGCAGTTTGGTCAGGAGGGGTTAGCTGGTTAAAAACATTCTGGTCAATAAATCTGCGTGGCTCAGCAGGCCAGCTGTCTCTGTAGGTAACTTCAGCAATACTTGTTGCTCCTTGACCGCCAGGCTTTGGTTTATTTTTGGGCTGTAGAAAGTTTCTTTCATTAGTAAAGACTTGCTCTCCTCTGCTGCCAGGCTCATTTCTGATAATTACGTCTCCGTTCCTGTCCAGGGTTGCCACCACCTTCTTGCTGTCATCATTGTGTCTCCACTGCAGCCCTTCCTCAGAGATCTCCTGGGTGATGATCTCTCCTGTGTGTCGGACCTGGAGCACAGCGCTCCTGAGGTGCAGCTCGGTCTCGATGTGGGCCGTCTCATGGAGCTCCCTCAGCAGGGCTTCAGCAAACTCTTCATCTGACCCCACCTCACAGGCCACCACACTGGTTGTTTTGATTCTGTCGCCCGTCCTGAAGGTGTGCTGAATGATTCTGGCCACGTCTCGAGCCGTGTACCCTGCCAGTCTCGTCTCTCCAGAGCCGTCTCTCTCACCGTGGCCGACCAGCGTCAGTCGGCTGTCCTCTGACAGAGGCACAGGGGCACCGTGGATCAGTTCGGGTCTCTGGTTTTCATCAAGAGCGTAGACAGAGGTCACTGTTGGACGTTTCTCATAGAGAGAAGCAGCAGCTTTCCTGACAGTAGGGTCATCCTGCATAATGAGGATCTGCTGGTGGTCATACTGTGTGCTGTGATCAACCGGTCTTGGTGGAGTTTGGTCGAGGGGAACTGAGTCAGGCTGGGTCATGACCTGGTAGAGCTGGTGATTCTCCTGGACTGTTTCTAAGACTGCTTTAAGGCCAGACACAGTTTGTCCATCTTCTGAAACTCTTCCAGATATCTCCACTACAGTGTCTCTGTCTGCTTCTGGTCCACATGAGCCATTGAACAGGCATTCTGTGCTGACTGTTACTGAGTAATGAGGATCCATGCTGGACTCCTGCTGGACTCTGTCCTCGGCTGGCTTCTCTTTCTCAGTCGTGACCAGAAGTGTTTGGCTGTAGCTGTGTGAGATCTCTGAAGCACTTATCCTCTGTTCATCAACATGCTGGAAAATGAACATATATAAGACATTTAAGGCGAGACACTACAGGTGAATAGGGTAAAATCTTTAACTAGCAGATATCACCATGAAACTTTCCCAGTTGATTACCTACATTAAGATGAGAAAAAAATTTATTACAAGTTTTCTGTAATTTAATGTTTAAATATGCAAATTAGGCAATATCTAATTAAATATGCGCTAATTTGCATATATATAAAAAAAACAAATATGAGTATTGGATAAAGCCAGATGTAAAATTATTTGTTCATTGTGTACACATATTAGATGGGGAAAAAATTACAGAGGGATTTATGGATATCTACTTTTGTTATCCTGTAAATCAGAAAATACTGTCAATAGCCTTAAAAAAATGATTTTCGCCATGTTTTTTGGAATAAAATGTTATATAAATCAGGCTAGGAATAATATATTAACAAATCCCTCTGTAAACGTCTTCATAATATAACTAGGTACAAGACTGGAGAGTGTGGTGTATATCGGTGCGACTGAAGTGGAGATTTCGGACTTGGAGAATGAGAGAAAAGTCATTTTGAGAAAACGGGCTTTAACCCTTTAGGCGCCAGAGGTTTTTTTCCTAAAACGTTCGATTTTGACATCTTAATTTCAAAAGGCTATATCTTAAAAGTGATAAAAGATAGAGACTTTCTGTAAAGTAGAGAAATATTAAGGATAACCCAAAGTTTATGTAGGGATTACATTTCCCCATCTAATTTGCATATTATGACGTCATATGGTGGCGGCCATCTTGGATTATAGAATTTTTATGTTTTTTGTTGATGTTTATTTGGTTGTTTTTTGTTTTTTTTTTAGCTGACAAAGACGCACACATCACAAGGACATGAACACACACAAAAGAACACATATTGTACACTACTAAATGGTCAGGGAAATAGATAGTAAATCAACAGTGTAATAAATGGCAGACAAAAACAATTGTTGCAGGGCTTTTGCTGTAGAGATAATGACTCCCTATTCATCCAGGTGACATTTCTTGTAGTGTTTCATGGTGTGGTCTTGCGATAGACTATGCATAATAGCCCCTCTGCCCCGTGTCACATCGCCTCTTCTCCTGCTACGAGCAGCAGCGCGGGTGCGGCCAGATCTGCCTCGCGCACGCGCCGAATGTGCACAGCTCGGACTACTGTCATTGTCATTGCGACTCCCCACCCTGCCTCCACGTTGCCCCCTAACTGTCCTATGAATACTTCGACCTCGTCTAACATACCCAGTGGCATTAGACAAAGTTTCCACCACAATACTGTCGCCGCGATTGCGGAGAGGCACGCGGTCACCATGGCTAGCGCGGTAAAAATCTCCCGCGGCCGCCTCGTTCCCCACAACACTAACACGCCTGCTAACTTCGCGATGAACACTCCGACCCCGGGAAACATTGTTCCCTCCACTGACATTGGGCAAAGGACCATCTAACGTTATATTGGGCAAAGGATTCACCGTTTGTGCTTGGTGTAGGGCTATACTTTCACTTTCAGAATCACCGTCATTTTCTGAAGGCAGATAACGTTATTCCCCTTCAGAATCAGGGTCCGCGAATAGAAGACCCAACACTTCATTGCGGGTAAGCTTTATTGATGCCATTAGATAATAATAATAATAATAATAATCTAATGCAAATACTCGCTGACGTTGACAATATTGCTCTGATAAAATGGCTCACTCGCACACTAGCTCCGCTTTTGTTCGCACTGATTCAATGCGCTCTAGCTCGAAGATTTTGTATAGAAGCATGACTTTTTTTTGAGTCGGGGATAAAGTATGACATCTCTGCCAACTAGTGGAGGGGAGGTCGAACGAAATTTGACACCCTATTTGACAAAATCGGCCGTTTTATTCAGTGCTGCATCTTGTCGAGTAAACTCGAACGTGGCGCCCAGAGGGTTAAATATTTATCATCAGCCAATGAGATTGCGCATTCAGCCCTTTTACTTTCACGATTAGTTGCTGATAAAAAGGAAATGACCATATTTGGATCCGACAGAATGGTCAGGAGAGAGAGAGCTTTCCAGCGGTGTGTATGATGACAGGGAGCAGACAGAGATCGCGGAGCAGCGGGAGGATTAACAACGCCAACTTTTGATGAATTTATGAGAAATCTACAGACGCAAACAGACACACTGTAGTAAAATAAAGACCTAAATGTGTATTTCAGACTTTTTTTCACCACAAGTCTGAAAGAAGACATGTTATTGAAGACAAATATCCAAAAATCTCAAAATTGACCAGTGAAAAAACCCAGATGTTTTTGCCTGCCGTGTCTCGCCTTAATATGAATAAAGATTAGGTCAAGATAATCATTTATGAAACATGTGGTATCTCACTCCATGTTTTCTGATGTTGAACTCTTTTAATAACTCGTTTTATTAGTTTAACCCTCTGAGGTCTGAGCTGTTTTCTGGGCCCTGGAGGTGTTCTGACATGCTCTGACATTTCTGGTTATTTCTGTTACTTGTGACATTTTCATGGCTAAAGTCTAATTACACTGTATTCAGCACAAACTCTGCTACAATAATATATCAGCAGCATGTATGTAAAAGTTTGTAGTTTTGAGATAATGACATTTATGCATGGTTTGTGAAAATACAAAAAAAAAATCTCACTGAAATAAGGCCATGAAACCCATACTGATTATTTCTTCACAAGACTTTTGAAAATTGTATGACGTAGCCTAGAATATTTCCTGCAAAACTATGTGAAAATCCTGACTGCTCATTCAGATAAGACAATATATTGATTTAAAAATTTTACGACGTGTTTTGTGTGAAAAAGCTTTATGCGGGAGCTCATTAATATGTAAGCTTTTCACACCTGAGAAAGACAAAGAACCTCCCCTAACTGCCCTATTAGGAGCTATCAGGCCCTATCATTCTGAGCAACCTTGCACAATACTGTAAATGAGGAGATTTAAAAAAGAATGGCTTTTAAATTGTTTGGATTTATTTACAACACAACATAATCCAAAGATACACAACAAATGCCAAAAAAGCACTTCAAAGACAGAGACCTTTGTGCCATTCCTAAAAACATTGTACATACCTTTAATTTCCAAGATTTTCACTTTACCATGTTCATGTACAGAGACTCATGTGAATGTTGAAGTCCTCAGTGGCATCTGGGCCCTGAAAAAAAAAAGTGAACATACTGATATCAAGAGAAAGGCCTGCACGATTTTGGAAATAAATATTAGATTTTTCTGGTTAAAATTGCTTTTTAAAATTCCTTTTTAAAATTCACAGAATACACACACACACACACAAATGTTTCCAACAATATATAATATAATGAACACCAGGTTTGTTGTGCCTTGTAGGCATAAGGTATATGCGCAGTGCCGGATAAAATAATAATAACAATAAATAACCATAGCAGCCTATAAATCTCCCAAAAGATTTCAGTAACAACTAAGCTAGAGAAAAATATATTGATTATCATGTTACTTCAAATGTTTCCATCCGTTATGATGATATGAAATGAGATAATAATAAAAACATGAAGTCGTTTGGTGCATTTTGCTTTCATCCAAAATATGATACAGTACATTCAAACGCAATCGCGCTGCAAAATATGATGCATTCAAACGCGATCGCTATCCAAAATATGATCCATTCAAACGCGATCGCTATCCAAAATATGATCCATTCAAACGCGATCGCGCTCAAATATGAAACATTATGGTTACCATATTATACATATCTACGTTTGAGCAGATATCCACAAACACAGTAACAGTAAACACGGGTCTAAATATTATAATATTCACCATATATCTAGCAACAGTTCAACTGCAACGTGACATTTATGCAACAATAACAAACTAATATGTAAGAATTTCTTACCTTACATCTTTAATTGTCTTCAAATCGCGTTCTTCTTCTTCTGAGGTAATTCCAATGTAAGCTCACGGCGTGTCTTTCAAACTCGACGAAAAGCAGAGACTTGTGAAGTGTTTTGGTGTTTTGTTTTTGAGGTAATGAGCGCGTTCGCGTTCCATGTGGAGATTTGCATGTCAATATCTTTTGCGCGAGTGGGCGTGGTAAATTAAAAAATAATGAGCAAGCGTTTGAGAAGCTGGACATCTTGTTGGTTTTATACAAATTACTTAAACAGAGAATATTTGTTTTCGTTTTGAATCCGATCATTTAAAAGTACACACTTAAATGTTTATAAAGGTGTATGGCTCATAAATGTGTGACAAGTATTCGCTGAGTTTTGTTTCAGTTTATAGACGTGCTCAAGAAAAAAAAGTTCACCGCGACGGAGAGGCAGAACGCACACCCTGTTTATTTTCTTTATTTTACAAAAGCACAATGTTTTGATTTGATTGTAAGTGGACACATACAAAAGGAGAAATATCACAGATTCTTTTTTTATATTTCTTTTTTCTGTATGACCATAAATGACGGAGTAATTTAAGTTTATAGTGTTAACGTTACAATGTGGAGAAAATCCAGCAAAACGCGCCCGCGCGTTTGTCGACCTCAGAGGGTTAACACTGACTGTGTTACGAACTGCTCGGAGACACGAAGGGAGAGATCCAAATGCAGCTTTATTTTAAGGGTTATCCAGAATCGTAATCCAAAAACAGGCAATGGTCGAAACACAGGTAAGCAGTCCAAACAAATAAACAAACAAATAAACAAACAAACAAAACAGGCAGGGACCAGAGGCAAGAGAGTAATCCAGGGAACAAGGCAAGATATCCAGAAAACCAAGAAACATGAAACCAGGGAAAATGCTCGGAAATGCAGACTAACAGTACAACAAGACTTCGCGGTGAATGAATGAATGAACATAGTATAAATAGACAGACTAACAGGATGAGACACAGGTGAATGCAATCAGTGAATGAGGTACAGGTGAATGTGATCAGTGATAAGTGATGAGTCCGGGCAGTGAGTTATGGGAAATGTAGTTTGTGAGTGAAACATGATAGTCTGGTGTGGAGTGCCCTCTAGAGGCTTTCAAGGGCACTCCTGCTGGTTATCATTACATAGCCCCTCCCCAAAGAGCGGCTTCCAGACGCTCCAAAACTGTCCAGGTGGGAGGTGGCCCGGAGGCGGATCCGGGGGCGGGATGGAGGGCCAGGTCCGTGGAGCGGAAGAGGACCTTGAGACTGCAGTAATACAGGAGGCCAGGATGGAGCAGGTAGTGCAGGCGACCAGGGCGGAGCAGGCAACCAGGCCGGATCAGGTTGTGCAGGCGACCAGGGCGGAGCAGGCTGTGCAGGCGACCAGGGCGGAGCAGGCTGTGCAGGCGACCAGGGCGGAGCAGGCTGTGCAGGCGACCAGGGCGGAGCAGGCTGTGCAGGCGACCCTTCAGGCGGCCAAGGCGGAGATGACCCTTCAGGCGGCCAGGGCGGAGACGACCCTTCAGGCGGCCAGGGCACAGGAACAGACACCGGCTCAGGAACAGGAACAGACACCGGCTCAGGAACAGGAACAGACACCGGCTCAGGAACAGGACCAGACACCGGCTCAGCGGAGACCATCTTGTCCGGAGACACTGGTTCGGCGGTGGCCATCTTGTCCGAAGACACAGGCGTGGTTTCGGCCATCTTGTCCGAAGACACAGGCGTGGAGTCGGCCATCTTGTCCGAAGACACAGGCGTGGAGTCGGCCATCTTGTCCGAAGACACAGGCGTGGAGTCGGTCATCATGTCCAAAGACACAGGCATGGAGTCGGCCATCTTGTCCAAAGACACAGGCGTGGATTCGGCCATCTTGTCCAAAGACACAGGCGTGGATTCGGCCATCTTGTCCGAAGACACAGGCGTGGAGTCGGCCATCTTGTCCGAAGACACAGGCGTGGGTTCGGCCATCTTGTCCGAAGACACAGGCGTAGAAAGAGGAAGAGGAACAGATTCAGGCTCAGTATCAGGATCAGTTTCAGGCTCAGGAACAGATTCAGTCTCGGCGGGACGAGACTCCTGACGGGTGGACGTGACGTGAAGCTCAGTCTCTGGATCGGCTGACGTGAGGTGAAGCTCAGTCTCTGGATCGGCAGAAGTGACGTGAAGCTCAGTCTCTGGATCGGCAGAAGTGACGTGAAGCTCAGTCTCTGGATCAGGATCAGCGCACTCTGAGCTTGACGGGACCAGCGGCGGCGAGGGCTTTGAGCTGGGTAGGACCAGCGGCGAAGAGGGCTCTGAGCTGGGTAGGACCAGCGGCGAAGAGAACTCTGAGCTGGGCAGGACCAGCGGCGAAGAGAACTCTGAGCTGGGCAGGACCAGCGGCGAAGAGATCTCGGAGCTGGGCAGGACCAGCGGCGAAGAGGGCTCTGAGCTGGACAGGACCAGCGATGAAGAGGGCTCTGAGCTGGACAGGACCAGCGGCGAAGAGGGCTCTGGGCTGGACAGGACCAGCGGCGAAAAGGGCTCTGAGCTGGACAGGACCAGCGATGAAGAGGGCTCTGAGCTGGACAGGACCAGCGGCAATGAAGAAGGCTCTGTGCTGGACGAGACCAGCGGTGAAAAGGGCTCTGTGCTGGACGAGACCAGCGGTGAAGAGGGCTCTGTGCTGGACGGGACCAACGGTGAAGAGGGCTCTGAGCTGGACAGGACCAGCGGCAATGAAGAGGGCTCTGGGCTGGACAGGACCAGCGGCGAAAAGGGCTCTGTGCTGGACGAGACCAGCGGTGAAGAGGGCTCTGTGCTGGACGGGACCAACGGTGAAGAGGGCTCTGTGCTGGACGGGACCAGCGGTGAAGGCTCTAGCTTGGCGGGCATGTCGCTTGCTGTCTCAGGTGCGGCGGGCATGACGCTCTCAGTCTCAGGGGCGGCGGGCATGACGCATACTGCCTTGGCTTCGGCAGATCTGGCGTGAAGTGCGGGCTCGGCTGGATTGGCGTGAAGTGCAGGCTCGGCTGGACTGACGTGAAGTGCAGGCTCGGCTGGACTGGCGTGAAGTGCAGGCTCGGCTGGACTGGCGTGAAGTGCAGGCTCGGCTGGACTGGCGTGAAGTGCAGGCTCGGCTGGACTGGCGTGAAGAGGCTCAGGCTCGGCTAGACTGGCGTGAAGAGGCTCAGGCTCAGCAGACGTGACGGGCACGGTCTCTGGAAACGCCCCCTCATCCACAGGGCCCACAGAAAAGGATGAGCCGCTTATCCTCAGGGCGAATTCAATATATTGACATAAAGTCCATTGAGGGGTGTTGTCTGGCATGAGATAATTTAACATGTCCTCAAGCCCATATCGGAAACTATCCTTTAAGACGGCATCGTCCAAGTCTACCCCATGGCAGAGCTCACAAAATTCTCCAACATATTCCTCTATAGATCGGTTACCTTGGCGGAGGCGGAAGAGACTGATTAGTAGGTCCATGGTGGGTCTCGGTTCTTTCTCGGCTGCTGGATCTGAAGTGGCGAAGTCTTCTGTTACGAACTGCTCGGAGACACGAAGGGAGAGATCCAAATGCAGCTTTATTTTAAGGGTTATCCAGAATCGTAATCCAAAAACAGGCAATGGTCGAAACACAGGTAAGCAGTCCAAACAAATAAACAAACAAATAAACAAACAAACAAAACAGGCAGGGACCAGAGGCAAGAGAGTAATCCAGGGAACAAGGCAAGATATCCAGAAAACCAAGAAACAAGAAAACCAGGGAAACACTCAGAAATGCAGTGTAACACTTAACAAGACTTCGCGGTGAGTGAATGAATGAACATGGTATAAATAGACAGACTAACAGGATGAGACACAGGTGAATGCAATCAGTGAATGAGGTACAGGTGAATGTGATCAGTGATAAGTGATGAGTCCGGGCAGTGAGTTATGGGAAATGTAGTTTGTGAGTGAAACATGATAGTCTGGTGTGGAGTGCCCTCTAGAGGCTTTCAAGGGCACTCCTGCTGGTTATCATTACAGACTGTGTGGGCAGAAATATGTGTCACTAGAAACTGAATTTAGATTGGAATTTGAATTGCTCAATATAAATTATTGAATCATTTTAATGTATTAATTCCAATAAATTTTTAACTGACTGTAATATTATGAAATTGAATAAATTTGCTGTGAAACTGAATTTGTTCCTCACTGAAAATCCATCCATCCATCGCCAACCACTTATCCTGCGTGCAGGGTCTCGGGGCGCTGGAGCCAATCCCGGCTCACATCAGGCGAAAAGCAGGGTACACCCTGGACGGGTCGCCAGTCCATCGCAGGGCCACACATAGACACACAACCACTCACACTCACACTCACACCTAAGGACCATTTGATATTTCTGTCTGATCACAAGTGTTTTCTACCTCTGATGAAGAGCAGTGAGCTCGTCTCATCCAGTACAGTCCCAGACGGGCTCTGTGTCTGTCAGACGGGGGGTAGAAGCCTACTGCCATATCAGCAGAGCAATAACCCAGGCTAATGCACAGCAGTGGGGCAGCTAGAGCTTGTTCAAATATAATGACTTCATTCTCATTATATCTCATAATGTTATTCTGCACATGTCAGAGAACGTACTGGTTACTTTCGTAACCTCGGTTCCCTTAGAGATAAGGGAACGAGTACTGCGTTGCAAACGCTTATGGGAAAACTCCTTTTCTCGAGAATATTGAAGCCTTTATTTTAAAACGCATTTGCTACAGCACAGGCGAGAGCATCAGACCCACGTGAGTGAGCTGATAGGCTGTGCTGTGGGCAACTGCACGAACCAATGGCGGATAGACAGAAGCGCGCGAGCCAATCAGGGCGCTTGGCGCTCTGTCACTGTCAAGCGCGCGAAACTACACGTGACCATAACATATAAATACAGATAGAATCCGCCATTTGACAGGTATAATCGACTGAAGCGACAAACCTGCCATAAGAAAAATAGCACGGCAAGGCAACGCAGTACTCGTTCCCTTATCTCTAAGGGAACCGAGGTTACGAAAGTAACCAGTACGTTCCCTTACGAGAACGTTCTCTCGTACTGCGTTGCAAACGCTTATGGGAACGTTTCCATTTAAAACGCCGTGCTATTAATCTTTTGGCCGCTCTGACTCACCAGAGTTCCGGGAAGTACAGAATAGCCAGGATAAAAAGAGACCGAACATCGGGCCCATCAATTATCCGTAATAAAGACTGGCCAGAGCCAGTCATTTAACCCACAAGGTGATAGCCGTGTGTTTAATATCAAACTAGTCTGGGTCCGCAGAGCCAGAGTCTAGACTGAAAAGACTGTAACTGCAAAGCAGGGACATTAAAGTTATAATTCATCGGATCTGGCCAAAGCCAGTCACTTAGTCCACAAGGTGAAAACCGTGTGTTCAATATCAACTAGACTGGGTCACAGAGCCAGTGTCTAGACAGAAGAACTGTAGCTACAAAGCAAGGGCATTAAAGCTATAATTCAACAATGTGGACGGAGCGGATATCCGGCCGCCGCACATATGCTATAGATGGGAATACCCAAGTGACCATGGTTCAAAACTAGTCTGGATCCACAGAGCCAGAGTCTAGACAGAAAGAACGCATGTCTGCAGAGCAGGGACATCCAGATTATAGAATCTCACAAATGTGGACGGAGCGGACCAGCCGGCCGCCGCACAAATGTCTTCAATGGGAATACCACTTGACCAAGCCCACGAAGAGGCAACACCTCTCGTGGAATGAGCTCTAACACCTATGGGACAAGAGAGGCCCAGTGAGGTGTAAGCCAGGGCAATGGCGTCAACTATCCATCTGGACAGTGTGGTTTTAGTGACCGGGAGGCCCTTGGATCGGCCCCCGAAACACACAAAGAGCTGTTCAGACTGTCTGAAAGAGGCCGAACGCTCCAGATAAATTCTCAAAGCTCTGACTGGGCAAAGCATGAGAGAATCGCTATCCTCCTCGGAGGAGGGGAGAGCTGACAGAGAAATAACCTGGGCTCTGAACGGAGTTGAGAGCACCTTAGGAACATATCCATGTCTTGGCCTAAGAATGACCTTGGAGTCATTAGGACCAAACTCCAGACAGGAAGCGCTGGTAGACAGCGCCTGTAAATCTCCTATTCTCTTTACTGACGCCAGTGCTAGAAGCAGGGCAGTTTTCAGAGAGAGAGACTTAGGATCAGCTGACTGAAGTGGTTCAAAGGGAGGTCCCTTAAGAGCCCGCAGGACCAAGGAGAGGTCCCAGGCCGGAACAGACGGTGGCCGAGGCGGGTTAAGCCTCCTGGCGCCCCTGAGGAAGCGAACTATAAGGTCGCTTTTTCCTAAGGAGGCCCCGGCTTCCAATACGTGAAAAGCAGCAATGGCTGCCACGTACACTTTGAGAGTGGAGGGGGAGCGACCCGCGTCCAACATCTCCTGTAGAAAAGACAGTACTCTTGGTACTTCACAAGTGTATGGGTCGAGGTCTCGAGCTAAACACCAGCTGGAAAACACTGACCATTTACTGAGATAGAGGCGTCTGGTAGACGGAGCTCTAGCTTCCTTTATAGTATTCAGGACGCCCTCTGGGAGGTTCTGGGGTACCCGTTGAGTGGCCATACATGTAGGGCCCATAAGTCGGGACGGGGATGCCAGATTGTCCTGTTGGCCTGAGTCAGGAGGTCGCGCCTCACTGGGATTGGCCACGGGTCTGCTACAGACAGCTGCATCAACTCTGGGAACCAAACCTGGGTCCGCCAGAGAGGAGCTACTAATAGCACTGCGCTTTTCGTGTTCCTGATCCGTTCGATGACCTGAGGGAGCATCGAGACCGGGGGGAACGCATAGAGAGGAAGGTTGGGCCAGTCGTGGGCCAACGCATCCCTGCTCTTTGAGAAAAAGATTGGGCATTGACAGTTGTCTTCTGAGGCGAAAAGATCTACTTCTGCCTTCCCGAAGACCTCCCAGAGTAGGAGAACTGTCTGAGGGTGGAGAGACCATTCCTCTGGGGGAACTCTGCCCCGAGAGAGCATGTCTGCTCCTGTATTCAACGTGCCTGGCACGTGAGCTGCCCTGAGCGAGCGCAGATTGGTGTGAGCCCATAGCAAGAGCTGTGAGGCTATGGCAAACAGGTTGCGGGACCTGAGGCCGCCCTGGCGATTTATGTAAGAGACCACCGACATGTTGTCCGTCCGTACCAACACGTGGTGTCCCGCCAGGTATGGGAGGAATGTTTTTAGGGCTAGAAAAACTGCTCTCATTTCGAGGCAGTTTATGTGTAGGCGTTTCTCCGAGCTCGACCAGAGGCCGGAGGCAGGCCTGCCCTCGTACAGAGCTCCCCAACCGGAGTTGGAGGCGTCTGTTGAAATCATCCTCCTCTCTGAAACTACCCCCATGCTTACGCCCTGCTGGTACCAGCTGGCGTTTTTCCAAGGGGCCAGGGCTTGAACACAGCGCTGGTCCACCTTGATAATCAAGTGGCCTGAATGCCAGGCGTGGGGTGGCACCAGAGGAGCCAGCCACAGCTGAAGAGGACGCATACGCAGTAGGCCTAGTTGGAGTACTGATGATGCAGAGGCCATCAGGCCAAGGATCCTCTGAAACGTTCTGAGGGGTACAAGAGAGCCCTCTATGAACGATGCCGTGAGCTGCTGAATCGTTAGAGCACGGGCCGGTGTGGGCCATGCTCTCATAAGTACGGAGTCGAGAACTGTTCCCAGGAACGTGATACGTTGGCTGGGCAACAGAACACTCTTTGCAACATTGACCCTGAGCCCTAGACATTCTAGATGGCTGAGGAGCCAGGCTTTGTGAGTATGTGACTCCGCCTCTGACTGGGTCAGTATGAGCCAGTCGTCGAGGTAGTTTAGGATGCGCATTCCCCGCTGTCTCAGGGGGGAGAGAGCTGCATCCATGCACTTCGTGAATGTACGAGGCGCTAGTGCCAGTCCAAATGGAAGAACTGTGTACTGGTATGTCTGCCCCTCGAAGGCGAATCTCAAGAATGGCCTGTGGTGGGGGTTCACTTGAATGTGAAAGTAAGCGTCTTTCAGATCTACTGAGAAAAACCCGTCGCCTGGGCGAATCTGCGCCAGGATATGTCTGGTCGTGAGCATTCTGAACGGCCGTGACATGAGAGCCTTGTTCAGATGTCTGAGATCTAAAATGGGTCTCAGGCCGCCGTCTTTCTTTGGAACAAGAAAGTATCGGCTGTAAAAACCTGACTCGCTCAGAGAAGGGGGGATCTTCTCGATGGCCCCTTTCGCCAGCAGACTTAACACTTCGGTGCGGAGGACATGACTCAATGTGCCCCTTACCGTGGTTTGTATAACCGCGCGAAAACGCGGTGGTCTGCGGGCGAACTGAAGCGAGTAACCATGCTTTATGATGTTCATCACCCATACTGAAACTCCGGGGATAGCTTGCCAAGCTAGAGCCCGCAGAGCTAGAGGCATTATCATATCTGGAACACCCAGAGTGGGGGGCTCGGACTGACATGTATGCATGTGAGAAATTATGCTCGATTTGTGCTTTGTGTGGGTCGCTGTTAAAACAGCGTTTGTTTGCAGGGGTGCGTGACATGTGACGGGCCCATGAACTGCATTTAGAACTGCTGCAGCCGCCTGAACTGAAGAGGGAGCCGTGAGCAGTAGTCGAGCGATTTTTGGGGCTGGTCCGGCCGCAGCGGGACAGTGACCCCTCTTTGTGCCGGTTAGGACGGCTTCTTGGGCTCGTGATCGAGCGTCAGCTTCGGCCGCGGGCCCTGGTGCTTAGGGAACGGGAACCGTTTCGCTGGCTTCATGTGCTTACTGGTCTCAGCCGCTGGGCGGGGCTGGAGGACCTGGGACACCACTTTCTCAGGTCGCGGCGTGCTCTTGGGGCGCCGTTGGACTGAGCTGGAGCGCTTTGGTAGAAAGTGTCTCATGGCGCTGGAAGCCTTCTGAGCTTCAGTGAAGCGATCGGCGAAGCCGCTGACAGATGGGCCGAAGAGACCTGAGGCTGTGACGGGCGAGTCGAGGAAGGCAGTTTTATCCGCGTCCCTGATCTCGGTTAAGTTTAGCCAGAGGTGGCGCTCCATTACCACTAGGCTGGCCATATTGCGGCCCAGGGCTTGAGCGGTGGTCTTCGTGGCCCTCAGTGCCAGATCCGTGGCACTCCTGAGGTCTTTAAATGTGTCTGGGTCCGGGCCTGACTCATCCATGGAACGGAGAAGTTTGGCCTGGAAGGCTTGAAGCGTCGCCATGGCGTGAAGTGCAGAGGCGGCTTGACCGGCGGCAGCGTATGCGCGGCTGGCAATGGCCGAAGTAGTTCTGCACGGCTTAGAAGGGTGCACCGTCTTAGACCTCCAACTACCTGCAGTGGGGGGGCATAAGTGTGCAGCGACCGCTTCCTCCAGTGGGGGGAGAGACACATATCCTTTCTCTTCAGCGCCGTCAACAGTGGAGAGCGTAGAAGAGGCAGATGAGCGCGTTCGCGCTGAAAAGGGCGCGCGCCAGCATTTTGTGAGCTCTTCGTGAACCTCAGGCATAAATGGAGCGGCGCGCTGACGAGGGGCCTGTTGGCGCCCCGGCAGGTACCATTCATCGAGGCGGCTTCTGGCGGGCTCAGCTGGAGAAAGCCAATCGAGTCCCAACTCGTCAACAGCGCGAGACATGACACGGAGAAGTTCGGCGTCAATGCTCGCTCGAGTATCAGAAAACTCTAGCTGAGAGGGGGGGGCGGGGTCCGCGGAGCCCGACCAATCCTCGCTCTCAGATGCCGCCATAGAAAGTGCGTCATCGACGTCATCCGGAGATGCGCCGAAAGAGACGAGTCCAGCCGCTTCAGACGAGGGGCGCTGCTCGCTCCGAGAGAACAGGACAGGCGAAGAAGGCGTGGGCGAGGCACGAGGAGAAAGGCCCGGCGTGCACTCGCTAAACTCACCGCGCTCAGGACGCCTCTGATCGCGCCGCTTCTTCCTACGGGGCTCGTGGGGCGCCGAAGACGGAAGGTGGGCGGAATCGGTCACCGTCGAAGACAGCCTTGAACGGAGAACGGAGACAGGCATCCCGTCGCAGAATTGGCAGCCGCCTTTCATGAGCGCTGCCTCGGCGTGCTCAGGGCCGAGGCAGGCCGCACACTGGGTGTGTCCGTCGGATGCATGCAGGGAGACCCCGCAGCTCTCACAGATGGAGAGAGGCATTATGCCGCGCTGTGAAAACAGCGGTTTGCTCTTTTAGATAAATATGCAATGAAAAGGATATAATTTTTCGTCGGATGCCACAGGGAAACGCTCAGCTGGCGAGATGCCGGGATGCGAAGCTGTTCCGCTGGACGGCTTTTCCACGACGAGGGCTTCTTACGACCGGAGAAAATCAGCGACGAGGTGAGTCGAGCTGAAGGAGATTAAATCTGTCAAATGGCGGATTCTATCTGTATTTATATGTTATGGTCACGTGTAGTTTCGCGCGCTTGACAGTGACAGAGCGCCAAGCGCCCTGATTGGCTCGCGCGCTTCTGTCTATCCGCCATTGGTTCGTGCAGTTGCCCACAGCACAGCCTATCAGCTCACTCACGTGGGTCTGATGCTCTCGCCTGTGCTGTAGCAAATGCGTTTTAAAATAAAGGCTTCAATATTCTCGAGAAAAGGAGTTTTCCCATAAGCGTTTGCAACGCAGTACGAGAGAACGTTCTCGTAAGGGAACACAGATATGTGGGAGAGATTTTTAATGTGCAGAAAGTTTAGGACATGAGCAGAAAACCTTTTGAAACATAGGAGCTATTAAGGGTTTATAACTGAATTAAAATGAATTAATTTATCATTGAGGTGAAAAGGACTTTAGGTTACTTCAGTCTTGCCTGCATGTGTGTTGACTCCGCAGGGATGAAATAAAAAAAAAAAAACAGGAGAAACATATTTGACAGTAATACAGAATGCCTGAGAGCCTTACAGCACTATATTACACTATAGTTTTATTTTTTGAATTGTAACCTGAATATTGTGTTTCCTTTTATATAATTAAAGACATTTCCTCAATGAATTGGTGCAGAAAAATTCCCCAGAATGCAGGAGATGAAGTGTTTAAAGCCCACATTGTTCAGGGGGGCGACCCCCAGACCCCCCTCTTGAAGGTTCAGTGTGTAAGATTTGGTGCCATCTAGTGGTGAGGTTAGTGAATTGCAATCATCTGTCCAGTCCACCACTGCCCCCTACCTTTCAAAGAGCGTAGGACAGCTACGGTGGCTGACACAGCACAAAAGGAGTCTCTTCTGAGACAGCAGAGAGTGGTCAGTCAAGAAATGAGGTTTCTTTAGGTATATTTATTAAGAAATTATATTTGCAGAAAAACCCTACAACAAGAGATTATACATACTTCTCTCCAGTTCATAAATCATACTCCCGCATAGAGTGTAATTCCATTATGTCTGATATTTCAAACACAACAATTGAACCCATTATCATTTCAGATCATGCACCAATCACTCTTACTTTTTATAATAACAGAAATGTAAAAACTTCAAACAGATGGCGTATGAACATATCACTACTTCAAGACGAAAAATTTAATGAATATTTTAAAAGAGAGTGGACATCATTCATTAATATAAACAACACCCCTGATATATCTGCCACAACATTATGGGAGACAGCCAAAGTAGTAATGAGAGGAAAGATTATATCATACGCTACATTTAAACATAAAAAAGAGCAAAAATTAGAAAAAGACCTTGAAGATAAAATAAAAATATTACACCAAACATACTCACAAAACCACAATGAATAAATATTAAATGAGATAAATCAAACAAAGGATCAACTTGAAGGTATTACAAATAAAAAAATAGAATTTCAAAAACAACGACTATGGTCTATACATTTTGAATATAAAGATAAATCAGGAAAATATTTAGCCAATTTGCTTAAACGTAATAAGGAAAAAACCCATATACCTATAATTAAAAATGAAAATAAAATTACTCATAACCTGCAGGATATTAACACAAATTTTCAGACATTTTACAAAAATCTGTACGAAAATGATAAAAAAGAAGATGAGAAAGAGATTGGTAATTTTTTGCATAACATAACACTTTCCCAATTAAGTCTAATACAGAAAGAAGAATTAGAAATACCGATAACAGAGGATGAATATAAGAAAGCTCTCTTTGCACTACCAAACAATAAATCACCAGGTTTAGACGGTTTCCCCCCAGAATTTTACAAACATTTTTGGTCAATTATTTCACCACAGTTTTTAGATATGTCAGCAGAAATTAAAAATAGCTCATCTATTCCACAGCATATGAACACAGCATTAATCTCTGTCTTACTCAAACCAAATAAAGATCCGTTATTATGCACAAGTTACAGGCCCATATCCCTTATCAATACTGACATGAAAATAATTAGTAAAACCTTAGCTTTACGACTAGAGACAGTCATCTCAAGTCTTATTCACCCAGATCAAACAGGTTTTATTAAAGGACGTCATTCATCAGATAACATACGTCGTTTATTTAATATCATGAATATCAACAAACCACAAAATAATACAATCATTGTCTCACTAGACGCGGAAAAGGCGTTTGACAAAGTTAATTGGAATTTTCTTTTTGCCGCACTAGAAAAATTTGGTTTTGGGAAATCATTCATTCACTGGATTAGAACATTGTATAGTACACCTAAGGCTTCAGTTATCACTAACGACATCATATCACCATCCTTCCAGTTGCAGCGAGGGACCAGACAAGGATGTCCACTCTCTCCACTTCCATTTGCATTATTCATAGAGCCCTTAGCAGCGGCAGTTAGACAAAATGATAAGATCATGGGATTCCCAACAAATAAAATCAATCATAAAATCTCACTGTATGCTGATGACATTCTACTGTACCTACAAAAACCAGAAAAGTCTCTTATGGAAGTTATCAATGTCATTAATGATTTTTCAAAATATCAGATTACACAATAAACTGGTCAAAATCTATAATTTTACCATTAAATAAAACATCACAGTGTATAGAACATCAAAATATCCCATTTAATATAGGCAATATCACATATCTGGGAATACACGTTTCTCCCAACCTATCAGACTTATTCAAGCTTAATTTCATTCCATTACTTAAAAACATAGAAGATGATTTAAAACGTTGGATGAATTTGCCATTATCTCTTATAGGAAGAATCTCTACAATAAAAATGGTCATATTACCAAAAATGAACTACCTATCAATGACACCAATTAACTAAGAAATGGTTAGGCACATTAAATAGCAAGATAAATAAATTCTACTTGAAAAAAAAAAATACAAAACAAGAATGAGCATTACCACGTTACAGAAAAACAAAAATATGGGAGAATTAGGGGCACCCAACTTTCACCATAATTATCTAGCTGCACAATTACAATATCTCTGCAAATGGATAAACGGCAATCATAACCCATGGTTAGATTTAGAACAGGCAGACTGTAAAAAGATTTCATTATCCGACTTACGACTCATGATCTATACAATAACATGACAATTCGTACAACTTTATTAGCATGGTGGAAAAGTAATCAAATAACTCATAATACAATAACACCACACTCTTTCTCTCCTATATGGCATAACCCAGATTTTACCACTAATAAATCTTCACTTATTAATGAAAAATGGAAAATTGCTGGCATCACACATTTACATCATCTGTTTTCAGATAATAATTTTAAACATTTCTCAGAATTAATAGAAAAATATAATTTAGGGAAAGATCAGTATTTTTATTACATACAAATTAATCATGCTATTAGAACTAAGATTGGCAACCTTCTTCCTAGAACTCCACCTCTTATTGAAAAAATAAAACAAATCAGTAACACAAAAAAAAATACTATCTAAATTATACACTATATTAATAAATACAGATACAACATATTCGATACCTATTAAACAATGCGAACATGACCTTAACATAACCACAGATACCAATTTCTGGAAACAAATCTGCTTAAATACGTTTAGTTTAAGCAGAAATACCAGCGTGCAATTAATTCAATGTAAAGTAATACATAGAACGCACCTAACCCAACATAAACTGTTTAAAATGAGATTATCAAAATCAAACAAATGCGAACACTGTAATCTCAATACACAAGATCACTACTTTCATGCCATCTGGTCTTGCCCCCCAGTTACCAAATTTTGGAAAGAAATCACAGGAAAATGATCTGTCTACCTTAAACGTAGTATCCCGGCTAACCCGTCATTATGTCTTCTAGGAGACACATTAAACATAAACCCACCACTAGAGCATACATCACCCTTACTTCTGTCTCTAGTTATCGCCAAGAAAACAATTTTGATCAATTGGAAAAATAAAAATAAAATCAATATTATACAATGGCAACAGCTATTAATAGATCATATTATCAAAGAAAAACCATGGTGGTGGTGTGGCGCAATGGATAAGACACATGCCTTTGGTGTGAGAGACCCGGGTTCGAATCCACTGTGAGACACCAATGTGTCCCTGAGCAAGACACTTAACCCCTAGTTGCTCCAGAGGCGTGCGACCTCTGACATATATAGCAATTGTAAGTCGCTTTGGATAAAAGCGTCAGCTAAATGAATAAATGTAAATGTAAAAAACAGACGGCTATTCTCAAACACAAATTAACTAAATTTATACACATTTTTGGTACCATTACTGAATCACTAAACATTAATGTGCCCTGAGAGATGAATTGGTGCCTCACCATTTATTTATATGACGTAAAAGACGTACACAATGCAAATCAATGATATTTAATACCCTCTGAATATACTTATAACCTGTATTAATATATCAGGAAATCTAAAAGATAAAGATATCTGATATACCCATGGTACTGTTTTGCATTTTAATTCTGCATTTTACTAGTTAGTACATTATGTATGTGTAAGGCATGTGCGTATGCCTAAGACATTATTATTGTTATTAATATTTTTTATTACGTATACGGGTATATATATAATTATATATGTAAGTGTGTGTATGTGAGTGTGTATATATGCATGTATTGTTATATATGTTTGTAAGTCTATATATGTATGTATGTATGTATGTATGTATGTATGTCGCAATTACTTTAGATTACCTTTAACCGTCGCTATATGATTTGTATGAAGGGCTTTAAAGGCATGAACCACACATATATCTAGCTTATAAGTATCATCAATTATTATTATTTATTACTATTATATATATATATATATATATATATATATATATATATATATATATATATATATATATATACAGGTGCTGGTCATAAAATTAGAATATCATCAAAAAATTGATTTATTTCAAGAATTCAACTTAACAGGTGAAACTACTATATTATATAGACTCATTACATGCAAAATGAGATATTTCAAGCCTTTATTTGTTATAATTTTGATGATTATGGCTTACAGCTTATGAAACCCACGAAATCAAAATCCCAGAAAATTAGAATATTACATGAAATCACACAGTAATTACACAGTGATACCATGGTCATTGAACCAGGTTTTGGTTCTTTTGGCAGTGTGGGCCGGTGCAAATCCTGCTGGAGAATGAAGGAAGCATGAAGTGCTCTGGAAATGTCCTGGTAGACGGCTGCGTTGACTCTGGATCTAATAAAGCACAGTGGACCAAAGTCCTCTTTTCTGATGAGAGCAAATTTTGCATCTCATTTGGAAACCAAGGTCCCAGAGTCTGGAGGAAGAATGGAGAGGCACACAATCCAAGATGCTTGAAGTCCAGTGTGAAGTTTCCACAGTCTGTGCTGGTTTGGGGAGCCATGTCATCGGCTGGTGTTGGTCCACTGTGCTGTCCACTCAACGCAGCGTCTACCAGGACATTTCCAGAGCACTTCATGCTTCCTTCAGCAGACAAGCTTTATGGAGATGCTGACTTCATTCTCCAGCAGGATTTGCACCGGCCCACACTGCCAAAATAACCAAAACCTGGTTCAGTGACCATGGTATCACTGTGTAATTACTGTGTGATTTCATGTAATATTCTAATTTTCTGGGATTTTGATTTCATAGGTTTCATAAGCTGTAAGCCATAATCATCAAAATTATAACAAATAAAGGCTTGAGATATCTCACTTTACATGTAATGAGTCTATATAATATATTAGTTTCACCTGTTAAGTTGAATTCTTGAAATAAATCAACTTTTTGATGATATTCTAATTTTATGACCAGCACCTGTATGTATATTATTATTATTTTTTTTTTAATTTTTTTTTTCTTCTCTCTCCTCTTCTCCCTTTCCCTCCCCTTTTTACTCTTCTCACTCTATACCTTGGTCTCCTGTCCACATTCTCTACTCCTTCTTTCTCACCCTCGACAAGGTCATGACAGGACCCAACGGGTCTGTAGACCAAGACAATATATGATACCTGGCTTGAAATGCATACCCTGCTATGACTACAATTGATGGTCAAATACTATTATCATTATTTTTTTTTTTTAAATCCAAGCGCAGGCAGAAATGCGACCGGGTCATGTAGAAATGATCCGGAAGGTCCGGCCAATGTGTTTTGGTGAGCCCTTCCAAGACATCTCTTGAAACGGTTTTACCCGAGTACAGGCAGAAACGCGACCGGGTCATGTAGAAATGATCCGGAAGGTCTGGCCAATGTGCTTTGGTGAGCCCTTACAAGACCTCTTGGAGTGGAAGGTGCATGTCCATATTCCACTGGAATGGTGCATAAATAGCAGGAAATCAATTAAACCATGCATTAGCCATTTTAACTCTCTAACATCCCCATTTTAATTTCTATTTTATCTTTTCTGTTTTTTTTTTCTTCTATTCAATCTATCACCATCTACATTCCCATTTCTCTGCATATGCCTCTTATTATTTTTATTTATTTAATTCTTTCTTCCTTTTTTTTTTTTTTTGACTGTATGTATGTATATATATATGTTTATAGATATATGTATGTGCATATATATGTATATATATAGATATATGTAGCAGATACCGGTTCGCCCTTTGCCTTCTATTTTATGTTGTTTGTATATTTGTTTATTTGTCTGATCATTTGTTTTCCTTTGCATTATGCACTTCTTTCTGGTTTGTCATTAACAAGCTTATTGGTCCGACACTTGTTTTTCTCCGCATTTATATTTGTCTATACTTATTTTTTGCTGTTGCTTTCTTTATGTATTTATATGTATTGTATTGTTTTCTTAATATAAAAAAAAAAAAAAAAAAAATTATATTTGCTTAATTATTCAGTAAAACCATATGTTATTGTGACTCGGCCGCTGACAGACAACATGGGAAATGTAAGCCAATAGTGTGAAACACTGCCACTGTTTCTGCACCACAGTCCATCATAAACCACACATTAAATAAAGTTTATACAAACATTGACAAGGCAAACACATTCGTTCTCTCTGTGATTATGGACCCTCGCCAAAACTGCCCGCCAACAATAATATCTGGCCCGCTGCCAGATTATGGTGCTTTAATAGCGGCATAAAATATAAATAAATACTGTGATAGTGGAGCTGAAATAGATCTCAGCCATGGCAGCAACAGTTACTCACATAATCACTTCCTCTTTAGTGGTTTTGCCTACAAAATAAAAGCGAGAAAGCTTGTTTATTGCTGTCTTCTATTTGAAGTTGAACTGAGCTTTTACTTGAAAAACTCTGAAGGACATTAGAAGAGTCTGTAGCCGGCTGGACACCGCTCTGAAAGAGCCGTCAGAATACGTGATTCCCCTAAAAGTCCTCTGCCTGGAGATACTGGGGAAGTGCAAAAGCAGGTCGATGGATGCGGATCAAACACCCAAACACAAACAGTGCCGCACATGCCGTGATCTGAGAAACATTCGCTGCAGAATTCATTTGTTGAAGAGAGAGAGAGAAAAAAAAAAACATCCCAAGCTGGGATCAAACCCCCAATCCTTGGGTTGCAAGCCCTGCACCTTACCAACTGAGCTAACAAACAACATGCCTCAGCAGTGTAATATTACGGCTTATATTCTCATCCAAGATGCAGTATATTACCCCTGCAGTATATTACTACTACTACTTCTTCTTCTAGCGTATGTATTCAACATAGTGATGAGTGTGTGCACTGCCTGAAGTAGAACAAGAAGAACTTAGTGACGAAACCATGGACTGTATATAAAAGCGCCAAACGCGCTCTGTCGCGCTGTTAGTCTGTTTTCAGCTACTGTAGAAACATGACGATGCATGGAAGGGGGTGCCCGCGGTTATGTAGATATAAATGTCTCATTCTAAGGTAATAAACACATAATGGTTCATTATATAAGGTCTTTATACACCACTGAAAACAGTTATGGATCTTATATTGCATTTCTGTCAGTAGATCCTCAGAAATAGTACACACTGAACCTTTAAATATTTTTTTTTTATTATTATCGATAGTAATTATAAAAATCATAATAAATAATAAACTTACCCTGGGGAGCTGGTGACTGGGGCGGGTGGAGGAGTCTCCTGTGGTGCAGGCCGCTCTGCAGCTCCTGACAGAGGGTAGCAGTTCAGAGAGCTGGTGACTGGGGCGGGTGGTGGAGTCTCCTGTGGTGCAGGCCGCTCTGCAGCTCCTGACAGAGGGAAGCAGTTCAGAGAGCTGGTGACTGGGGTGGGTGGAGGAGTCTCCTGTGGTGCTGGCCGCACTGCAGCTCCTGACAGACGGTAGCAGTTCAGAGAGCTGGTGACTGGGGTGGGTGGAGGAGTCTCCTGTGGTGCAGGCCGCTCTGCAGCTCCTGACAGAGGGAAGCAGTTCAGAGAGCTGGTGACTGGGGCGGGTGGAGTCTCCTGTGGTGCAGGCCGCACTGCAGCTCCTGACAGAGGGTAGCAGTTCAGAGAGCTGGTGACTGGGGCGGGTGGAGGAGTCTCCTGTGGTGCTGGCCGCTCTGCAGCTCCTGACAGAGGGTAGCAGTTCAGAGAGCTGGTGACTGGGGCGGGTGGAGTCTCCTGTGGTGCAGGCCGCTCTGCAGCTCCTGACAGAGGGAAGCAGTTCAGAGAGCTGGTGACTGGGGTGGGTGGAGGAGTCTCCTGTGGTGCAGGCCGCTCTGCAGCTCCTGACAGAGGGTAGCAGTTCAGAGAGCTGGTGACTGGGGTGGGTGGAGGAGTCTCCTGTGGTGCAGGCCGCACTGCAGCTCCTGACAGAGGGTAGTAGTTCAGAGAGCTGGGGACTGGGGCGGGTGGAGGAGTCTCCTGTGGTGCAGGCCGCACTGCAGCTCCTGACAGAGGGAAGCAGTTCAGAGAGCTGGTGACTGGGCCGGGTTGTGGAGTCTCCTGTGGTGCAGGCCGCACTGCAGCTCCTGACAGAGGGTAGCAGTTCAGAGAGCTGGTGACTGGGGCGGGTGGAGGAGTCTCCTGTGGTGCTGGCCGCACTGCAGCTCCTGACAGAGGGAAGCCATTCAGAGAGCTGGTGACTGGGGCGGGTGGAGTCTCCTGTGGTGCTGGCCGCACTGCAGCTCCTGACAGAGGGAAGCAGTTCAGAGAGCTGGTGACTGGGGCGGGTGGAGGAGTCTCCTGTGGTGCTGGCCGCACTGCAGCTCCTGACAGAGGGAAGCCGTTCAGAGAGCTGGTGACTGGGGCTGGTGGAGTCTCCTGTGGTGCAGGCCGCACTGCAGCTCCTGACAGAGGGTAGCAGTTCAGAGAGCTGGTGACTGGGGCGGGGGGAGGAGTCTCCTGTGGTGCTGGCCGCTCTGCAGCTCCTGACAGAGGGTAGCAGTTCAGAGAGCTGGTGACTGGGGCGGGTGGAGTCTCCTGTGGTGCAGGCCGCTCTGCAGCTCCTGACAGAGGGTAGCAGTTCAGAGAGCTGGTGACTGGGGCGGGTGGAGTCTCCTGTGGTGCAGGCCGCTCTGCAGCTCCTGACAGAGGGTAGCAGTTCAGAGAGCTGGTGACTGGGGCGGGTGGAGGAGTCTCCTGTGGTGCTGGCCGCACTGCAGCTCCTGACAGAGGGAAGCCGTTCAGAGAGCTGGTGACTGGGGCTGGTGGAGTCTCCTGTGGTGCAGGCCGCACTGCAGCTCCTGACAGAGGGTAGCAGTTCAGAGAGCTGGTGACTGGGGCGGGGGGAGGAGTCTCCTGTGGTGCTGGCCGCTCTGCAGCTCCTGACAGAGGGTAGCAGTTCAGAGAGCTGGTGACTGGGGCGGGTGGAGTCTCCTGTGGTGCAGGCCGCTCTGCAGCTCCTGACAGAGGGAAGCAGTTCAGAGAGCTGGTGACTGGGGTGGGTGGAGGAGTCTCCTGTGGTGCTGGCCGCACTGCAGCTCCTGACAGAGGGTAGCAGTTCAGAGAGCTGGTGACTGGGGCGGGTGGAGTCTCCTGTGGTGCAGGCCACACTGCAGCTCCTGACAGAGGGTAGCAGTTCAGAGAGCTGGTGACTGGGGCGGGGGGAGGAGTCTCCTGTGGTGCTGGCCGCTCTGCAGCTCCTGACAGAGGGTAGCAGTTCAGAGAGCTGGTGACTGGGGTGGGTGGAGTCTCCTGTGGTGCTGGCCGCTCTGCAGCTCCTGACAGAGGGTAGCAGTTCAGAGAGCTGGTGACTGGGGCGGGTGGAGTCTCCTGTGGTGCAGGCCGCTCTGCAGCTCCTGACAGAGGGAAGCCGTTCAGAGAGCTGGGGACTGGGGCGGGTGGAGGAGTCTCCTGTGGTGCTGGCCGCACTGCAGCTCCTGACAGAGGGTAGCAGTTCAGAGAGCTGGTGACTGGGCCGGGTTGTGGAGTCTCCTGTGGTGCAGGCCGCTCTGCAGCTCCTGACAGAGGGAAGCAGTTCAGAGAGCTGGTGACTGGGGCGGGGGGAGGAGTCTCCTGTGGTGCTGGCCGCTCTGCAGCTCCTGACAGAGGGTAGCAGTTCAGAGAGCTGGTGACTGGGGTGGGTGGAGGAGTCTCCTGTGGTGCTGGCCGCTCTGCAGCTCCTGACAGAGGGTAGCAGTTCAGAGAGCTGGTGACTGGGGTGGGTGGAGTCTCCTGTGGTGCTGGCCGCTCTGCAGCTCCTGACAGAGGGTAGCAGTTCAGAGAGCTGGTGACTGGGGTGGGTGGAGGAGTCTCCTGTGGTGCTGGCCGCTCTGCAGCTCCTGACAGAGGGTAGCAGTTCAGAGAGCTGGTGACTGGGGTGGGTGGAGTCTCCTGTGGTGCTGGCCGCTCTGCAGCTCCTGACAGAGGGTAGCAGTTCAGAGAGCTGGGGACTGGGGTGGGTGGAGGAGTCTCCTGTGGTGCTGGCCGCTCTGCAGCTCCTGACAGAGGGTAGCAGTTCAGAGAGCTGGTGACTGGGGCGGGTGGAGTCTCCTGTGGTGCAGGCCGCACTGCAGCTCCTGACAGAGGGAAGCAGTTCAGAGAGCTGGTGACTGGGGCGGGTGGAGGAGTCTCCTGTGGTGCAGGCCGCACTGCAGCTCCTGACAGAGGGTAGCAGTTCAGAGAGCTGGGGACTGGGGCGGGTGGAGGAGTCTCCTGTGGTGCTGGCCGCACTGCAGCTCCTGACAGAGGGAAGCCATTCAGAGAGCTGGTGACTGGGGCGGGTGGAGTCTCCTGTGGTGCAGGCCGCACTGCAGCTCCTGACAGAGGGAAGCAGTTCAGAGAGCTGGTGACTGGGGCGGGTGGAGGAGTCTCCTGTGGTGCAGGCTGCTCTGCAGCTCCTGACAAGAGGGAAGCCGTTCAGAGAGCTGGTGACTGGGGCGGGTGGAGTCTCCTGTGGTGCTGGCCGCACTGCAGCTCCTGACAGAGGGAAGCCATTCAGAGAGCTGGTGACTGGGGCGGGTGGAGTCTCCTGTGGTGCTGGCAGCTCTGCTGAGATAGCGTGAGAATGTGGGAATGTCCTCCAGAGAGGGCACTGTCTACAGCTTGTGTACCACACACAGGTGCAGTATGTCAGCAGGCTCTCGATGGTGGCTGGTAGAAGGCCACCAGCAGCTTCTGTCCTGTATCATCCCTGTATAGCAGTCTCAGGAAGGGGAGTCTCTGTTGTGCTATTTTATGGTAGCGGTAGTGTTTGCTGATGAGAAATGAGCACTACCAGGAATGTAAAAGACAGCACTCTTTCCACATGTGCCCCATTGATGCAGAGCGGGCTCAGGTCTCTGTTACACTTCCTCCTGAAGTCCAATATGAGTTATTTGGTTTAGTTAGAGTTCAAGTTCAGGTTGTTCACTGTACCACCACTCACACAGTTTCTGTATGCTGACTCCTCCTCCCTGTTGGATGAGTGGACTGGTGGTCAGTCGTGTGTGTAGAGGGAGTAGAGGAGTGAGGTGCTGGAGGAGATGTGGGAGCCGAGTCTAACCCTCTTCAGGTGATGAGTGGGAGTCTTGAGATGCAGATGTGGGTGGAGAGTCTAAATCAAGCAGTTTAGTATCATTATGAGTAACAGCAAATTTGAAGTCACAGAGAAAAATACTTTTTTACTCCCACAAACACGTTACACCTTCTGAAATTCTTCATTGCAGGTGTACAAATTTTATTCATGAATCACAAATGAAGAAACTCACACGCTCACATTTTGTTGCTGCAACGAATATGGTGCGAAACACCTTCTTTCTCACACACGTATAAAACATGTGAAATCATGGACAAACCTTTCACGCACTGATCAGCGTGTGGATTCATGCTGTGAGAGTTGCACATGTAGAACATTTTCTCACTATCAGTTATATTTTTCTAACACAAACACAAGCCCGTAACTAAATACTAATGACTGCTTGAGTATGCCGCTAGTAGCGGCCCGCTATGAGTCTCAAATGCTCACAGAAGTTCTGCACGCTCTCACTTTTGTGTTACATACAGTGTTGCCAGATTGGAAATGTCCAAGTATCGTACCAGAAGCTCAAAATTATCGTATTTGGAAGAAAATTATCGTACATGAGTCAAACCTGTACAGAATACAGCTATTTATTGACCAACAACTTCGTTCGGTAGTATAGATAAAAGCCCGCCCGCACTTACAATTGATTGGTAGGGTCCTTACATGTGCTTCGTGAGGCACACTAGCACACACACGCAAGGTCTCTCGCTCCCTCTCTCTTCACGTTCTTCTCCCGGTAGACGTAGAATCCACAGCTAGATCAATGAGTATAGAAGCCCTATGATTACAACGACCATCATTTGAAGTGTCACACAGTTCTGAAATTATCGTACATTATAGGATTTTTTTTCATTATTGATCGTACATCGTACAGAGGTCAAAATTATCGTACAAATACGATAATTATCGTACGTCTGGCAACACTCGACACAGGTGTGCCTGAGCATAATAAACTTTTACCAAACGCTTCCAGAGAGTGGGGGGAGCATGGCCCATCATCCCCAGTGTAAACGACACCTATGGTCATGTGTAACTGTACTGTAGAAACTCATATGCCTCGTACAGAAAGATGCAGCCTTGTGCATATTCAATCATTGTAATTCAAGCCTCAGTCATAGTTTACATCAGAAAACACTGTTACTGACAGCATGTTGAACACATCGACTGATAGACCAAACACACATGTTCACTGACACAAAGATGTACTTTGAGAGAAGACTTTGGGCTTTTGCAGATAATCCCCTGTTTGCTGCTGTTTGAACAAACTGTTTTGAGAAACCCTCTTAGTGTTAAGGATGATTAATGAAATGTACCAGAGCCACTGAGAAAAACTGTAATACACTATTGATTTCACACATTGTGTCTTGTGTCAAGCTGTTTATTCACCTTATTACCCCGGTAACCGCTGGAGTTGCCAAATCAAATATTACTGAAACTTTAGAGATGTAGAAGAGAGCCTGAACGTGTTCAAATGTAAAATATTTCTTACCCAATAGTTCAGTGAGGCTGAGGAGGCTGAGGAGGATCAGGAGACTCAGTGTCCTCCGGCTCTTTATCCCACCTGCCATCATTCTGCAAAACACTGAACACTTCTTATTATCACAGTAGCGATGCATCGACCCTTTCCAGTTACTACTTCAGCTTAACATCTGGTGGTGGGGGGGGGGGGGGGGGGGGTGGGGGGGAGATGTGGCAAAGGGCCACAGGTCGGACTCAGACCCATCCAGCACCCACGAGTCGGCTGTTTTAGGTGAACAATCTGGAGCTGGCTCCCGTCTGAGATCCAAAGAACAAATCACCCTTACACTAATTACTGTTACTAATTGTTAATTACAGTATGTCCGTATAGAGTGGTGATATTATTTATTAACCATACTGTTTCATTTCATTAGTAGGGTGTTAGGTAACACTTTAGCATAATGGTCCATCATTAATTAGTAACTGTGCAGGAAGTAATGCAGGACTAATGAGTAGTTCTACAGGTCTACACTTCAGCTACTACTATTCACTAATATGGAAACAAGCTTAACTAATCAGTAAGTAATATCAAATTTAGGAGATAGTTCCTTATTAGGTAATCAATAATTACTTAATGAGATAAGCATCATTAATAACTATTAAATAACTGACTAATTATTAAGAATATTATATCGTGTGTCTGAGACATAATCAGTCATCATTTTTACTCTGAATGTAGTCATAAAATACATCACTAATTACTCAAGTGTTGCCTAGTCACTGTGCAGGAACTACTAGTGATCTGGACCAATATTTTAAAGTAAAAAAGATGTTTCCACTTTAAAATAATGGTCCAGATCACAAGTAGTCCTTGAAGAGTGACTAGGCAACACTTGAGTAATTAGTGCTGTATTTTATAACCGCGTTGAGAGTAAAAAAAAAGACAATTGCTAACGTCTCAGCCACGTTAATGCTGTGATTAGTAATTAATTAGTAATTATTTATAATTTGTCATAATTACCTATTAGTTCTTAATGATGCCAATATCATTCAGTAATTATTGATTACCTAATAAGGAACTATCTTAGTCCTAAATTCGATATTACTTACTGATTAGTTAAGCTTGTTTCCATATTAGTTAATAGTAGTAGCTGAAGTGTTAATGTAGAACTACTCATTAGTCCTGCATTACTTCCTGCATAGTTACTAATTAATGACGGACTATTATTCTAAAGTGTTACCGGGTGTTATTTTGTAACCATCTTGTATTTGTTTTGCAGATTTATTTCCAGCAAAAGCTGAGGATCTAACTCAGGCAGTGAGCCGTGCTGAAAGAGCCGCTCTCGGGAAGGACAGATCTATGAGATCCAGATACCTCTAAAGAGCCATAATGATCCAGTACTTGACACCATAACCCAAACTAAATACCCCTAACCTCTTTTTAAACAAGCATTTTCTCGTCACTGGGGAGGTGTGCGGCCTCCAGGTTGCTTTAACATTACATTTACGATCATTGGTGATGTTACTACCAGTTTTACACATGCTGGATTAATACTTTTATGACCACTGTAGAAACTGTATGGTAGTTGTGCTCTTTAAAAAGCCTCTGCACTGGCTCGCCCGTTAAAACATGAAGCCCAGAGGTGAGAGCTGTTAGACAGACTGACAGATGATTTAAAGGGGTAGTTCACCCAAAAATGACCCCGTAAGACCTTCGTTCATCTTCGGAACACAAATTAAGATATTTTTGATTAAATCTGAGAGCTGGATCACTCCTCCATAGGCTTCTCGAGTGAGTTCATGTAGTAAATCTGCGCAACGCGTCTGTGTTGTAGTCACACGCATCACACACATGACCAGCGTCGGCCAATAGTGAGCATGCGTGTGACGTGCAACACAGACGCGCTGCGCAGATTTACTACATGAACTCACTCGAGGCCCAGAGAGAAGGAAATGAATAGTGGAATAAAGCCGTTATTTTTGTTTGTTTTTTGGGTGAACTAACCCTTTAACAGCTAAAAGGCAAAAGAAAACAATAATCAGTAAACAAAGATGTTCTAATAAATCTTAATCAGAGCACTCATTCAACATTGAGCAAAGAAACATCATTAACTATATCCACTAATATCCATAACTTACCCAAATATTGCGTCCGGTGCTCAGCCGACTGGGAAAGATGGGCAATATAAGGTGCAGTCGGACTCTCTGCAGCAAACACAGGGACAGACTGAGCAGGGTTTCATCCAGGCCTCTTATATGCTCAGGTGTGCCTGACAGGTGAAGGGTAAGTCCCGCCCCCTCGGACTGAGCAGGGCTTCATCCAGGCCTCTTATATGCTCAGGTGTGCCTGACAGGTGAAGGGTAAGTCCCGCCCCCTCGGACTGAGCAGGGCTTCATCCAGGCCTCTTATATGCTCAGGTGTGCCTGACAGGTGAAGGGTAAGTCCCGCCCCCTAGGACTGAGCAGGGCTTCATCCAGGCCTCTTATATGCTCAGGTGTGCCTGACAGGTGAAGGGTAAGTCCCGCCCCCTCGGACTGAGCAGGGCTTCATCCAGGCCTCTTATATGCTCAGGTGTGCCTGACAGGTGAAGGCTAAGTCCCGCCCCCCTAGGACTGAGCAGGGCTTCATCCAGGCCTCTTATATGCTCAGGTGTGCCTGACAGGTGAAGGGTAAGTCCCGCCCCCTCGGGCTGGGCAGGGCTTCATCCAGGCCTCTTATATGCTCAGGTGTGCCTGACAGGTGAAGGCTAAGTCCCGCCCCCCTAGGACTGGGCAGGGCTTCATCCAGGCCTCTTATATGCTCAGGTGTGCCTGACAGGTGAAGGGTAAGTCCCGCCCCCTCGGGCTGGGCAGGGCTTCATCCAGGCCTCTTATATGCTCAGGTGTGCCTGACAGGTGAAGGCTAAGTCCCGCCCCCCTAGGACTGAGCAGGGCTTCATCCAGGCCTCTTATATGCTCAGGTGTGCCTGACAGGTGAAGGGTAAGTCCCGCCCCCTCGGGCTGGGCAGGGCTTCATCCAGGCCTCTTATATGCTCAGGTGTGCCTGACAGGTGAAGGCTAAGTCCCGCCCCCCTAGGACTGGGCAGGGCTTCATCCAGGCCTCTTATATGCTCAGGTGTGCCTGACAGGTGAAGGCTAAGTCCCGCCCCCCTAGGACTGAGCAGGGCTTCATCCAGGCCTCTTATATGCTCAGGTGTGCCTGACAGGTGAAGGGTAAGTCCCGCCCCCTCGGGCTGGGCAGGGCTTCATCCAGGCCTCTTATATGCTCAGGTGTGCCTGACAGGTGAAGGCTAAGTCCCGCCCCCCTAGGACTGGGCAGGGCTTCATCCAGGCCTCTTATATGCTCAGGTGTTGCCTGACAGGTGAAGGCTAAGTCCCGCCCCTTAGGACTGATTAGAGTCACTACAATCACCAGTCCACCTGTTATCTCACTCGTACAGCTACAGCTGCTGTGTGCTGGGCTGCAGCTCCTGGGCTGCTACAGGAGGGCTGTGGATGGACTTTCATCAACTCATTCACATTTGTGATGAGGTAGAAGACACTATACGCATCTTCTGAAACTGCTGGTCCTGAGTTTTATTCAGGAACCCAATGACTGCATCAGTTCAACACACCATGTTACTCTGCTTTTAGACCATGCAACATGTCTCCCCTCGACACAACAGCAGAAGCCAAAGGGACTCTTCTTTCTTCCAGAAGGGTTTCATCAACACACTGGCAAATAAAATGTGTATTTAACATCCACAACTTGTGTGAGAGTATACTGTAATGCAGAGATAAAGTTATGCTCCCAAACGTTTATTAATAGTAATAACTCACTTCATAAAGCACCTTTTATAACACAGTTACAAACTGTCTCACAATAAAACACATTTTAAACAAAGAGAAAGTAATTTGAGGTGACGTTCCCTTTAACTGTCTCCTAAACTGTACAACTAACATACTGTACATGGTGATAGTCGTGGTCATTGTGATTCCTTTGACATTTTGAGCAAACCTCTGAAAGAAAAGACTTCATGAGAGTTAAAATATCAGTAAAGTTATTTGAGGTTTAATTTTCTCCTAAAGGGTCCAGTGAAACACACACAGGGATGAAAGATTTTGAAATCTTATCTAACGTTAAAACAATAAACAAGAGAATTTACAAATTTTTGCACCATTCCTTTAATAAACAGTATTTCAAGTTATATTCCAAAACAAAACATACAATGTGACAATGTGAAGGTTTATAATATTCAACTGTTATTTATTGGAACATATTCTAGCTGAGATACAGTCTGGCGGTTTCTTCTACATTTATAGTGTTTGGACATCAGTTAAAGAAAATGGCAACTCCACCTTTAAAAAATATACAATATTGTATAGAATTATGAAATAGTTTTATAAGCTGTGAGTTTTAACTAGAACACATCTAACAGAGGTTTGTTTTCATAAGAGCCGTTGCACAGAGAGATCCGAGCACTTCATGTAAATGTGATAAGGTCGTCTGGTGCCTGGGTGTATTAAAGACAGTACAAATTTAATTTTACAACTCCACTCCACTTCCTAACAGAAGTTATCTCATTGTGCTTTACATATAGAGCAGGTCCTGACTGTACTTTCTGTCATATACTTACAGAGACCCAACAGCTCACAGCAGGTACTCGGCCACGGAGGCCACACACAGTGTGATGTAAAGAAGTACTAATGGTAGTGGTAATAACACAAATATCAAAGTTATAATCATAGCAATGATACTAATAACAGGAGCAGTAATGATAGTAGCAGCAGCGGGTGTCGAGCAGGAGATCCAGACTCCACCGCTCCAGAGCCAGAAACCCCTGCAGAAAGAGACAGGAGGAGAGAGGAGAGGGACGAGGATGCACAAGACTACGGGAAAGGGAAGAAGTCAAGTTAGAAACATGCGTTAGTGGGAGAAGAATGCATACAGATGGAGAGGGAGAGCAGAGCCCAGTGCATCATGGGAAGTCTAGGTCGAGCAGAGGTGTGGAGGACGCCACATGCACACTTTTTATTCACACTCTGATGCAGCTGGTTTTGACTGATTTCTCGTCTGCTTTTAATTGTATTCAGCCTTAAACTTTAGCAGAAAGCCTAGAGAGCATCCACATCGACCTTGGCCTCATAAGCTGGCTGATAGACTTTCTAACAGGGAGGCCCCAACGTGTGAATGTAAATGGTGTTTTATCAGACTCAGTCCTCAGTTCTTCAACTTGGAACAAAACATGTGTCAAAGTCAGCAAGTGTGGAGTCCCATCCTGAAGTTTGTTGATGTTCTGTCGTCGTGTCTCTCCTTGATAGGAGTTGACAACATCCCATTCAAAGCACTCGTTGTTTGATTGTGTTTATGTCACAGAACTCAGTTTTGTACAATAAAATCGAAAGAAACCACAAAGATAATGATTTTAAAGACGATGTGTGAAGGGAAATAGCAAACTGCCGTATATATCAAGCTTCAACTGTCTCACGTCTGTGTTTAAACTTCCAGCTAGTCTGGATTGACCTGCAGCCATCAGGGGTAACACAACAGGATAATCAGGCTAATCAGATGGCTTTTAAACGTGCTACAAATGATCTTCCTAAACTGTACCAACCCCGTCTTCTGGTAACAATTAGAGAATAAGATATCCAAACACAGGGACTGATTTTTTTCTCGTCTATTAATACAGTTTTGCTGCGTTTCTGCAGTTCCCATAAAAAAAGTGAACTGCTGAATATAACATTTTCACTTGTCCCTGCACTCCTATTCACTTCTCATTCCTGTTTCACTTCAACACACAGTAACACTTAGTAGCTTTTGAATAGCACCCAAAGCAGTGTAGATGGTGATGAAGAGCAGGAAGAGGATGGTGATGAAGTCTAGATGGTGATGAAGAGCAGGAAGAGGATGGTGATGAAGTCTAGATGGTGATGAAGAGAAGGAAGAGGATGGTGATGAAGTCTAGATGGTGATGAAGAGCAGGAAGAGGATGGTGATGAAGTCTAGATGGTGATGAAGAGAAGGAAGAGGATGGTGATGAAGTCTAGATGGTGATGAAGAGCAGGAAGAGGATGGTGATGAAGTCTAGATGGTGATGAAGTCTAGATGGTGATGAAGAGCAGGAAGAGGATGGTGATGAAGTCTAGATGGTGATGAAATCTAGATGGTGATGAAGAGCAGGAAGAGGATGGTTAAGAAGTCTAGATGGTGATGAAGAGCAGGAAGAGGATGGTGATGAAGAGCAGGAAGAGGATGGTGATGAAGTCTAGATGGTGATGAAGAGCAGGAAGAGGATGGTGATGAAGTCTAGATGGTGATGAAGTCTAGATGGTGATGAAGAGCAGGAAGAGGATGGTGATGAAGAGCAGGAAGAGGATGGTGATGAAGTCTAGATGGTGATGAAGAGCAGGAAGAGGATGGTGATGAAGTCTAGATGGTGATGAAGTCTAGATGGTGATGAAGAGCAGGAAGAGGATGGTGATGAAGTCTAGATGGTGATGAAGAGCAGGAAGAGGATGGTGATGAAGTCTAGATGGTGATGAAGAGCAGGAAGAGGATGGTGATGAAGTCTAGATGGTGATGAAGTCTAGATGGTGATGAAGAGCAGGAAGAGGATGGTTAAGAAGTCTAGATGGCTTCAAGGTAATATCCCTACAAACATGGTAGATGTCCCTGGCTATGTCTGTTTTAGAAAAGATAGATCATCTGGTAAGGGTGGTGGGGTGTTGATCTATATTAGAGAAACGTTTAAATGTATAAGAGTTGATCTAAATACAGAAATTGAATGTTTAGCCTTAAAAGTGATACTTTCTCCTCGAATGCAATTTAATATTGTTGTTTTATATAATCCTCCATCACACACTCTTTCTTTTTATGATGATATGAAGGAACTATTGGAAATGTTTGATAATTCTATTGAAACAATATTTTATGGTGATTTTAATATAAATTGGGCAGATAAAAGTCGAAGACAAAAGTTAAAAACAATAATGTCCAAATTTAATTATGATCAGTTGATAAAAAAGCCGACAAGAGTGACCAGAACTAGTAAGACTTTGATAGATCTTATTTTTACAAATAGGGAAGAGCGTATTATAAAAAACTATAATCTACTGACAGGTTTATCAGATCATAATATGATATTAACAGTAAGGAAATTAACTAAACAACGACTAAAGCAATTTAAAAACCAGAGACCAGATAGAATTAAGTTTGGGATACCGAAATCTAAAGTAGGTCAATTTGAAATAGAGATCAATAACGCTGATTGGGATAATATATTACAGATAAATGAGGGAAACTTGTGTTGCACTTCCTTAACTGAAATTGTAACTAATTTGGTAAACAAATATTATATTCCTTTGAAATGCTCAAGGAAAATTGTATCATTACCATGGTTAAATAGTGATATTCGTAATCTTATGAAAAAAAGAGACCAAGCTTTAAAAACGGCATTATCTTCTAAATTAAATACAGATAATTTAATCTATAAAGGTCTCAGAAACAAAGTAGTACAAGAATTACGGAAGTCAAAAATATCACATTATACTCAAATAATAGAGAGTGCCAAAGGTCAAAGTACAACCCTATGGAAACAATTAAATAATTTAACAAATAAAACTCAAAAGCAGCAAACAATCAAAGAGCTACAAATAGATGGAAAAGTAATTGATGATAAAGGGTCTCTAGCATATGAGTTTAATACATATTTTATAAGTTCAGTAGATGAATTGGCTCAAAATTTTAAACCAATATCATTAAATAATAAGGTGGAGGATGAGCTACCAAATTCATTTTTTATTAAGGAGACTGAAGAAAATAGAATAACTGAAATTGTAAAGCTTCTACCGAATTCAACAGCAAAAGATGTTTACAATTTAGATATTAATTTGATAAAAAAATATAGCTCCGTGATGATAGCTCCATTAACTCATTTAACAAATGTATCAATTAGAGACTGTGTTTTCCCTAACACATGGAAAAAGGCTGTAGTTACACCACTCCTTAAATCAGGGGATCCAAGCCTGATTTCAAATTATCGACCAATATCAATCTTGCCAGTTATGTCAAAGGTTTTGGAGAAGGTTGTAGCTGAACAGTTAATAAACTATCTAGAGAGTAATAACTTCCTACATAAACATCAATTTGGTTTTAGAGGTCAGCATTCCACAGAAACAGCTATATGTTATTTCTTGGAAAAAGCTAGACATTCTTTGGATCAGGGACATGTGATGGGAGCAGTATTCATTGACCTAAAAAAGGCATTCGACACAGTTAACCACACTATTCTTTTATCTAAATTGAGTGCATTTAATTTTAGTAAACGTTCAATTGAGTGGTTTACCTCTTATTTAAATCTAAGAGATCAGTGTGTTAAAATTGAGGATACAAAATCATTGCTTATGAGAAATAAAATGGGCTTACCACAAGGCTCAATCTTAGGCCCCTTACTTTTTAGTTTGTTTATAAATGATCTACCATGTTGTTGTCCAGATGTTGAATGTCAGCTTTATGCTGATGACACAGTAATTTATACATCGGCTAAGTCATCTGCCAAGGTTGCTGCAATTTTAAATGAACAAATGGAAAGGATATCTATATGGCTCCAGGAAAATCATCTTACTCTGAATGTTAAGAAAACTGTCTTCATGTGCTTTTCTAATAGAAAGCAAAAAGATAAAGTAATAATTTGAGTAAATAATAAAGAAATAGAGGAGGTAGATGAGTTTAATTTTTTAGGTGTTGTTTTAGACTCACAAGTTAAATTTGATAAACATATAAAAAAGCTCTCAAAAATGGTAAGGATTAACCTAAATTGTTTCAGACTTATTAGAAAATATATCTCAATTGAGGCAGCACATCTTTTTATGCATGCAATGATCTTGTCCCGCATTTCATACTGTATTACAGTTTGGACTCAAACAAGTGATTCCTTAATTAAAAAAATTGAAATGTTATATAATCGAGCTCTGAAAATAATGGATAAAAAGCCAAATCGATGGCATCACTGCAACGTTTAAAAAAAATTGAATATGCTAAGTTTTACAAATTTTAAAAATTTGTTATATATAAAATTTATTTTTAAATGTTTACACAATAAGGCACCATCTGTTCTATGTAACTTGATAAAGAGACAGGATGATATAAATAGAATCACTAGGAGTTCGGCAGGTGGGAATTGTAGGATTAATTTTCGTAGAACTACACAAGGGCAAAGAGCCTTTTCTGCTGAGGGCTCCAAACTCTGGAACCTGTTGCCGAATGAGTTTAAGGCAATACTTGAAATAAAGTCTTTTACACTAAAGGTAAAGCGGTGGTTTAAAATAAACCAGAACTGCACGCATATTTAAATGTAGTAATTTTTGTATGTAAAAGTATAATGTAATGTAAACGTTCTTTTTTAATGCTAGAGTCGAAAGCTCCATTTTAATATGTATAATTTAGGTAGGTATTTGAATGTCTATAAGTGACATATTGTGGTAGTTTTATTCTATGAGTAGTTTTTTTTTTTTTTTTTTTTTTTTTTTTTTTTTTTGTTTAGAAAAGCCTTTCTAGGGACCTGAGATGCAAATTAGCTTTTGCTATACTCTCTATGTGCAATACATATTTTCCAGTTTTGACTGGGATCATGTTTTTTTGTACTGTCCCTATACAAATAAACTTATAAATAAAATAAAATAAATAGATGGTGATGAAGAGCAGGAAGAGGATGGTGATGAAGAGCAGGAAGAGGATGGTGATGAAGTCTAGATGGTGATGAAGAGCAGGAAGAGGATGGTGATGAAGTCTAGATGGTGATGAGGAAGCAGGGCCAGTGAAGCCGGGGTCTGTTGATGGAGACGGTGCTGCAGCTCTCAGGCCAGCCGAGGCAAAGAGGAAGACCAGTGACCGCATGCTGGAGGAGAACCTGAGGAAGAAGCAGAGAGAGAGAGAGATGAGGTCTTCTCCTTTAGGCATCTGCCCCCCCCAGACCAACACCATCCCACTCCCAACTCCCAACAAGGTGGAGGCCTGGTCAAGACCCCTCTGGGAACCCTTTAGCTTTGTTTTTGGGCTCTGTGATTAAGTCAGCTATAATAAATATGCAACGTCTGGTTACACTTTCAAAAATAGCAATTAGGAACCAAAAACAACTGGTTGGGTTTAGGAGAAAATCAGTCCAGTTTCTGATCCACTGGTCCACCTCCTTACTTGGACTTTTCTGTTATGTTCATACTTTTGTTTAATTTATTAACCAAACTCTCACTGTACAATAACCTGTCTGCATTTGACTGACCAACTGGCTTTTATTATTTATGTGTACAAAAAACTGTTAAACCATTTAAAGCTTTCCATATTTATCAGAGAAATGTTTGACATGAGGTTTTGATATCTAATGTTCTCCTTACAAGTCCCTACTCCCAAGTCACAGGGCCTTTTATATAATAGTATTTGGGTTGTATTTGTATGTAAAACTGGGATGAACATGAACGGATCAGATGCAAATTGCTTTAGGCAGCACTGGTCCGGCTGGCTGAAGGTGTCCTGTGCTGTGCCCTGTTCCTGAGTGGAGATAAGGCACCACGGCTTCTCTCATGTGTTCCCACATGCCACTGTAGGTTTCCCACACAGCTGAGATATACCAGGGTGAAGACCTGCTGCAGTCGTGCCTCTGCTGAGTGTGTGAAGTAGAGTCAGTTTTACTGCAGCTGATATTTAATAAGTAATAATTCTGTTAAAAAGACAAAACAGATGCAGCTGCTGTGTGACCAAACCAGGAGTTCTGTGATCCGCTGCACCCCTACTATATTTTATCAGGTGTTTTATCCTTCTAGTTAATATGGTCACACACATTCAGGATATTCAGGATATGGACCTAAATACTTTAACCATTTAAATCACAACATTTTTCTTTATTTACTGCTGTGAGCTTTTGGTGTCTCCATCTGTCATGAATATGACTACTTGAAGTGTAAAGTCTTGACTTCAAACTAAATATCAAGGCATTTCCTTCTCTTGACTCTTTTCTTTGTGGTTAATAGAGATCCAACTATTTATTTTGGAGTATAATTCAATTTAATTCAGTTAACAGGTCTATTTGAAATTAATTTCTATGCAGGTAATGTTTATATTCTAAGATGTATTCTATAATATTAACTGCAGCTTTACAGTTTTTCTCGATTGTTTTTGCCTCTTTTTCTCAAAACTCTAAACACAAATCCACAACTTCTCACTTAATTCCCCAAACGTCCTGTTTTCAGGTCCAAATGAAGCTCTCCGCTCAAAACCATTCAATCTTGCTGAAAAATATGGAAGTAAAATAATGGCAAATGTTTTTGAAATAAAAAGCCTGTTGAATTGCACTACTTGAAAAAAATTGGCATTGCATTAACCATGCTTGCATTTTAATGCATTGTATTTTTAGGGCTTGCATTTTTATGTGCTGAAGTTCAGCATGGTTGAATATTTCAATTCAAAACATTTCAAACACATTTTTATTATTAAAAATTTCAATAATCCATATTCACCTTTCATATTTCACTTCCAAAATAGTCAAACTGTTTAAAAAAACAACCTACAATATTCAACAGGCAATTTTTGGTCTATTTTATTTCGCTTTGCAAATTCTACGTTGACATCCAGGAACTGCAGGAACTGCAGGAAAAGCAGTCGATTGCCGAGCATACTCTCCATCTGCTGTTAGTTTACCTCACCAGCAGGGGGTGCAAGTTTTGTTGAGCAAAACACATTCACACACTTGTATCAAAACATTTGAAGTCAGGGACAAACATTTTACATCTTCAAATCAGTATGTGAATTCATGCAAAGAATGACCTGTAGAGTATTTTCTCACAAATCTGCTGCTACAAGCCTCAAATGCTGTTTTTTTTTTTTGCTCACAAATGACAAGTTACACGCCTCTGGAGCAACTAGGGGTTAAGTGTTTTGCTCAGGGACACACTGGTGGATGTGTCGCAGTGGGAATCTAACCTAGGGCTGTACGCTCCTCACATCTCATATCTCAGTGAAATGTGGAGCAAAAGTGCTGTGTGCACCTGGAGAGCCAGGGGCGGGCACTGTTCAGAGATCAGAGAACCCTTCTGGCCAATCAGAGGAGCTCATCCGCGCCTGCCGGCCCAGTTGAGGTTAGACCACGCCCACGCTCCAGTAATCTGGAAAACTGCAACAGGAGGCATTGAGTTTGATGAACTAACTGCTTATCAGCGTCTGATCTATTTCTGAAAAGACACAGATACAGAAGTCTATTTTACTGAAGATAAACTCATGGGCAAGTTTTCCCAGATCCTGCTGAGACACAAGCTTTTTAACCCTTGATATCTTCTTCAGGTTACAGTAAGCTGACTTTATTATTGTCTTAATGTGGCTGTTAAAAATGTAGGTCTGTCCATGACTACACCAAGATTTCTGGCTTACAGTAGTTTGTGATTGAAGGTGAGTGCTGACGTTTAATCGCTCTATGTTGGCTCTAAAAACAATGACTTCTGTTTTATCTTTGTTTATCTTTGTTTACTTGATGACAATTCTGGCACATCCAACCGTTTATATGTTCTACAGATGCACATGTCACCGGTGCAGGCCGGGGCGGACTCGGATGACCAGCCGCCCCTGACTCCAGACACCACCGTGAGGAGCCGACACCACAGGCACGCAACAGACGGACAAAGGAGGAGGCAAGTAATTTAGTTCACAAGTAACAATCTTTATTGAATAATAATCAACTTGAGGAAAGAATAAGCAACTCTTGTCTTCTAAGGCTATTCGACCGGAGTAGCCGCTGGATCGATTATTCACTGTCTTCGAGACCCAATGGTGTAATAGTGGCTGGGAAGGCTTACTCCACAGCGTTGCTACACATCTGCAGGATTCAGACGGTAAGTAACAGGCAATGTTTCTTCGCTCAGCAGCAGATTCTCTTATCAGGACATGCAAGGGGAATTGTGACTTTAAAACTCACTTCACAGCGTTGCTGTACATCTGCAGGACTCGGACGGTAAGTAACAGGTAATGTTTCTTCGCCCAACAGCAGATTCTCTCATCAGGACGTAAAAGGGAAATTGTGACTTTAAAACTTACTTCACAGCGTTGCTGCACATCTGCAGGACTCAGACGGTAGGTAACAGGTAAGATTTCTTCTCTTATCAGCAGCTTCTCTTATCAGAACGTGAGAGGGGAATTGTGACTTTAAAACTCACTTCACAGCATTGCTGCACATCTGCAGGACTCAGACGGTAGGTAACAGGTAAGATTCCTTCTCTTAACAGCAGCTTCTCTTATCAGAACGTGAGAGGGGAATTGTGACTTTAAAACTCACTTCACAGCGTTGCTGCACATCTGCAGGACTCAGACGGTAGGTAACAGGTAAGGTCTCTTCTCTTAACAGCAGCTTCTCTTATCAGAACGTGAGAGGGGAATTGTGACTTTAAAACTCACTTCACAGCGTTGCTGCACATCTGCAGGACTCAGACGGTAGGTAACAGGTAAGATTCCTTCTCTTAACAGCAGCTTCTCTTATCAGAACGTGAGAGGGGAATTGTGACTTTAAAACTCACTTCACAGCGTTGCTGCACATCTGCAGGACTCAGACGGTAGGTAACAGGTAAGGTCTCTTCTCTTAACAGCAGCTTCTCTTATCAGAACGTGAGAGGGGAATTGTGACTTTAAAACTCACTTCACAGCGTTGCTGTACATCTGCAGGACTCAGACGGTAGGTAACAGGTAAGGTTTCTTCTCTTAACATCAACACACTTTCATCAGACATTAGCGAGAGACTCAATAGGCAGCTTTACCAGCGATGTTGTACATCTTCAGAGCTCGGTCAGTAAGTATAACGATTCAGACTTTTCCACAGCCATACGGTTCTTCACGAGACTTGTACTTTCAGAGAGAAGGAGAGGATTTACAGGAGCCTTCAATGAGGAATTATTTCACGACAATATTCAGTGGAAGAGAGGACAATACAAAGCATTTCTTCACCAGTTCAGTTGTATCGTTCTGGGATTTAGATGGAGACCAGTAGATCATCTCACAAGAATGAAAGCAGGCGTTGGAAAACTCTTCTCAGCATAGCACACAGCACTCGTGTTCACTACAAATCCACAGCATTAATTCGACGTGCATCAGGTAAGGCAAACAACTGCAAATCACTCACACAGTAGGGCTGATCAGAAGCCTCGCTTCATCCATGCATTTCAACGGGAATATTCAACTCTCAATTCCTCTCCAATGTATCTGAAACAGATGTCCTCCTCAACAGTAAATTTCACATTCGCAGTCTTTTCTTCAAGCTTTACATTTGATTCAATGATGAAATTAATTCACTTATCTTTCTTCCTTCCTCTTCCAGCGCAGATCCAAGCAGCAGTTCAATCCAGTAGTATTCCACAAGCAGTTCTAAACGACAGACTCCAATGACAGTTCTTCACTTACACAAATTTCCAGGATCACAGCATCAAATGTAAGCACTCAAACAGGAGATCTTCTACCCCAAAACACAACGTCAGAGACCCAGCCAAACAACTGATCACCTGAACACCGATTGACTTTTACCAGTTCCAACCTCGACCTCAACTCGACTTCGAGTGGCTCTTTTATCCTCCTCTTGTGAAGCGGAAAGCCTGTGCAAACACCGCTCCTCTCTCCTTCACACCTGTCGTGCATCGGCGGTAATTAGTTTGGACAATATCTCCGCTACACCCGGAACCGGAGTGGGGCGTTACACCAAAAATAATTCCCCTCGGGGAACATGGAAAGAAAACAAAGGTTCCGCTTTTCCCAGCATTTTGTCACCCGTGACATCCCCCCCTGCCAATCGGTTCTAGTCCCTAGAACCGGTCTTCTCTAATGCCATTCGCCATATCTCTCAGGCGGCTGTCCTTGGTTGTCCCGCTGGGACCGTCGGGGTGGCGTGGGTGAAGCCGCTCGGGCCTCCGCTTCGGGGTTCCGCTGGGACCGTCGGGGTGGCGTGGGTGAAGCCGCTCGGGCCTCCGCTTCGGGGTTCCCTGGGACTATTGCCCACCCTACCATGGGCACATTGGGGGCAGGCGGCGCACTCTGTGTTTCAGCCGCTGGCTGTGGATAGTTCGGACATGGACGGAGCAAATTTCGATGAAGTACTCGTATAGGTCCCGGTTTTCCCTCAGGCCGTACCGAGTAGACTGGAGCATCAGGCCCCTGCCGGTGCTCCACCACATATGGTGTCGATTCCCAACGATCATGGAGCTTTCCTTTCCCTGGACGTCGGTTGTCCCTTACCAGCACTCGCTCTCCAGGCAGTAAAGGGGCTTCTCTGGCAGTTCGATCATACAGTCGCTTGTTCTTAGCTGCTGCAGCACTCAACTGGCCTGAAACTCGCTTGTAGGCATTTAGTAATTGTTGGTGGTGTCGATTTACCCAGTCCGTGGTGTTGTACTCCCCTTCGGTGGTCTCGGTGCCCAGAAGTAAGTCTACAGGTAGACGTAGATGGCGCCCAAACATGAGGTAAGAAGGGGCATACCCGGTGATGCTGTGCACGCTATTGTTATAGGCTTGTAGTAACGTAGGGAGGCTCTCGGCCCATTGACACTGCTGCTCACTCTCCAACGTTCCCAATAGCCCCAACAGGGTCTGATTGAATCTTTCACATCCCCCGTTGCCTTGGGGGTGATACGAAGTCGTGTGTGTCTTTCGACAACCATAGAGCTGGCTCAGCTCCTGTATGACTCGGGACTCAAAATTTGGACCTTGGTCCGAATGGAGGGTCTCTGGACAGCCGAACGGCTGTATTACCGTTTTCCAAAGGGCATTGGCTGTAGTCACTGCCGTCTGGTCTACTGTGGGGACGGCCCAGGCGTACTTGGTAAACAGATCCGTCATTACCAGGATGTTTTGGTATCGATCTGCGGGTCTCCCCAGGGTCAGGAAGTCAATCCCTATGATGTGCAGAGGTGCCTTCGGCCGAAAGGGAACCAGTGGGGCTCGAGGTTCCTTCCGGAGTTTGAACAGCGTGCATCGTGGACAACTCTGAACAAACTCTTCAACTTTCTTCTCCATCTTTGGCCAATAGAAATACCTCCTCAACAGTGACAAGGTCTTTTCTTGGCCTTGATGGCCAGCATGGGTGTGATAGGCAGTCAACAGCTCTTGGACTTGGTCCTCTGGAACCACCACTTGATACCTGGTTTCCTGAGTTTTTGGATCTCGCAGTGAACGACAAATTACCCCTCCTCTGATCCGCAGTCTCTTCCGCTGCTTCAGGAGCTGTCGTACTCCCACTGTCTGAGCCTGCCTTTCCTCGGCTCGCAGCCTGAATCCTCGCCTGAGATGCGAGGCGACCTGACACAGGTCTTCGTCTCCCTGCTGTAATCTGCTCCACCGTCCGGGGTCCCATCCCCAACTGGACGGAACATCCCCCTGGGTCCCGGGAGCTTCCACGACCGCCACCAATAATTCATCCTCTTGACCAGGGATATCGAGGTGCGTTGGACCGTTCCTCTGAATGGCTGGGAGTCTGGACAAGGCATCAGCATTCGCGTTTTCTCTGCCAGGTCGATACTTAAGCCGATAGTCATAATTAGCAAGCTGAGCCACCCAACGCTGCTCCACTGCTCCCAACTTGGCAGTCTGCAAATGGACTAGAGGATTGTTGTCCGTGATCACAGTCACCTTAGCTCCCCATAGGTAGTCTTTGAATTTCTCGGCCATGGTCCATTTCATGGCTAGTAACTCTATCTTAAAGGAGCTGTAGTTTGCTGCGTTCCGCTCTGCAGGATGTAAGCTTCGACTGGCATAAGCAATTACCTTCTCCACTCCTTGTTGCTCTTGGGCTAGTACCGCTCCCAATCCTGCGTTGCTGGCATCGGTATACAGGAGAAACGGTGAGTGAAGTCTGCATAGGCCAGGATAGGGGCCCTCAAAAGTTCCTGCTTCAGATTTTGGAAGGCTGTTTCACATGCTGAGTCCCATTGCACTGTCGATGAGCCTTTGCCCCGGGAACGTCCAGTACCAGCAAGAAGCTGGTTCAATGGCTTAGCAAGCCCCGAAAATCCTTTAATAAATCGTCGATAATATCCTACGAAGCCTAGGAAAGACCGCACTTGTCTCACTGTTCGTGGGGGCTCCCAGCCTTGGACTGCTGCAACTTTCTCTGGATCAGGGGATATACCGGCAGCGCTGACTCGATGTCCCAGGAACTGTACCTCTTTGCGAAACAACTGGCATTTATCTGGCCTCAACTTTAGCCCATATCTCTCCATGGCCCGAAAGACATTCTCCAAGTGATGCAGGTGAGTTTGAAAGTCAGGGGAAAAAACGATTACATCGTCCAAATAGACCAGCGTGGACTCCACTAGTTGCCCTCCCAGGCACCGCTGCATAAGTCGCTGGAAGGTCGCGGGGGCGTTGCACAAACCGAACGGCATCCGGTCCCACTCGAATAGCCCGAACGGTGTGGTGAAGGCAGTTTTCTCTCTGTCGCGGTCATCCATCTGTACTTGCCAGTATCCGCTGGCCAGATCCAAGGTTGAATACCATGCTGCTTGAGTCAAACTCGTGAGAGAATCTTCGATCCGCGGCAACGGGAATGCATCTTTCTTGGTCACACTATTGAGCTTGCGGTAGTCGACACAGAATCTCCAGGCTCCCGTTTTCTTCTGTACTAAGACAATCGGGGCTGCCCATGGACTACTACTTTCTCGAACAATCCCTCCATCTAGCATCCCTTTTAGCAGAGCGCAGACTTCAGTGTAGAGAGTGGGGGGCACCGGACGGTACCGCTCCCGACTAGGTGTTGCTTCTCCGGTGGGTATTTGGTGCTTAATCACTCCTGTACAGCCATAGTCTTCCTCATGGGTTGAGAACACATGTTTCCACCTCTTCAGGAGCTCCTGGAGCTGTAACACTTGTCCTTCCTCCAGGTCCTCACCCTTCAAAGACTCCCCCATCAAATGGGTCAGCATTTCCCCTCTCACAGGGCCTGAACTGGCCTCCACTGGACGGACGGCAACTTCTACCACTGCAGGGCTCACCTGCCTGAAACAGACGTCTTGTTGCTCTTGGACTTGGACAGGGCGGACAGATGAAACTCGAACCAGACGTTGGTGTCGACGAAGGAGTACTGGGTAGGGATGGGCGTTTCGCACCTTCACTGAAACTCGCCCTCGTCGTATGACCGCTAGCCCATGGGCTACTTCGATGGGTTGACAATCTTCATGGGGCTCTACCAGGACACAGTTACCTGACTCACGGGGTCCAGCAGGCACTCGGACCCAGAGAACAGCCTCACTCCGGGCTGGAACAGACAGAGCGTACCGGCAGGTGACTCGACCGATATCTTCCCGCTCTTGCACCTGACTTGCTGCATGGACTCTTCGGCAATCGGCCAGGATCCGATCCCAGTCCTGCCTGGCTGCTAACGGGGACGTTCGGGCCGGTCGGCCTTTAAACAGCTCTTCCCAGCAATCCAGAATGACATTCATCCCTAGCAGTGCTCGATGGAGACCCAAGCAGTGGTCTCGAACAATGACAACACCCTTCTGGTGGACAGGGACCCCTCGAACCAGAAAGTCTACCACGATGTACCCAGTGTAAGGGATATCCAATCCATTCGCTCCACGTAATGTGAGTCTTGAAGTTTCCGTCCTGTGAAGCCGATGATCCGCGAATAACTCCAGAGCCAGACTCTCTGAAAACAATGTAACCTGAGAACCTGTATCGACCAGACAATTAATCTTCATTCCATTGACTTGAACTTCTACGGTGGGACAACGCCCAACCCAGTCGTCTCTCATCACCGGAACAGAACAAGGGTCTCTTGAAGGGGTCCCGGCCACTTGACCCACAGTGACCGGTGGGACTAAAAACCCCCTTGAGAACTTCGACGATGGTCGCACTGGCGGCTGATGTGTCCCGGATTTCCACAATTGATACAGATGGGTCGACCCTGATTATCCCACTGAAACCGGGGGCCCGTCGGACACGGAGGGCGGCGTACAGGTCTTGGCCCTTCCTCTGAATATGATCTTCCTCGCACCATCGGTCCACCTTCGACTCGACCTCGATGAAGCTCACCCAAAAGACTCCGAGACAACTCTGCCATCTGTCCCTTAACATCCTCCAGTAATTCTGTCCTCAACTTCTGCTTCCACTCACTTGACTCAACAGGCGCGGGCACTGTGGCGCTGCTGGCCGCCACACGAACCGGTGTCCGAGTCGTCTCTCCCTGATCTGACTCCAACGCCAAGGCCTCTTGTCGAAGAGCCTCAAACGACATGGTGGGGTCTCGTCGAAGCTGGAGCCGTATGCCCTGGCGCACCGGTCCTTCACGCAGCCCCAAAACAAACTGGTCTCTCAATAAGCCATCTCCTTCTCCCAATCCATGATCTTGTCGCCCTTTCAGCCGGCCAAACTGCTCCCGCAGTTTCAGGGAGTATGCTCGCAGAGTCTGCTGAGGCCCCTGCTGACAGTTAAAGAACTGGGCACGAAGGATGGCTACCGGGGTAGAATCTCCATATACTCCAGACAAGAAATCAAAGATATTCTTCGCAGTGGCCCGCGTGGCTTCTGATGCAGCAAGAACTTCCCTTTTGGCTTCTCCTTCTAACGATCCTAGCACAAACTGTACTTTTTGCGATGCGCTCAGTCCTTGTAATCCAGCCAGATATTCTGTCTGCGCTTTCCAGTCCTGAAAACTCAGCTCCGATCCTGGTCCTCCATAGCGTTGTGCCCAAGGGGCTCCCATCATGATGGGCATTACTTGCGAGCGAACTGGTGGAACCTCTTCGTCCACCATCGCGTACCTGTGGCCGCTACAACTCACGGTGGCAACCCTGCCGACTTACGCCAAATTGTGTCACCGGTGCAGGCCGGGGCGGACTCGGATGACCAGCCGCCCCTGACTCCAGACACCACCGTGAGGAGCCGACACCACAGGCACGCAACAGACGGACAAAGGAGGAGGCAAGTAATTTAGTTCACAAGTAACAATCTTTATTGAATAATAATCAACTTGAGGAAAGAATAAGCAACTCTTGTCTTCTAAGGCTATTCGACCGGAGTAGCCGCTGGATCGATTATTCACTGTCTTCGAGACCCAATGGTGTAATAGTGGCTGGGAAGGCTTACTCCACAGCGTTGCTACACATCTGCAGGATTCAGACGGTAAGTAACAGGCAATGTTTCTTCGCTCAGCAGCAGATTCTCTTATCAGGACATGCAAGGGGAATTGTGACTTTAAAACTCACTTCACAGCGTTGCTGTACATCTGCAGGACTCGGACGGTAAGTAACAGGTAATGTTTCTTCACCCAACAGCAGATTCTCTCATCAGGACGTAAAAGGGAAATTGTGACTTTAAAACTTACTTCACAGCGTTGCTGCACATCTGCAGGACTCAGACGGTAGGTAACAGGTAAGATTTCTTCTCTTATCAGCAGCTTCTCTTATCAGAACGTGAGAGGGGAATTGTGACTTTAAAACTCACTTCACAGCGTTGCTGCACATCTGCAGGACTCAGACGGTAGGTAACAGGTAAGGTCTCTTCTCTTAACAGCAGCTTCTCTTATCAGAACGTGAGAGGGGAATTGTGACTTTAAAACTTACTTCACAGCGTTGCTGCACATCTGCAGGACTCAGACGGTAGGTAACAGGTAAGGTCTCTTCTCTTAACAGCAGCTTCTCTTAACAGAACGTGAAAGGGGAATTGTGACTTTAAAACTTACTTCACAGCGTTGCTGCACATCTGCAGGACTCAGACGGTAGGTAACAGGTAAGGTCTCTTCTCTTAACAGCAGCTTCTCTTAACAGAACATGAAAGGGGAATTGTGACTTTAAAACTTACTTCACAGCGTTGCTGCACATCTGCAGGACTCAAACGGGAGGTAACAGGTAAGGTCTCTTCTCTTAACAGCAGCTTCTCTTATCAGGACGTGAGAGGGGAATTGTGACTTTAAAACTCACTTCACAGCGTTGCTGTACATCTGCAGGACTCAGACGGTAGGTAACAGGTAAGGTTTCTTCTCTTAACATCAACACACTTTCATCAGACATTAGCGAGAGACTCAATAGGCAGCTTTACCAGCGATGTTGTACATCTTCAGAGCTCGGTCAGTAAGTATAACGATTCAGACTTTTCCACAGCCATACGGTTCTTCACGAGACTTGTACTTTCAGAGAGAAGGAGAGGATTTACAGGAGCCTTCAATGAGGAATTATTTCACGACAATATTCAGTGGAAGAGAGGACAATACAAAGCATTTCTTCACCAGTTCAGTTGTATCGTTCTGGGATTTAGATGGAGACCAGTAGATCATCTCACAAGAATGAAAGCAGGCGTTGGAAAACTCTTCTCAGCATAGCACACAGCACTCGTGTTCACTACAAATCCACAGCATTAATTCGACGTGCATCAGGTAAGGCAAACAACTGCAAATCACTCACACAGTAGGGCTGATCAGAAGCCTCGCTTCATCCATGCATTTCAACGGGAATATTCAACTCTCAATTCCTCTCCAATGTATCTGAAACAGATGTCCTCCTCAACAGTAAATTTCACATTCGCAGTCTTTTCTTCAAGCTTTACATTTGATTCAATGATGAAATTAATTCACTTATCTTTCTTCCTTCCTCTTCCAGCGCAGATCCAAGCAGCAGTTCAATCCAGTAGTATTCCACAAGCAGTTCTAAACGACAGACTCCAATGGCAGTTCTTCACTTACACAAATTTCCAGGATCACAGCATCAAATGTAAGCACTCAAACAGGAGATCTTCTAACCCAAAACACAACGTCAGAGACCCAGCCAAACAACTGATCACCTGAACACCGATTGACTTTTACCAGTTCCAACCTCGACCTCAACTCGACTTCGAGTGGCTCTTTTATCCTCCTCTTGTGAAGCGGAAAGCCTGTGCAAACACCGCTCCTCTCTCCTTCACACCTGTCGTGCATCGGCGGTAATTAGTTTGGACAATATCTCCGCTACACCCGGAACCGGAGTGGGGCGTTACACCAAAATAATTCCCCTCGGGGAACATGGAAAGAAAACAAAGGTTCCGCTTTTCCCAGCATTTTGTCACCCGTGACACACACATCAGCTCTGCTCTACATTTCACTGAGATATGTAACCAGTGTTGTCAGACGTACGATAATTATCGTATTTGTACGATAATTTTGACCTCTGTACGATGTACGATCAATAATGAAAAAAAATCCTATAATGTACGATAATTTCAGAACTGTGTGACACTTCAAATGATGGTCGTTGTAATCATAGGGCTTCTATACTCATTGATCTAGCTGTGGATTCTACGTCTACCGGGAGAAGAACGTGAAGAGAGAGGGAGCGAGAGACCTTGCGTGTGTGTGCTAGTGTGCCTCACGAAGCACATGTAAGGACCCAACCAATCAATTGTAAGTGCGGGCGGGCTTTTATCTATACTACCGAATGAAGTTGTTGGTCAATAAATAGCTGTATTCTGTACAGGTTTGACTCATGTACGATAATTTTCTTCCAAATACGATAATTTTGAGCTTCTGGTACGATACTTGGACATTTCCAATCTGGCAACACTGTATGTAACACAAAAGTGAGAGCGTGCAGAACTTCTGTGAGCATTTGAGACTCATAGCGGGCCGCTACTAGCGGCATACTCAAGCAGTCATTAGTATTTAGTTACGGGCTTGTGTTTGTGTTAGAAAAATATAACTGATAGTGAGAAAATGTTCTACATGTGCAACTCTCACAGCATGAATCCACACGCTGATCAGTGCGTGAAAGGTTTGTCCATGATTTCACATGTTTTATACGTGTGTGAGAAAGAAGGTGTTTCGCACCATATTCGTTGCAGCAACAAAATGTGAGCGTGTGAGTTTCTTCATTTGTGATTCATGAATAAAATTTGTACACCTGCAATGAAGAATTTCAGAAGGTGTAACGTGTTTGTGGGAGTAAAAAAGTATTTTTCTCTGTGACTTCAAATTTGCTGTTACTCATAATGATACTAAACTGCTTGATTTAGACTCTCCACCCACATCTGCATCTCAAGACTCCCACTCATCACCTGAAGAGGGTTAGACTCGGCTCCCACATCTCCTCCAGCACCTCACTCCTCTACTCCCTCTACACACACGACTGACCACCAGTCCACTCATCCAACAGGGAGGAGGAGTCAGCATACAGAAACTGTGTGAGTGGTGGTACAGTGAACAACCTGAACTTGAACTCTAACTAAACCAAATAACTCATATTGGACTTCAGGAGGAAGTGTAACAGAGACCTGAGCCCGCTCTGCATCAATGGGGCACATGTGGAAAGAGTGCTGTCTTTTACATTCCTGGTAGTGCTCATTTCTCATCAGCAAACACTACCGCTACCATAAAATAGCACAACAGAGACTCCCCTTCCTGAGACTGCTATACAGGGATGATACAGGACAGAAGCTGCTGGTGGCCTTCTACCAGCCACCATCGAGAGCCTGCTGACATACTGCACCTGTGTGTGGTACACAAGCTGTAGACAGTGCCCTCTCTGGAGGACATTCCCACATTCTCACGCTATCTCAGCAGAGCTGCCAGCACCACAGGAGACTCCACCCGCCCCAGTCACCAGCTCTCTGAACGGCTTCCCTCTGTCAGGAGCTGCAGTGCGGCCAGCACCACAGGAGACTCCTCCACCCGCCCCAGTCCCCAGCTCTCTGAACTGCTACCCTCTTGTCAGGAGCTGCAGAGCAGCCAGCACCACAGGAGACTCCACCCGCCCCAGTCCCCAGCTCTCTGAACTGCTACCCTCTGTCAGGAGCTGCAGAGCGGCCTGCACCACAGGAGACTCCACCCGCCCCAGTCACCAGCTCTCTGAACGGCTTCCCTCTGTCAGGAGCTGCAGAGTGGCCTGCACCACAGGAGACTCCTCCACCCGCCCCAGTCCCCAGCTCTCTGAACTACTACCCTCTTGTCAGGAGCTGCAGAGCGTCCTGCACCACAGAAGACTACACCCGCCCCAGTCACCAGCTCTCTGAACGGCTTCCCTCTGTCAGGAGCTGCAGAGCGGCCTGCACCACAGGAGACTCCTCCACCCGCCCCAGTCCCCAGCTCTCTGAACTGCTACCCTCTGTCAGGAGCTGCAGAGTGGCCTGCACCACAGGAGACTCCTCCACCCGCCCCAGTCCCCAGCTCTCTGAACTACTACCCTCTTGTCAGGAGCTGCAGAGCGTCCTGCACCACAGAAGACTACACCCGCCCCAGTCACCAGCTCTCTGAACGGCTACCCTCTGTCAGGAGCTACAGAGTGGCCTGCACCACAGGAGACTCCTCCACCCGCCCCAGTCCCCAGCTCTCTGAACTACTACCCTCTTGTCAGGAGCTGCAGAGCGTCCTGCACCACAGAAGACTACACCCGCCCCAGTCACCAGCTCTCTGAACGGCTTCCCTCTGTCAGGAGCTGCAGAGCGGCCTGCACCACAGGAGACTCCTCCACCCGCCCCAGTCCCCAGCTCTCTGAACTGCTACCCTCTGTCAGGAGCTGCAGAGCGGCCAGCACCACAGGAGACTCCACCCGCCCCAGTCCCCAGCTCTCTGAACTGCTACCCTCTGTCAGGAGCTGCAGTGCGGCCTGCACCACAGGAGACTCCACCCGCCCCAGTCACCAGCTCTCTGAACGGCTTCCCTCTGTCAGGAGCTGCAGAGCGGCCAGCACCACAGGAGACTCCTCCCCCCGCCCCAGTCCCCAGCTCTCTGAACTGCTTCCCTCTGTCAGGAGCTGCAGTGCGGCCTGCACCACAGGAGACTCCATCCGCCCCAGTCACCAGCTCTCTGAACTGCTACCCTCTGTCAGGAGCTGCAGTGCGGCCTGCACCACAGGAGACTCCACCCGCCCCAATCCCCAGCTCTCTGAACTGCTACCCTCTGTCAGGAGCTGCAGTGCGGCCTGCACCACAGGAGACTCCTCCACCCACCCCAGTCCCCAGCTCTCTGAACTGCTACCCTCTGTCAGAAGCTGCAGAGCGGCCTGCACCACAGGAGACTCCACCCGCCCCAATCCCCAGCTCTCTGAACTGCTACCCTCTGTCAGAAGCTGCAGAGCGGCCTGCACCACAGGAGACTCCACCCGCCCCAATCCCCAGCTCTCTGAACTGCTACCCTCTGTCAGAAGCTGCAGAGCGGCCTGCACCACAGGAGACTCCACCCGCCCCAATCCCCAGCTCTCTGAACTGCTACCCTCTGTCAGAAGCTGCAGAGCGGCCTGCACCACAGGAGACTCCACCCGCCCCAATCCCCAGCTCTCTGAACTGCTACCCTCTGTCAGAAGCTGCAGTGCGGCCTGCACCACAGGAGACTCCATCCGCCCCAGTCACCAGCTCTCTGAACTGCTACCCTCTGTCAGGAGCTGCAGTGCGGCCTGCACCACAGGAGACTCCACCCGCCCCAATCCCCAGCTCTCTGAACTGCTACCCTCTGTCAGGAGCTGCAGTGCGGCCTGCACCACAGGAGACTCCTCCACCCACCCCAGTCCCCAGCTCTCTGAACTGCTACCCTCTGTCAGAAGCTGCAGAGCGGCCTGCACCACAGGAGACTCCACCCGCCCCAATCCCCAGCTCTCTGAACTGCTACCCTCTGTCAGAAGCTGCAGAGCGGCCTGCACCACAGGAGACTCCACCCGCCCCAATCCCCAGCTCTCTGAACTGCTACCCTCTGTCAGAAGCTGCAGTGCGGCCTGCACCACAGGAGACTCCATCCGCCCCAGTCACCAGCTCTCTGAACTGCTACCCTCTGTCAGGAGCTGCAGTGCGGCCTGCACCACAGGAGACTCCACCCGCCCCAATCCCCAGCTCTCTGAACTGCTACCCTCTGTCAGGAGCTGCAGTGCGGCCTGCACCACAGGAGACTCCTCCACCCACCCCAGTCCCCAGCTCTCTGAACTGCTACCCTCTGTCAGAAGCTGCAGAGCGGCCTGCACCACAGGAGACTCCACCCGCCCCAATCCCCAGCTCTCTGAACTGCTACCCTCTGTCAGAAGCTGCAGAGCGGCCTGCACCACAGGAGACTCCACCCGCCCCAATCCCCAGCTCTCTGAACTGCTACCCTCTGTCAGAAGCTGCAGAGCGGCCTGCACCACAGGAGACTCCACCCGCCCCAATCCCCAGCTCTCTGAACTGCTACCCTCTGTCAGAAGCTGCAGAGCGGCCTGCACCACAGGAGACTCCACCCGCCCCAATCCCCAGCTCTCTGAACTGCTACCCTCTGTCAGAAGCTGCAGTGCGGCCTGCACCACAGGAGACTCCACAACCCGGCCCAGTCCCCAGCTCTCTGAACTGCTACCCTCTGTCAGGAGCTGCAGTGCGGCCTGCACCACAGGAGACTCCACCTGCCCCAATCCCCAGCTCTCTGAACTGCTACCCTCTGTCAGAAGCTGCAGTGCGGCCTGCACCACAGGAGACTCCACAACCCGGCCCAGTCCCCAGCTCTCTGAACTGCTACCCTCTGTCAGGAGCTGCAGTGCGGCCTGCACCACAGGAGACTCCACCCACCCCAGTCACCAGTTCTCTGAACTGCTTCCAGCTCGAGTTCTTACCAGAACCAGGAAGTATGACCATATTAGCCCGGTTCTGTCAAAACTGCATTGGCTCCCTATTAAACATCGCATCAATTTTAAAATATTGCTGATCACTTACAAAGCACTAAATGGTTTAGCTCCGCAGTACTTGAGCGAGCTCTTAACGCATTATAGTCCGTCACGTCTATTGCGATCTCAAAATTCCGGCCAGTTGATAATACCTAGAATATCAAAATCGACTGCTGGCGGTAGATCCTTTTCCTATTTAGCACCAAAACTCTGGAACAGTCTTCCTACCATTGTCCGGGAAGCAGACACACTCTGTCAGTTCAAAGCCAGATTAAAGACACATCTCTTTGACCTAGCTTTCACATAATACATTATAGACTTCTATAATTTAATGTTAGGCTGCATAGATTAGGTCAGCCGGAACCGGGAACACTTCCCAAAAATCCTGATGTACTCGTTACATCATGAGAAGAATGGCATCTACGCTAATTTTAGTGTCTGTGTTTATCCCGAGGTTTTCCTGCAGCCTGCCGGATCCAGGCCGTATCCAGATCTGACGAAGGACCTTCGCCTGGACCGATGACAACGCAGTGCTGAAGTGCCAACTAGTCTCTCCCTATGGAGGATCCCACTACCACTCTACAGATAAGGCGTTGTCGGGAAAATCCGTTTCGCGTTCCTACCCCAAAGCAACAAAATAAAATAAAATTCTTTATCAAAATTTATAGGGAAAGACAAGTACTTTGTTTAGGCTTGGCTTGTAGGGAATTCCAAACCTGCATATATTCAAACGCACATAACTATAGAACTCATTCTAAATGCTCATGTGAACGCCACAACGTTTCTCACAGATTCGCGTTTAAAGTCTGTGTAGAGGGATTGGTGTCGTCTTAGCGGCCCCTAATTTAATAACAAATGATCATTGCGACGGAAGCAAATCAATCAAAACTAACTTCAGATGGAAATAACTTAACTCTGCTGTAAAGCCGAAACAATCTCTGTTACCTTAAATTATACGCTTATCTCTGTAAAGCTGCTTTGAAACAATCTACATTGTTAAAAGCGCTATATAAATGAAGATGACTTGACTTGACTTGACTTCCCTCTGTCAGGAGCTGCAGTGTGGCCTGCACCACAAGAGACTCCACAACCCGGCCCAGTCACCAGCTCTCTGAACTGCTACCCTCTGTCAGGAGCTGCAGTGCGGCCAGCACCACAGGAGACTCCTCCACCCGCCCCAGTCCCCAGCTCTCTGAACTGCTACCCTCTTGTCAGGAGCTGCAGAGCAGCCAGCACCAAAGGAGACTCCACCCGCCCCAGTCCCCAGCTCTCTGAACTGCTACCCTCTGTCAGGAGCTGCAGAGCGGCCTGCACCACAGGAGACTCCACCCGCCCCAGTCACCAGCTCTCTGAACGGCTTCCCTCTGTCAGGAGCTGCAGAGTGGCCTGCACCACAGGAGACTCCTCCACCCGCCCCAGTCCCCAGCTCTCTGAACTACTACCCTCTTGTCAGGAGCTGCAGAGCGGCCTGCACCACAGGAGACTCCACCCGCCCCAGTCACCAGCTCTCTGAACGGCTTCCCTCTGTCAGGAGCTGCAGAGCGGCCAGCACCACAGGAGACTCCTCCCCCCGCCCCAGTCCCCAGCTCTCTGAACTGCTTCCCTCTGTCAGGAGCTGCAGTGCGGCCTGCACCACAGGAGACTCCATCCGCCCCAGTCACCAGCTCTCTGAACTGCTACCCTCTGTCAGGAGCTGCAGAGCGGCCTGCACCACAGGAGACTCCTCTACCCGCCCCAGTCCCCAGCTCTCTGAACTGCTACCCTCTGTCAGGAGCTGCAGTGCGGCCTGCACCACAGGAGACTCCACAACCCGGCCCAGTCCCCAGCTCTCTGAACTGCTACCCTCTGTCAGGAGCTGCAGTGCGGCCTGCACCACAGGAGACTCCACCCAACCCAGTCACCAGTTCTCTGAACTGCTTCCCTCTGTCAGGAGCTGCAGTGTCGCCTGCACCACAGGAGACTCCACAACCCGGCCCAGTCACCAGCTCTCTGAACTGCTACCCTCTGTCAGGAGCTGCAGTGCGGCCAGCACCACAGGAGACTCCTCCACCCGCCCCAGTCCCCAGCTCTCTGAACTGCTACCCTCTTGTCAGGAGCTGCAGAGCAGCCAGCACCAAAGGAGACTCCACCCGCCCCAGTCCCCAGCTCTCTGAACTGCTACCCTCTGTCAGGAGCTGCAGAGCGGCCTGCAACACAGGAGACTCCACCCGCCCCAGTCACCAGCTCTCTGAACGGCTTCCCTCTGTCAGGAGCTGCAGAGCGGCCTGCACCACAGGAGACTCCTCCACCCGCCCCAGTCCCCAGCTCTCTGAACTACTACCCTCTTGTCAGGAGCTGCAGAGCGGCCTGCACCACAGGAGACTCCACCCGCCCCAGTCACCAGCTCTCTGAACGGCTTCCCTCTGTCAGGAGCTGCAGAGCGGCCAGCACCACAGGAGACTCCTCCCCCCGCCCCAGTCCCCAGCTCTCTGAACTGCTTCCCTCTGTCAGGAGCTGCAGTGCGGCCTGCACCACAGGAGACTCCACCCGCCCCAGTCACCAGCTCTCTGAACTGCTTCCCTCTGTCAGGAGCTGCAGTGCGGCCAGCACCACAGGAGACTCCTCCCCCCGCCCCAGTCCCCAGCTCTCTGAACTGCTTCCCTCTGTCAGGAGCTGCAGAGCGGCCTGCACCACAGGAGACTCCCCCCGCCCCAGTCCCCAGCTCTCTGAACTGCTTCCCTCTGTCAGGAGCTGCAGAGCGGCCTGCACCACAGGAGACTCCCCCCGCCCCAGTCCCCAGCTCTCTGAACTGCTTCCCTCTGTCAGGAGCTGCAGTGCGGCCAGCACCACAGGAGACTCCTCCACCCGCCCCAGTCACCAGCTCTCTGAACTGCTTCCCTCTGTCAGGAGCTGCAGAGCGGCCTGCACCACAGGAGACTCCCCCCGCCCCAGTCCCCAGCTCTCTGAACTGCTTCCCTCTGTCAGGAGCTGCAGTGCGGCCAGCACCACAGGAGACTCCTCCACCCGCCCCAGTCACCAGCTCTCTGAACTGCTTCCCTCTGTCAGGAGCTGCAGTGCGGCCTGCACCACAGGAGACTCCACCCGCCCCAGTCACCAGCTCTCTGAACGGCTTCCCTCTGTCAGGAGCTGCAGTGCGGCCAGCACCACAGGAGACTCCTCCACCCGCCCCAGTCCCCAGCTCTCTGAACTGCTACCCTCTGTCAGGAGCTGCAGTGCGGCCTGCACCACAGGAGACTCCACCCGCCCCAGTCCCCAGCTCTCTGAACTGCTACCCTCTGTCAGAAGCTGCAGAGCGGCCTGCACCACAGGAGACTCCACCCGCCCCAGTCCCCAGCTCTCTGAACTGCTACCCTCTGTCAGGAGCTGCAGTGCGGCCTGCACCACAGGAGACTCCACCCGCCCCAGTCCCCAGCTCTCTGAACTGCTACCCTCTTGTCAGGAGCTGCAGAGCGGCCTGCACCACAGGAGACTCCACCCGCCCCAGTCACCAGCTCTCTGAACGGCTTCCCTCTGTCAGGAGCTGCAGAGCGGCCAGCACCACAGGAGACTCCTCCACCCGCCCCAGTCCCCAGCTCTCTGAACTGCTACCCTCTGTCAGGAGCTGCAGAGCGGCCTGCACCACAGGAGACTCCACCCGCCCCAGTCCCCAGCTCTCTGAACTGCTACCCTCTGTCAGAAGCTGCAGAGCGGCCTGCACCACAGGAGACTCCACCCGCCCCAGTCCCCAGCTCTCTGAACTGCTACCCTCTGTCAGGAGCTGCAGTGCGGCCTGCACCACAGGAGACTCCACCCACCCCAGTCACCAGCTCTCTGAACTGCTACCCTCTGTCAGGAGCTGCAGTGCGGCCTGCACCACAGGAGACTCCTCCACCCGCCCCAGTCCCCAGCTCTCTGAACTGCTACCCTCTGTCAGGAGCTGCAGTGCGGCCTGCACCACAGGAGACTCCACCCGCCCCAGTCCCCAGCTCTCTGAACTGCTACCCTCTGTCAGAAGCTGCAGAGCGGCCTGCACCACAGGAGACTCCACCCGCCCCAGTCCCCAGCTCTCTGAACTGCTACCCTCTGTCAGGAGCTGCAGAGCGGCCTGCACCACAGGAGACTCCACCCGCCCCAGTCCCCAGCTCTCTGAACTGCTTCCCTCTGTCAGGAGCTGCAGTGCGGCCTGCACCACAGGAGACTCCTCCACCCGCCCCAGTCACCAGCTCTCTGAACTGCTACCTGCTACCCTCAGACCAGGAGAGTCGAGCACAGACAGACGGAGCTGCTCAGCTGCACACTGACATTAGGCCCACTGTCCTCTGCTGACGTCAGACCAGGAGAGTCGAGCACAGACAGACGGAGCTGCTCAGCTGCACACTGACATTAGGCCCACTGTCCTCTGCTGACGTCAGACCAGGAGAGTCGAGCACAGACAGACGGAGCTGCTCAGCTGCACACTGACATTAGGCCCACTGTCCTCTGCTGACGTCAGACCAGGAGAGTCGAGCACAGACAGACGGAGCGGCTCAGCTGCACACTGACATTAGGCCCACTGTCCTCTGCTGACGTCAGACCAGGAGAGTCGAGCACAGACAGACGGAGCGGCTCAGCTGCACACTGACATTAGGCCCACTGTCCTCTGCTGACGTCAGACCAGGAGAGTCGAGCACAGACAGACGGAGCGGCTCAGCTGCACACTGACATTAGGCCCACTGTCCTCTGCTGACGTCAGACCAGGAGAGTCGAGCACAGACAGACGGAGCGGCTCAGCTGCACACTGACATTAGGCCCACTGTCCTCTGCTGACGTCAGACCAGGAGAGTCGAGCACAGACAGACGGAGCGGCTCAGCTGCACACTGACATTAGGCCCACTGTCCTCTGCTGACGTCAGACCAGGAGAGTCGAGCACAGACAGACGGAGCGGCTCAGCTGCACACTGACATTAGGCCCACTGTCCTCTGCTGACGTCAGACCAGGAGAGTCGAGCACAGACAGACGGAGCTGCTCAGCTGCACACTGACATTAGGCCCACTGTCCTCTGCTGACGTCAGACCAGGAGAGTCGAGCACAGACAGACGGAGCTGCTCAGCTGCACACTGACATTAGGCCCTCTGTCCTCTGCTGACGTCAGACCAGGAGAGTCGAGCACAGACAGACGGAGCGGCTCAGCTGCACACTGACATTAGGCCCACTGTCCTCTGCTGACGTCAGACCAGGAGAGTCGAGCACAGACAGACGGAGCGGCTCAGCTGCACACTGACATTAGGCCCACTGTCCTCTGCTGACGTCAGACCAGGAGAGTCGAGCACAGACAGACGGAGCTGCTCAGCTGCACACTGACATTAGGCCCACTGTCCTCTGCTGACGTCAGACCAGGAGAGTCGAGCACAGACAGACGGAGCTGCTCAGCTGCACACTGACATTAGGCCCTCTGTCCTCTGCTGACGTCAGACCAGGAGAGTCGAGCACAGACAGACGGAGCGGCTCAGCTGCACACTGACATTAGGCCCACTGTCCTCCGCTGACGTCAGACCAGGAGAGTCGAGCACAGACAGACGGAGCGGCTCAGCTGCACACTGACATTAGGCCCACTGTCCTCTGCTGACGTCAGACCAGGAGAGTCGAGCACAGACAGACGGAGCGGCTCAGCTGCACACTGACATTAGGCCCACTGTCCTCTGCTGACGTCAGACCAGGAGAGTCGAGCACAGACAGACGGAGCGGCTCAGCTGCACACTGACATTAGGCCCACTGTCCTCTGCTGACGTCAGACCAGGAGAGTCGAGCACAGACAGACGGAGCGGCTCAGCTGCACACTGACATTAGGCCCACTGTCCTCTGCTGACGTCAGACCAGGAGAGTCGAGCACAGACAGACGGAGCTGCTCAGCTGCACACTGACATTAGGCCCACTGTCCTCTGCTGACGTCAGACCAGGAGAGTCGAGCACAGACAGACGGAGCGGCTCAGCTGCACACTGACATTAGGCCCACTGTCCTCTGCTGACGTCAGACCAGGAGAGTCGAGCACAGACAGACGGAGCGGCTCAGCTGCACACTGACATTAGGCCCACTGTCCTCTGCTGACGTCAGACCAGGAGAGTCGAGCACAGACAGACGGAGCGGCTCAGCTGCACACTGACATTAGGCCCACTGTCCTCCGCTGACGTCAGACCAGGAGAGTCGAGCACAGACAGACGGAGCGGCTCAGCTGCACACTGACATTAGACCCACTGTCCTCTGCTGACGTCAGACCAGGAGAGTCGAGCACAGACAGACGGAGCGGCTCAGCTGCACACTGACATTAGGCCCACTGTCCTCTGCTGACGTCAGACCAGGAGAGTCGAGCACAGACAGACGGAGCGGCTCAGCTGCACACTGACATTAGGCCCACTGTCCTCTGCTGACGTCAGACCAGGAGAGTCGAGCACAGACAGACGGAGCGGCTCAGCTGCACACTGACATTAGGCCCACTGTCCTCTGCTGACGTCAGACCAGGAGAGTCGAGCACAGACAGACGGAGCGGCTCAGCTGCACACTGACATTAGACCCACTGTCCTCTGCTGACGTCAGACCAGGAGAGTCGAGCACAGACAGACGGAGCGGCTCAGCTGCACACTGACATTAGGCCCTCTGTCCTCTGCTGACGTCAGACCAGGAGAGTCGAGCACAGACAGACGGAGCTGCTCAGCTGCACACTGACATTAGGCCCACTGTCCTCTGCTGACGTCAGACCAGGAGAGTCGAGCACAGACAGACGGAGCTGCTCAGCTGCACACTGACATTAGGCCCACTGTCCTCTGCTGACGTCAGACCAGGAGAGTCGAGCACAGACAGACGGAGCGGCTCAGCCGCACACTGACATTAGGCCCACTGTCCTCTGCTGACGTCAGACCAGGAGAGTCGAGCACAGACAGACGGAGCGGCTCAGCTGCACACTGACATTAGGCCCACTGTCCTCTGCTGACGTCAGACCAGGAGAGTCGAGCACAGACAGACGGAGCGGCTCAGCTGCACACTGACATTAGGCCCACTGTCCTCTGCTGACGTCAGACCAGGAGAGTCGAGCACAGACAGACGGAGCGGCTCAGCTGCACACTGACATTAGACCCACTGTCCTCCGCTGACGTCAGACCAGGAGAGTCGAGCACAGACAGACGGAGCGGCTCAGCTGCACACTGACATTAGGCCCTCTGTCCTCTGCTGACGTCAGACCAGGAGAGTCGAGCACAGACAGACGGAGCTGCTCAGCTGCACACTGACATTAGGCCCACTGTCCTCTTCTGACGTCAGACCAGGAGAGTCGAGCACAGACAGACGGAGCTGCTCAGCTGCACACTGACATTAGGCCCACTGTCCTCTGCTGACGTCAGACCAGGAGAGTCGAGCACAGACAGACGGAGCGGCTCAGCTGCACACTGACATTAGGCCCACTGTCCTCTGCTGACGTCAGACCAGGAGAGTCGAGCACAGACAGACGGAGCGGCTCAGCTGCACACTGACATTAGGCCCACTGTCCTCTGCTGACGTCAGACCAGGAGAGTCGAGCACAGACAGACGGAGCTGCTCAGCTGCACACTGACATTAGGCCCACTGTCCTCTGCTGACGTCAGACCAGGAGAGTCGAGCACAGACAGACGGAGCTGCTCAGCTGCACACTGACATTAGGCCCACTGTCCTCTGCTGACGTCAGACCAGGAGAGTCGAGCACAGACAGACGGAGCTGCTCAGCTGCACACTGACATTAGGCCCACTGTCCTCTGCTGACGTCAGACCAGGAGAGTCGAGCACAGACAGACGGAGCGGCTCAGCCGCACACTGACATTAGGCCCACTGTCCTCTGCTGACGTCAGACCAGGAGAGTCGAGCACAGACAGACGGAGCGGCTCAGCTGCACACTGACATTAGGCCCACTGTCCTCTGCTGACGTCAGACCAGGAGAGTCGAGCACAGACAGACGGAGCGGCTCAGCTGCACACTGACATTAGGCCCTCTGTCCTCTGCTGACGTCAGACCAGGAGAGTCGAGCACAGACAGACGGAGCTGCTCAGCTGCACACTGACATTAGGCCCACTGTCCTCTTCTGACGTCAGACCAGGAGAGTCGAGCACAGACAGACGGAGCTGCTCAGCTGCACACTGACATTAGGCCCACTGTCCTCTGCTGACGTCAGACCAGGAGAGTCGAGCACAGACAGACGGAGCGGCTCAGCCGCACACTGACATTAGGCCCACTGTCCTCTGCTGACGTCAGACCAGGAGAGTCGAGCACAGACAGACGGAGCGGCTCAGCTGCACACTGACATTAGGCCCACTGTCCTCTGCTGACGTCAGACCAGGAGAGTCGAGCACAGACAGACGGAGCGGCTCAGCTGCACACTGACATTAGGCCCACTGTCCTCTGCTGACGTCAGACCAGGAGAGTCGAGCACAGACAGACGGAGCGGCTCAGCTGCACACTGACATTAGGCCCACTGTCCTCTGCTGACGTCAGACCAGGAGAGTCGAGCACAGACAGACGGAGCTGCTCAGCTGCACACTGACATTAGACCCACTGTCCTCTGCTGACGTCAGACCAGGAGAGTCGAGCACAGACAGACGGAGCGGCTCAGCTGCACACTGACATTAGGCCCACTGTCCTCTGCTGACGTCAGACCAGGAGAGTCGAGCACAGACAGACGGAGCGGCTCAGCTGCACACTGACATTAGGCCCACTGTCCTCTGCTGACGTCAGACCAGGAGAGTCGAGCACAGACAGACGGAGCTGCTCAGCTGCACACTGACATTAGGCCCACTGTCCTCTGCTGACGTCAGACCAGGAGAGTCGAGCACAGACAGACGGAGCGGCTCAGCTGCACACTGACATTAGGCCCACTGTCCTCTGCTGATGTCAGACCAGGAGAGTCGAGCACAGACAGACGGAGCGGCTCAGCTGCACACTGACATTAGGCCCACTGTCCTCTGCTGATGTCAGACCAGGAGAGTCGAGCACAGACAGACGGAGCGGCTCAGCTGCACACTGACATTAGGCCCTCTGTCCTCTGCTGACGTCAGACCAGGAGAGTCGAGCACAGACAGACGGAGGACAGTGGGCCTAATGTCAGGGATAGTTCACCCAAAAATGAAAATTCTGTCATCATTTACTCTCCCTCAAGTTGTTCCAAACGTGTATGACTTTCTTTCTTCTGCTGAACACAAAAGAAGATATTTTGAAGAAAGTCGGTAACCAAACGACTGATGGACCCCATTGACTTCCATAGTAGGAAAAAAATAACACTATGTAAGTCAATGGAGACCAGCAACTGTTTAATTACCAACCTTCTTTAAAATATCTTCTTTTGTGTTCAGCAGAAGAAAGAAAGTCATACAGGTTTGGAACAACTTGAGGGAGAGTAAATGATCACAGAATCTTCATTTTTGGGTGAACTATCCCTTTAATAAGATGTTTATTAACATTGACTGTTAGTAGGGGTGTGCAAAGCAGCCGGTATTTGTATCTGTATTTGTATTTGTTGAGGGGGGGAAAGTATTTGTATTTGTATTTGTATTCAAGTAAAATTCTAAATAGGTGTAAAAATCCATTTTTTTGCGTTACACTTCTAATTTACGTTATAGTGTAAGTATTCTTTAATTATAATAATTATGGATATGCAATATTGGTTGATGTTTTTCCTAAAATCCAGCAATGAACATGTAACAACGAATGTCATTGAAAAGAAAATAATATAACAGCCATTACCAACGTTAACGTTACTCTGTCAACAGCCTATTGTCTAAATTACCGAGCTAACAGAGCTACTAGTGTTGTCACGGTACCAAAATTTCAGTATTCGGTACCAATACAGTGAAAATCCACGGTTCTCGGTACCAATTTCGGTACCAAAGCTTAATTTAGATTAAATTTACATATATTAAAGTGTATATCACGGTTACAAAGATGGAAACTGTAGTATTAAAAACACTTTACAATAAGATTCCATTTGTTAGATAACATTAGATAAAATGACCTAACAATAAACAATAGTTATATACTGTCGCAATTATTCTCCTTGGGGTTCATTTAAAAATACATTTTTAAAATCAAAAGTTAACATTATTTCTGTTAACATTATTTAATGCACAATGAATGAAGTGAACAAACATGACCAATCAAGTGTTTGTATTAAATAACATTCACAAACATTAATTGATGTTGTAAAAATATATTGTTCACTCAATGTGTTGATGTTAGATGCGCATTAAGTAATGTTATTGTAGTGTTACCAAACTATAGGGGAGATAAAACGTGTTTTATTTGACTTGACTGTACTTTTATTTAATCCAAAACTGCATTCATATTTAATTTTAAAAGGGCTTTTTAAACCTGCTAAGAGTTATCCAGCCAACAATAAGCCTAGAACTGCTTTTCTGACGGACTGATATTAATGACATAATGACGGCTTTTTATTTCATTTCTCATCTCCATAAATCTAAAGCTAATGCAAGGGCTAGATATCAATTAACTCTTTGCTGGTACTTCCTCGTCATCATGGAGAGCGCAGTTCGCACCGCTTTCTCCTTTATTAGCCTAATCCAAAATATTTCCATATGTGTCTCTTTCCTCCTTTCTTATCAACAAGTGCATTTACAGCCACCACATCAGCAGCGCCGCCGGTCGCCATGTCTCATGAGGAAACACAGCTTTTTGAAATAAAGTTTTTCTTGTTCCCGAATACAAATATTTTTAAAGTATTTGTTCGAAATAAGTATTCGTAAAAACACATTATTTGTGCCTTTCCGAATACCGTATTCGGGTTCGGCTCCACCCCTAACTGTTAGTAATATCCCAAAAAACATGTATTATTATTGGCTTGTAAGATATTTATGAGCTCCAGCCGAACAGAAGTTTGTCTTCCTGTACTTTGGCCTGGAGTGGAGTCAGAGTAGGAATCCCTCTTTATTAAAGCTTATTTAAGACTGCACCGAATTCCAAGTAGGAGTAAATGTTGTAATGTAATGTACTGAATTGAATTAATATGCAATTGTGACATTGTGCATCTGTCAGGTTCTGCAAGAGAGAGGACCCAGACACAGAACGAACATGAAGGGAACGTGAAGGGAAGTTTTATTAACAATACAGTAGGCAGGGCACAACAAGGAGAGTGAGGCGTGGAACAGTTCAAACAGTAGGGCAGGGCAGATGACACGACGACAGGCAGGAAGTATGATCACTGAAACCAGAACTGGGGTGACGAAGAGCTTAGACTGCAGAGGAAGAGGCAGCACCAGGTGGGATGATGGTGTGGAACACAAACAGGAACACCAGGAACCGGAGGCTTGATGATCTCTTCAGTGTGAAAGGTGGTACAGTCTAGCTGTCAGACAGTGGGGGTCAATGGCCAGTAAACCTCAGGATGCAAGGCCGGGCAGGAACAAACACAAGACTCACAATGAACAAGAAAAGACAAGATAAACAGACAAAGCACAAGAGTATAATTAAATAAGCAAATAAATGATTAGAAGTAAAACAGAACAAAAACTAGAGGAACAAGAAAAGAGCTTGGAATAAAACAAAAAGAACTTGCAATCAAAAAGATAAATAAAACAAAAGAACAAATGGTAACACTTTATAATAACTGCACACTATTAATCATTAGTTAAGCATTAGTAAACAGTTACTTCATCATTTATAAAGCATTATACTACTGGGCCGTTGAATGCTTGAATCTGATTGGTTGACGAACGTTCTAAGGTGTGCATTATTTTCAGGGAAACGCACAGCTAAAGTAGTTCCAGGCAGGTCTTGACCGCATTACAGGTCCATATCACTTCGCGTAGTTAACTGTAATAACGGAAAATAGGATACAATTCATAACAAGAAAAAACATTTAGCCGCATGCGCTTGATCTTCAATGTCTAGCTTCACAATCAATGGAAACATGCAGTTTAATTTTAATAAATAAAGTATATAGTCCTAGGCTATCTATAATCAATAGAAAATTAAACTGAATATAGGCTAAATAAATGGATAGTCCTGCAGCACGGATTTTTATTGCAGATAATATATAACAAATAAATAATTATTGATAGGCCTACTTGTTAAAATGACTTTGTGTTTCATTTATTTGGCTAGTCTACTGTCATCTGTCAATAATAATAACAAGTAATAAAAACTCGGTGAGTGTTTTAGCGCAATTTTCTGACCTCATGGGATCACAACACTAAGAGATAGTAAATCTTTTCCTGTATTTTTTTTTTTGTTTGTTTGTTTTTTTTTTTTTTAGTTTTTTTTTTTTTTTGTGCGTTCCCGAGATTAGACCTTCCTTAACATAATGCCGAAAACCCGAAGTCTCTAGGTGGTCTGGTTGAGGAGTAGATAGAAGTGCAAGATTGGTGCGCACAGACGCACAGAACAGAAATCATGAGTTAACAATCGCAATTTGTCCGGTGGAAAATTGCGCTAAAAAAGAATGAACAAATTAATTATAACGAATTGAATTAATAAATAAATAATAATATTGACGCACATGCTTTTCTGTCTCATTATTGCAACATCTCTCTCTAATAACTGCATAAAGTCGGGGACACACTTTAAGGCCGGTTATGAATGTAATTTGATACTTATGACTGATCATGCCCAAACGCGTGTTCAGCGCGTTCAGTCTGTGTTCAAAGTCGGTGTTTAAAATCTGCTGCGATGAAAACAGTCAGAGAATGTGTCAGCTAGTCGTGTGTCCCAGCATTAGTCTGCTATCAGTGGCTCAAACCTCCGTTACTAACTCTAAAATGACGTTTTGGAATTAGCAACGGAGGCATGGGATTAGATGCGTAAGAAATTAGTCCTACATACAAGAGCGTTTTAATGACAAAAACTTTACAAACGTCTTGGAATACATAATCTGAACAATGTTTCGAGGTGTGGTAACTGTAGTATAAGCGGAATAATTGACTTCAGGCCGTTGAATTATTAGAAAAATAATGCACACCCGAGGTGTAACTCCGCTTCGCGTCGTGACCGCATTACCACCTCGGGTGTGCATTATTTTTCTAATAATTCAACGGCCTGTCGTCAATTATTCCTTACTTAATAGACATTAACCCTCTGAGGTCGGCAATCACGCCGGCGTGATCTGCTCGCTTTTTTCCTTATCAGTTGAATTGAGACCCGAAATACTCTTTTGACTTTGATTTTACAAACAAGTTTCATACATCAATCGATTCTGTTAAATGTGTATTATTTTTGTGTATACTCACAATAAAAACAAAGTGTTGTGCTTTTTGCCAAATAAAGAAAAATAAACACGGAGCGAGTTCTGCCTTCTCTCTGCCAGTGAAGTCCATTCTGAAACGCGTCCGAAAATGAACTGTAACTCAGCGAATACTCAGTCAAACAGGCATACAGAGACACAGGCATGAAGCTTGAATTCTCTTCTTTTAAATGAAGTAATTTATATAAAAAACAAATATTCTCATCTTGTGAAATCTGTATTAAAAGAGAGCGATTCCAGTCGAGCTCATTACAGCTGATTCAAATGTAATGTGACTCCGCCCACGGAGAGCGCGCGCTATTCAAAAGCAAATGATTGAGGCAATCCACGCAAACCTGTGAGCGCCCCCATATCAGCTCGAGAAAACACAAGTTTATTCAGATCATTACTTGTTTACACCGTCTCGCAGCGCTGTGAGGAATAATAATAATGGAAAATGTACCTCAGAAGTGCGGGTATATCGAGGAGCGAGCTGAGGAATACAGTAGTAAGTTTTTTTCCCTTCTCACGTGAATCGGGTTTCTGTTTATGAATGAATGAACGGCAGAGATGCGCGCTGTTTACCACAGCTCGCAAAAAGACAATTTAAATTTAAATCGTGTTTGTGAATGAATGATGATGTTTTAGCAAACTGTATTGCTATACTGAGATGAGTAAAAATCGACTGAAATATGTTGAAATAAAATGTAGGCTATTTGTATAAGCAACGTATTAAACTGCATAACTAAATTAACATTTATATGCCCTAATATTTCATAAAAACAACGTTACAGTCAGGCGAAATATGAAAGACAACATTTTGTTGACTAGATTTGAGTACAGTTTTTACTGTAGAATATACTGTAAGATTACACTTGAATTGTTGTTGTAATTGTAACCTTTTTAATAAAAAAATATATTTACAAGGTAGATGTAAACAAACTATTAAAAGGTAAATATAATTTTTTTCTTTTAATAATTTGTATTGTGTTTTATTAGTAACAAATTTGGGGAGAGGATAAATATTCCAAAACTGAAAATACAGTATGAGAATTAACTGCACAATTACTAGACATGTTTACCTTGGATATTATACAATTTGCAAGCACAATTTGTGAAAAAAAAAAAAAAATGTATCTAAAAAAATATAACTAAAATTTATATTTGTGTATAAATATATACATATATATATATATATATGTGTGTGTGTGTGTGTGTGTGTATAATTTTCTTCTAGAATGATCATTTTTATGAAGCTTGTATATTTAAGTTAGCTATAGGTGACACACCTGAATGAATGGCTCATTAAGTATGCAGGGGCATTGTCTCATCAGGTGTGAACTACTAAATACGCATGATCATTTACGCCCCATCCGCATATTGCCTTTCCAAACTAAAAGTGTTTCACAAAACTTAAATCAATGTATCGTTTTATGTGAATGATTAGGCAGGATGATTTTCACATCATTTTGAAGAAAAAACTCTAGGCGACCTTTTGTGGCCTTATTTCAGAAATTTTCATTTTTAGTTTTTTCAATAACCATGCATAAACATTATTCTCTCAAAAATGAAAACATGTACATACATGTGGCTCACATATTATGGTAGTCCTATTTGTGCTAAATAGAGTGTAATTTTTTTTGCCATTAATATGTTTATAAGCAACTGAAAAAAGCACAAATGTCAGGGCATGTCAGAACATCTCAAGGACCCCAAAAACACCCCAGACCTCAGAGGGTTAATAAGCAGTTTATAAATACAGCTATAAATGCTGTATTCTTGATTTAAAGGCATATCTATAATGTGTTTAATAATTGTATTTTCATACTTTATTAATGATCAATTTATCATTTCTAAATGAAGTATTGCATTATTTACAAACCAGTTATATAAGGAGTTGTCAGTGGTTCATAAGATCACTTAGAAAGTGTAAGTAAATGATTAATAAACTATTTAAATTTACATTCATACATATTATTATTCAGACATATAGTAATAGTTACTTAGTGTGTTTATAAATGGTTTATTAACATGCATTTCTACTGTAATGCAGGTAGTTATAAAGCATTTAGTAGTGGTCAGTTCACTATTTTTGTGAGCTCATCTAAAGTGAGGACTAGTTATGCCTCATAAAGCATTTATAAAGGAGATTTAAAGGCTGTTAAATATGTTTATGTTCTGTATCACTGTGTTGTGTTTGTTTCCTTTTTCTGTTTAGAAGATCAGTGAGCCTTTAACCCCCTGAGGTCGGCAATCACGCCGGCGTGATCTGCTCGTTTTTTTTTTATATCAGTGCAAAATACTCTGTTGATTTTGATTTTGCATACTTGTATTGTACATCATTCAAAACTGTTAAATGTCTTCTTTTATTTGTGTACACTAATAATAAAAACAAAATGTTGTGTTTTTCGTAAAACAAAGAAAATAAACATGATGCGCGTTCTGCCGTCTCTCTCAATGTGAAACTCATTCTGAAACGCGACAGAAAATGACCTGTAACTCAGCGAATGTTTGTCACACAGACTTGAAACGCATGTCTATACAACGCTTGGAATCTCTATTTTTAAAGTATGTAAATTATATAAAAAATAAATATTCTATTTTTAAGTAATCCATACGAAAGCAGCGGCATGTACAGTTTCTCAAACGCGTCCTCATTAACTCTAATGTGACCACACCCACGCGCGCACGAGCGATTGACATGCAAATGATCCATGCGGAGAAACGCAGACCTGTAAACGCCCTCATCACCTCAAAACAAAGAAGCACAGACTTCGTAACTTACTCCTTACTGTGTTTGAAAGACGCGCCAGAGCTTACATTGGATTTAGGCTACCTCAGAAGAAGAAGAACGCGATTTGAAGACAAGAAAGGTGTAAGGTAAGAAATTTTTACATATTAGTTTGTTATTGTTGCATAAATGTCACATTGCAGTTGAACTGTTGCTAGATATATGGGGAATATTATAATATTTAGACCCGTGTTTACTGTTAAGCCTACTGTGTTTGTGGATATCTGGTCAAACGTAGATATGTATATGGTAACCATAATGTTTTATATTTGAGCGCGATCGCGTTTGAATGTATCATTTGAAAATTTGAAAAGCAAAACGCACCAAACGGCTTCATGTTTTTACTATTATCTCATTTCATATCATCATAACGAATGGAAACATTTGAAGTAACATGATAATCAATATATTTTTCTGTAGCTTGGTTGTTACTGAAATATTTTGGAAGATTTATACTGCTATCTATTGTTATTATTATTTTACCCAGCACTGCGCATAGCCTATGCCTACAAGGCACAACAAACCTTGTGTTCATTATATTATATATTGTTGGAAACATTTGTGTGTGTGTGTGTGTGTATTTTGTGAACTTTAAAAAGCAATTTTAACCAGAAAAATCTAATATTTATTTCCAAAATCGTGCAGGCCTTTCTCTTGATATCAGTATGTTCACTTTTTTTTCAGGGCCCAGATGCCACTGAGTCCTGCCGACTTCAACATTCACATGAGTCTCTGGAACATGAACATGGTAAAGTGAAAATCAAACACCTTGGAAATTAAAGGTATGTACAATGTTTTTAGGAATGGCACAAAGGTCTGTCTTTGAAGTGTTTTTTTTTTTTTTTGGCATTTGTTGTGTATCTTTGGGTTATGTTGTGTTGTAAATAAATCCAAACAATTTAAAAGCCATTCTTTTTTAAATTTCCTCATTTACAGTATTGTGCAAGGTTGCTCAGAATGATAGGGCCTGATAGCTCCTAATAGGGCCGTTAGGGGAGGTTCTTTGTCTTTCTCAGGTGAGAAAAGCTTACATATTAATGAGCTGCCGCATAAGGCTTTCTAACACAAAACACGTCGTAAATTTTTTAAATCAATATATTGTCTTATCTGAATGAGCAGTCAGGGTGATTTTCACATAGTTTTGCAGCAAATATTCTAGGCTACGTCATACAATTTTCAAAAGTCTTGTGAAGAAATAATCAGTAGGGGTTTCATGGCCTTATTTCAGTGAGAATTTTTTTTTGTATTTTCACAAACCACGCATAAATGTCATTATCTCAAAACTACAAACTTTTACATACATGCTGTTGATATATTATTGTAGCAGAGTTTGTGCTGAATACAGTGTAATTAAACTTTAGCCATGAAAATGTCACAAGTAACAGAAATAACCAGAAATGTCAGAGCATGTCAGAACACCTCCAGGGCCCAGAAAACAGCTCAGACCTCAGAGGGTTAATGATGCTACTAACATTAGTTATCTGCCGAATCAACCTGGTCAATCCCTGTCTTTCTTTTCTCTGTCTACTCCTTCTTCTGTCTCTGAGTTAATCTTGAAATCCAACCCTTCATCTTGTCATCTTGACCCTGCTCCTACTACTCTTCTGAAACGTTGCCATTCAGTTATTTCTGCACCTATCTCTCACTTCATCAATGCATCTCTTACCTCTGCTTCATTTCCTCTGTCACTCAAAACTGCAGCTGTTACCCCTGTTCTCAAGAAACCCAACCTTGATCCCTCAGTTTTATCTAATTATCGTCCCATTTCAAATCTCCCCTTCATAGCTAAATTACTGGAAAGTACTGTTGCCTCCCAGCTTCAGTCTTTTCTAGTTGAAAATAATCTTTTTGATCCTTTTCAGTCTGGTTTTCGCCCTTTGCATAGTACTGAAACTGCACTAGTTAAGGTACTGAATGATCTGCTTCTCTCTGGTGACTCTGGTTCTCTGTCTATTCTCCTGCTGCTTGACCTCAGCTCTGCCTTCGATACCGTCTCCCATCAACTACTCATTTCTCGCCTTTCGGATGTGGGTATTTCTGGTGCTGCTCTTTCCTGGTTTTCCTCCTATCTCTCTGACAGACTGTTCTACATTTCACTTCAGAATTTTCGCTCACCTACTGTCCCCCTGAAGCAAGGTGTCCCTCAGGGATCCGTTCTTGGGCCATTATTATTTACAATCTATATAATACCTCTTGGTCAGATCCTCCGCCGTCATGGTTTTAATTATCATTTTTACGCTGACGACATTCAATTATATACTACCTGTTACATCGACTTTATCTCTCACAACTGACAAAATCTCTGCTTGAGTACATGAAATAAAAGATTGGCTTCATTCAAATTTTCTAAAACTTAACATGGACAAAACTGAGATTATTTTCATGAGTCTGTATAAATATGCGTATAGGATAGTAATAACCACTTGGAGAATTATACACTTTCACAAATGAATTTAAAATTAAAAAATCAAAAAGCGCCTCTTTTTTGGGGGGGGGTTATTACATCTCAGACAACATATACTTAAATGTTTATCACTTTTAGCACTATTTTATGAAACTGTAAAGGGTTTCCTGTAAAATGACACCAAAATTGTCTATTTAAAAAAAAAAATATGTGGAAATGGGAGGCTTTTCAATTTGGGTAGGCAAATCCAGGCGGAAATCCCCAAAAATGGTCCAGGAGCATAAGAGGTTAATATTTTCTAAACAAGTATTTATTTCCAGTTGAATTTTCTGATTTCCCATGGGCCCCCCCTCACTGGTTCTTGGTCCCCCCTGTGCCCCCCCCCCCATTTATAAAATCCTGGAATCGCCCCTAATAACAAACTAATATGTAAAAAATTCTTACCTTACACCTTTCTTGTCACAAGGTGACCCGTCTTGTTTGCCATGTTTAATCCAAACACAGACCATCCGCTGATGACCATCCCAGCATTCAGGACTGAGTGCTGAGAGTAATATTATAGAATACATCTTAGAATATAAACATTACCTGCAGAGAAATGAATTTCAAATAGACCTGTTAACTTAATTAAATTGAATTATACTTCAAAATAAATAGTTGTATCTCTGTTAACCACAAAGAAAAGAGTCAAGAGAAGGAAATGCCTTGATATTTAGTTTGAAGTCAAGACTTTACACTTCAAGTAGTCACATTCATGACAGATGGAGACACCAAAAGCTCACAGCAGTAAATAAAGAAAAATGTTATGATTTAAATGGTTAAAGTATTTAGGTCCATATCCTGAATATCCTGAATGTGTGTGACCATATTAACTAGAAGGATAAAACACCTGATAAAATATAGTAGGGGTGCAGCGGATCACAGAACTCCTGGTTTGGTCACACAGCAGCTGCATCTGTTTTGTCTTTTTAACAGAATTATTACTTATTAAATATCAGCTGCAGTAAAACTGACTCTACTTCACACACTCAGCAGAGGCACGACTGCAGCAGGTCTTCACCCTGGTATATCTCAGCTGTGTGGGAAACCTACAGTGGCATGTGGGAACACATGAGAGAAGCCGTGGTGCCTTATCTCCACTCAGGAACAGGGCACAGCACAGGACACCTTCAGCCAGCCGGACCAGTGCTGCCTAAAGCAATTTGCATCTGATCCGTTCATGTTCATCCCAGTTTTACATACAAATACAACCCAAATACTATTATATAAAAGGCCCTGTGACTTGGGAGTTGGGACTTGTAAGGAGAACATTAGATATCAAAACCTCATGTCAAACATTTCTCTGATAAATATGGAAAGCTTTAAATGGTTTAACAGTTTTTTGTACACATACATGATAAAAGCCAGTTGGTCAGTCAAATGCAGACAGGTTATTGTACAGTGAGAGTTTGGTTAATAAATTAAACAAAAGTATGAACATAACAGAAAAGTCCAAGTAAGGAGGTGGACCAGTGGATCAGAAACTGGACTGATTTTCTCCTAAACCCAACCAAGTGGTTTTGGTGCCTATTTGCTATTTTTGAAAGTGTAACCAGACGTTGCATATTTATTATAGCTGACTTAATCACAGAGCCCAAAAACAAAGCTAAAGGGTTCCCAGAGGGGTCTTGACCAGGCCTCCACCTTGTTGAGAGTTGGGAGTGGGATGGTGTTGGTCTGGGGGCAGATGCCTGAAGGAGAAGACCTCATCTCTCTCTCTCTCTGCTTCTTCCTCAGGTTCTCCTCCAGCATGCGGTCACTGGTCTTCCTCTTTGCCTCGGCTGGCCTGAGAGCTGCAGCACCGTCTCCATCAACAGACCCCGGCTTCACTGGCCCTGCTTCCTCATCACCATCTAGACTTCATCACCATCCTCTTCCTGCTCTTCATCACCATCTAGACTTCATCACCATCCTCTTCCTGCTCTTCATCACCATCTAGACTTCATCACCATCCTCTTCCTGCTCTTCATCACCATCTAGACTTCATCACCATCCTCTTCCTGCTCTTCATCACCATCCTCTTCCTGCTCTTCATCACCATCTAGACTTCTTAACCATCCTCTTCCTGCTCTTCATCACCATCTAGACTTCATCACCATCTAGACTTCATCACCATCTAGACTTCATCACCATCCTCTTCCTGCTCTTCATCACCATCTAGACTTCATCACCATCTAGACTTCATCACCATCCTCTTCCTGCTCTTCATCACCATCTAGACTTCATCACCATCTAGACTTCATCACCATCCTCTTCCTGCTCTTCATCACCATCTAGACTTCATCACCATCCTCTTCCTGCTCTTCATCACCATCTAGACTTCATCACCATCTAGACTTCATCACCATCCTCTTCCTGCTCTTCATCACCATCTAGACTTCATCACCATCCTCTTCCTGCTCTTCATCACCATCTACACTGCTTTGGGTGCTATTCAAAAGCAACTAAGAGTTACTGTGTGTTGAAGTGAAACAGGAATGAGAAGTGAATAGGAGTGCAGGGACAAGTGAAAATGTTATATTCAGCAGTTCACTTTTTTTATGGGAACTGCAGAAACGCAGCAAAACTGTATTAATAGACGAGAAAAAAAATCAGTCCCTGTGTTTGGATATCTTATTCTCTAATTGTTACCAGAAGACGGGGTTGGTACAGTTTAGGAAGATCATTTGTAGCACGTTTAAAAGCCATCTGATTAGCCTGATAACCCTGCTGTGTTACCCCTGATGGCTGCAGGTCAATCCAGACTAGCTGGAAGTTTAAACACAGACGTGAGACAGTTGAAGCTTGATATATACGGCAGTTTGCTATTTCCCTTCACACATCGTCTTTAAAATCATTATCTTTGTGGTTTCTTTCCATTTTATTGTACAAAACTGAGTTCTGTGACATAAACACAATCAAACAACGAGTGCTTTGAATGGGATGTTGTCAACTCCTATCAAGGAGAGACACGACGACAGAACATCAACAAACTTCAGGATGGGACTCCACACTTGCTGACTTTGACACATTTCTTCTTGGAATAGAAGGCACATGGATGAGAAAGCGTTGGAGTTCCTTGATTGTAGTGGGTTGAGGCCACTTCTGGATGGTATCCACCTTCCTCCTGTCCATCTGGATGACATGTTGGTCTATGACGTACCCTAGGAAGTGGACGGAGGTGGTGTGGAACTCCAGCTTGAGGTAGAGATGGTGATGGTGGAGTTTCTCAAGGACCTGAGTTGCGTGAAGGCGATGTTCGGCCAGGTTCCGGGAATAGATGAGGATTTCGTCTATATAGACAATGACGAATCGGTTAAGAAATTCTCAGAACACCTCATTCATATAGCCTTGAAAGACTGCAGGTGAGTTGGACAGGCCGATATTCATAGCTCGATATTCATAGTGACCTGAAGGAGTGATGAAAGCAGTCTTCCACTCGTCACCTCTGTGGATACGTATGAGGTTGTAAGAGCTCCTCAGGTCCAGCTTGGAAAATATGCGAGCTCCACAGAGTTGTTCCAGAGCTGCCGGGACCAGAGGAAGAGCTATACCTGACTGTCTGAGAGTTGATGTGTCGGTATTCGATGCACTGCCTCAAGCCTCTGTACTTCTTGGCCACAAAAAAAAAGAAGCTGGAAGCGGCAGGGGATGTAGATGGTCGGATGAACTGTTGCTGAAGTGCCTCCTGGATATCTCAATGGTAGTGGAGTTGATGGAGAGTGTGGGGGTGATGGATGGAACACGGAGAGATTGGGATGGTTTGTGGACAGAAGAAAGACAGTATTGGAAACAAACATCACTCCACTGTAATACCTCCCCGGTGTCCCAGTTGAAGTGCGGTTGGTGTTGCGTCATCCACGGGTGTCCCAGGATTAGGTCAGCAGTGGATCCTTCCAGCACCATGAACGTTATCTTTTTGGAATGCAGGCATCCGATGCGGAGCGTCAGTGTGGGTGTCGGATTCTACCACACCCCAGCAGTTTCTTGGTGTGGATTCTCAGATCCTGAGAGCAGCGTTTCTTGTGGACATTAAATTTGTGGAGGAGTTGGACTGAGATGAAGTTCCCGCTGAGCCGGAGTCGATCAGGGCTTGCGCTGAGGCACAGATACGGGGGGTTAAAATATGCACAGTAGTACGAGACAAGGAGGTTTTTTGAGGTGGAAGTTGAATAGTACTGCGCAGTACACTGCGGGACGTGGTGGTCGAACAGGACAGGCGGTGATAACATGACCTTCTCTCCCACAGTATGAACACAGTTGATTTTGGAACCTTCGCTGACGATCCACATGTGTGAGATGATATGAATCCACCTGCATTGGTTCAGGTGCTGGAAGGGCAACTGATGGTTCCGAGGGCGGAGGATATGCAGCGGCATTTTGGAGAGAACAGGCGGTGAGACATTGAGAAACCCGGATAGCCTTTTGGATGAAGTTTTCTATTCCAATAGCATCGTCATGCACAACCATGAGCTGGCGGACGTAGGCATTAAGTCCCTGACGGAAAGCGGTGAGTAGTGCAGCCTCGTTCCAGCCGCTGGTGGCCACCAGTGTGTGAAACTGGAGGGCGTAAGCACTGACAGAGTTATTAGCCTGTCGCAGGTTGAACAACTGGTCGTGAACTGACAAATATGAGGTGGTTTGGCCAAACACTTCTTTAAAGTGACTGAAATAAGGAGGATAGTGAAGAAATGATGGAGTGTACTGGAGTGTACTGGAGTGCACGTCCAGACAGCAGGGAAATAAAGGCTACTCGGGCGCGTTCGTTGGTGAACTGGTGAGACTGCATTTCGAAGTACAGAGAACATCGTAACAGGAACCCGCTGCAATCCTCAGCCTCTCCGGTGAATGTTGCTGGTCGGGCCATGGGACTGGCAGAGGCAGTGGTTGTGGAGTGCAGGAGAAATTGGCGTGCGGCGTGAAGGACATCGGTAGGAACGGTTGGTGGGTTGTCAGCCACGGTGGATAGAAGGGAAAGGCGAACTGCATTAACCAATTATGCGAACGGATCAATGGGTCGATCCGCTGCAGTGTCCATGGGACTCTGCATATGGTCTGGTCTTCTGTCACGGTACAGAAAGAAGCAGACAGATAAATAGTTGAAACTGATATTTATTGAACAGAGGCACGGAGTGGAACAGCAGATGAGACTGGTGAGTATGCAATGGAGGATCGGAGCAGGACGATGAACTTAGCTGGATGATAATCTGGATCTCTGTATGCAGATGGTGGGACAGGATACAGCAAGCAGATGACGGGAGACAAGACAGGAGTCGGATGACGGGAACTGGTGAATCGAAGACAAAGTTCAGGTAAGGAATCTTCAGGTAAGTAGAGGAGTCTGTAAGTTCAGGTAAGGACGAGACCAGACAATGAAGTGAAGGGGAAGTGCCTATAAATAGTGTGCGTTGATGATGATGTGCAGGTGCGGTGAATCAGAACTGCGGGGAGAGTGAACGACTGGGCGGATTGTGCAGATCTGGTGACTCTGTGACACCAGTGCCATGTCATCTGCATATTTTATAAGCATCAAATTATCATTATTACAGGTTATCTCATTTGTATAAATAGAGAAAGGATTTGGGGATAAAACACATCCCTGTGGGAGACCAGATTTTAAAACCACATTCTCTGACTTTTTGCCATTTACCAGCACATGTTGTGGGCGGTCCCGTAAAAAACGATTAATCCATAAAATCAAGGTTTGATGCACCTGTAGCTCCTCCAGATGCCTCAGAAGTGTATTTATATTCACAGTATTAAAGGCAGAAGAAAAGTCCATAAATAAAATCCTCACGTATGAATTTGCCAAGTCTAAATGCTTTACAGCCCTGTCCAGCAGAGTGAGGGTGGCATCTTCAACTCTGCGCCCCGTTCTACAAGCAAATTGCAAAGGGTCAAGTTTACCAGTCATTGCCTGGGAGAGTTGCTGACAAACCACTCTCTCCATACACTTGCAGAGCACAGATGTTAAATCCACTGGTCTATAGTCTTCAATCACCTTAGCATGAGCCTTTTTTGGTAATGGGATGATGGTGCTTTCCTTCCAGGCATGTGGTACAACATTAAAGTCAAGAGACATCTGAAAATTTGCTTTCTCTTTGGCTCTCAACGAAGGCTGTCGCATTTTCTTACCCTCCTCTCCCTTATCTCCCCTGCTTTGCTGCTCTCGTCTCGTCTACTGTCTTGTACTTTGAGAGACTCTCTCCGCACTGCTCTCCAAACTAAGAAATTATGGATTTGATCAAATGGTCTCTCAACGCAATTGACACCATCTTCTCGACGAGAAGCTTGGGTTCGGGGGAACCTGACTGCCCTGCCGGAACGTTCGCAGCTGGCTTCACGATGGACGCGTGGGAGAGGTGGCGGGTCGTGTGTCTGGCGGCTCTTTCTGTGGAGGACATTGAAGATATCTACCTATTCGGAACCATGATAACAGGTTTTCTGCTGTTTGGATTAGGCATTGCCCTGGTTTATCGAGGAATTAAGAAGACGATGACAGCTGTCCAAAACCCCACAAGGCTGCCCGTCATGATTGAAGCAGTGGGTAGAGCTGTCAGCACTCGGACTGTGACTTTGGTGACTATGAACCAAAATATTGATAACATCTTGGAGAAGCTTACAGCTTTGCAAAGGCAAATGGATCGTTTCGGAGACCCAAATGGACCAGGAGCTGTGTAAATTTGAATGCGGCTACTCGTCCCAAGACCAAACAACCCCAATCTTATCTGCTTTCGGCCCCCCTCAACCAGCAATGGCCTTGGCTGCTGCTGCAACAACAACTCCTCCAGTAGAGCACTGCTGTGAGACGCTCTTGCGTTCCTTCCCCCACTCCCCACTGACACCTGCTGATTGTTGACTCTGCCTGGGACCTGATCAAGGTTGTCTCCATGGCAACTGCTGTGTATCGCTATGACATCCTGCGGACTGAGGCATCTAGATTAGGATGTCAGGCGTAGCGACTCTCCAGGCCTACACATACACGAACTCTTACATATACACATATATGCAATCACCCTCCCCTCCCCCCATCCCTCGCCTTCGACGCTTTATACCCCCAGTCTGACAGGCGGGTCTGACCAGCGCCGTAATTGGCTGCAGGACCGGATGGCTGCTTGCCACTGCTGGGTTACCTACATTCCCCACTCCCCTCCCCCTGTTGCAAGTCTTGTGTGTTCATGTTGTGTACTGATTATGTGCTAATGTTGCTGAGGTGTTTTTTACTGTTCTCAAACTGTACTCCTTACAGGAGCATAGTCTGGGGTTTGTCTTTTTTCTCCTCACCTCTCCTCATGTTATGCTGTATTTTTTCTCCTCAAACGAATTTCCCCATTGTGGGATAAATAAAGGTTTTCTAATTCTAATTCTAAAAAGTTGTGTCAACACACCCTTCAGCTGAGATGGACATTCCCTCAGTACCTTGCCTTTTATTCCATCCAGCCCTGATGTCTTTTGGGGTTTGACTTTCATTAAAACCTTTTCCACAATCTGTTTCTCAATTATTATGGGGGAAAAGTCAGGATGCTCTGTAGGAGTCCAGTGCTCATCTGAATAGCTAATATTAAAACATGCATAAAATTGATTCAGTTCGGTAGCAAAGCAGGCAGAGTCAGGGCACTGGATATTGTGTTGCTTCTGTTTTTTATTCCCATCATAGTGTTTAGGCCCTGCCAGGCCATCCGTGCATTACCCATTGTAAACTTTTCCTCGACCTTACGTTTATATTGCTGTTTGGCCTCCTTAATGTTTATCTTCAATTATTTCTGTAAAAGGTTAAAACCATATCTATTTTTTTTTTTTTTTAAGATTTCAGATCTTTTGTAACCCAGGGCTTGTTGTTAGGGTAAAACCTCACATGTTTTACAGGAATGACACTGTCTACACAAAAGTCTACATACCCAGATATGGAAGCATTGAGCATATCTACATAATTTCCACAGTCCTTAAAAAATACATTACAATCTGTAACTTCAAGGCATCCTTTTAGTATTTCAGTGGAATCAAAGTCCCATACCTTCTCAGTTTTAAATTTTTTACTTATATCGAGGTAGAAGCAGAACAGCATTATGATAGTGACAGACGTGACATATTGCTCCAGATTCGGCAGGTGTGTAGCAATGTCACATCGATTAAAATCTCCGAGCAGAAACACCGGCTGCTATTTATAATATTATTAAAAATGCCTGCAATGCTTTCAGCAGCTAACATAAAATCAGGTCCAGGGACGTACACCAGTATCACTGTTATTTGAGTAAATTCTCGAGGGAGATAATGTGGTCGAAAGGAAACCACCATGATTTCATAATGTTTTAAGCAATCGGTTTCCCTCAGCGTAAAGTTCGTTGCCCATCTGTTATTCACAGCCATACACAGCCCCCCACCAACAGTTTTCTGAGTTTTAAAAGTATCTCGATCAAACCGAATCAAAGTTAATCCATCAAGGCCAAGGCAAGGCAAGTTTATTTATATAGCACATTTCTTACACAATGGCAATTCAAAGTGCTTTACATAGAAGAAATTAAAATAATAAAAAGAAATAAGAATAATTAAAACAGTTTAGAGAAATAAAATAAAATACAGTACAGTACAAACAGTCGGACGAACAGCGGCACAGTGCTCATTCAGTAAATGCATAGCTAAACAGAAGTGTTTTGAGTCTGGATTTGAAAGTGACTACTGTAGGAGCACATCTGATCTCCTCTGGAAGCTGGTTCCAGCATAATAGCTAAAAGCGGACTCGCCATGCTTAGAGTGAACCCTTGGTAATTCTAGCTGATATGATCCTGATGATCTGAGTGATCTGTTGGGTTTATATTCAGTGAGCATATCAAGGTAAAATCCACTGTTTCCTGGGAGAGCCATGTCTCAGTAAAACAGAAAAGGCTTGTGGAACAATAATCCCCATCACATTTGATCAACGCAGACAGCTCGTCAATTTTATTTCTCAGGGATCTAACATTTGATAAGGTGATACCAGGTAAGGGCAGTCTACTTCCTCTTCTCCGTAGCCTTTTGAGTATTCCTCCTCTCGAACCCCTTTTCCTTTCGCTTTAGACCAGTGATCTCAAACTCAATTCCTGGAGGGCCACAGCTTTGCACAGTTTTGCTCCAACCCTAATCAAACACACCTGATCCAGCTAATCAAGTCTTCAGGATTACTAGAAACTTCCTTGCAGGTGTGAGTTGGAGCTGGTTGGAGCTAAACTGTGCAGAGCTGTGGCCCTCCAGGAATTGAGTTTGAGACCACTGCTTTAGACTTTTTCCAACTGATGCCAACCAAGAGACATTTTGGGACATTTTTAAAAAGTGTTGAATCCGTTATCGACAGAACAGCAAGCGGGCACAAATCCAGCAATAGTCCACGTGAATAAACCAGATTTTTCACGGTTGATATCCAGTCTGCGTTGTCAGCATTGTCCACAAGTCAATATTGGTTGAGAAATGAACACCAGAAGGCCCAGGGGCTCGTTCTTCGTACGTCGCTAACTCAGTTAGCTGGATTTGATTGTTGACGATTTGGCATGATCTTGGATCGTTTGGTTCTTCGAAGCTCATCCTAGACTTGCTGTCATAGCAACATGTGCGCAAACTTAAACCTGCTCGGGAGCAGCTTATTTCATGTAAACAGGATTAGATCGCGGCTTCATAAGCGGAGCTGATACGGGAAGTCCAGCGCAGCACGATAGTGCACTTTCTGAGATGTTGTTTTTTTTTCTCGTGACTCGTGAGATTGTCGTTTACATTATTAAATTGTTGGAAACGCACATTTATTTTCGACTTGTCGGAGTCTGGCTTTAACTACAGCACAAACTGTTTGCATTGCCCTAAGATTATTTGCGAGTGGCTCTTTCCTTTACACTATTGGAGATGCAGAGAACTTGATGGAAAGTGCTGTCTGTCGTGTCATTTGGAGTTTACCTGCCGCTTTTAGGTTTAAAAAACAGTTTTTTTTTTTTTTTTTTTGGCATTTCCAAGCCACTTAAGACCCAATGTTGTGAAGCAGTTTTTTTTAAAGCAGTTTTTTTTTAGGCTATCATCATTTTTTATGAAGATCATACAATCATGACCATGCCGATTACAGTATGTCACTCAGGCTTCACTAACGTGATTGGTACCATAGACTATAGGCTACCATAGACTGCCATCAAGGCCTCAATGAAGGGGATTATGTGAACAGAAAGGGGGTTCACAATGTAAATGTGCTGCCCAGTTACTATTGTGATTCTTAATATTCCAGATTAGTAATATTATATCAAATAAAAAAAAGGCAGTTGACTAAAATCTTCCATATCACAAATGTGAAAGCAAAATGGCCAGGATCTGTGCATGACTTAAGAACTTTCAGAGATTCACATTTATGCACATTATTTGAAAGTGGTAAGGAAAGTTCCACAATTAAATATCAAGCTCACTGTATTACATACACTTATGCTGATCCTAACAGAACTGCATTTTGTTCATAGGTGATTATGACATGTTCCTGCCTGCAGACAGGTGTTTTATGACCCCATTCCCTGACCCAAACCAGTTACAGTGCAGCTCTAGCCAGGACAAGGGCACACAATGAAATGAACTTTGGCTAACTAAAGGGAAGATGTCAGTGTCTGAGAAGTCTGAGGGTTGCACACCTGACAGGGCCTGTGACATTGCTGCATGTGCCATATTACACAACATTGCCAAAAAAAAAAAAAAACCAACACCTTTCATTAAATGTTTAATAAAAGACAAATATGCTTAGTTCCTTGAGTTTTATTTCAATTGTTCTTTGTAAAGAAAAGCCAGTGGTCAAGTGCCTGCAACAAGAGATATTAGACACATGCCTCATGCAACAAATAAAAAGGAAAAGTTGGCTATACACTGTCCACCTGTAGGCCTATGTCTCCTCTGTCTGTGCAGACTCTTCTAGGCCTTTCTGTAGATGTGGAATCCTGCTACTTATATTGCAGCCATAATAAAGCATACAAGTATAAATGAAGTAAAGTTATTTATGCACTCGCAGGTAGGCTAGTTCCTCCATATGACAGTTATCTGAGAGGGTTTATTCACTGTCCAGTGCAATGGAAACAAATGGACATTACAAAGTCTTAGACTTTCTTTCCTTTGGAAAGTTAGAAAATGTCCACTTACTGCACATATTTCAGCTCCACTTTCTTGGGAACAGATACAAGTATTGGTGTATTGTGTAAAAGTGCACAAAAGAGGAAAACACAATGTCATTACAATGAACTACACTCGGGAAAATGTGATCAATATCTCATGGCAAAATATTTTTACATTAACATAAGTTTATCAGTTTTCACTTTCACAAGTCAAAGCAATTCATCATTACTTTTAATGCGGCCTTCATTTAATGCAGCAATATTTGTACAATTATTTTACAGTGTAGGCTACTAAGATCTTTTCTTTTTTTCAGCCTTTTTCTTGGTTGCTTTTATAAACAGACAACCATTTATTTAACAGTGCCTTTTATAGAAGAGAAGAGAATATATTATAACTACAAATTACCATTAGGCTATGTAGAATATTTTTGTACTTCACTTTTATTTGTTCCCATGTTCTAGTGTGTTGACTCTGACATTACAATGAACAAAGTAGCCTAATTATGCAATTATTAAAATACAAATAAGGCTAATAAGTGATAAAAACATCTAACATGGCCACTTCTAATGGATTTAAATTGTCTGCTACTTTTTGCCAGCCCTCTCTCCTGGCTTTTGCAGACTTTGTGTTCCCTGGCGTTTTGATTAAACATTAAAATTTCGAATAAACTTCGACTATCTTGCTCTGCTGAGGAGAAAAACTGAGCCCGCTCTTTGGCCACGCTGAGCAGCCAATAGCAGCATTGCTGATCAATGTTTCTACGATCGATACATATCCCCTTTTAAACCAGCGCATGAACGCGCAATTATCTCAGATAACTCAATCCAGCGATACTAATCATAAACAACAGGTGAGTTCGAAGAACCCAATTAGCCGGATCATGATTAGCACGATGATATCATCTTGGATGTGTCATTTGATCTCGGATGTAATAAGCAACGTACGAAGAACGAGCCCCAGAATTGCCCAGAAGTTAGTCATCTCGTATATTAATAATAAATAAACGAAAACTACAAAACACTTGATATAAAATAAACAAAACAAACATCAAATATGGAGCCTGTGTCATGAGTCGCACGAGCAGCGTTGTGCCCCAGATGTTTAAATTAACAAGAAATAAAGCTTCTACTTCTGGGGTGTATTCCAGAAAGCAGGTTATGTGACTTACCCGGGTAAGCTTAGGAGTGAGTAAGCGGATAACCTCTGCTTTCGGTTCCAAAAACGGAGGTAACTTTCGGGTTATGTAAGTAACCATAGCAACTGACTCTCTGAGGATAATGTTGCAGGGATAGTTTGTTTCAGAGAGGTTTCCGAGCATGGCGTGCCCTTTTGATGAGGATCCTGTGGACGTAGAGGCACAGATTATACAGGTTTTTTTCGTCGTAAGAGGGTGATAAGACCATTTATCGATGTCTTTTCTTATCCTAACGTATATTTGCAGGAGCTCTATCGGTTTTCTAGGGAGTCAATGTGCAAGTAATAGCTATATTTTGGCTCCTTAATATTGGTGTTACAAATAATAAACTTATTGTTCTCCACAGGTAATATGTGATGCAACCCACCTCATCACTATTGTTGAGGCAAAATGGCCTGGGTCTGTACATGATGCCAGAATATTTAGAGAGTCATCTCTGTGCAACAAATTTCAACAGGGTACGTTTTGTTAGACAAATGCTTGCATTTTCAAAACACCTCAAACATTACAGGACACTTCTATGGTTACTTGCTGGGGGACAGAGGATACCATATATGATGACACCCTACCCTGATCCTGAGCCCGGACCACAGACACGCTTCAATCTGTCTCACAGCAGAACACGGGCCAAGGTGGAGATGACAATAGGCATTCTGAAGGTGAGGTTTAAGTGTCTGCGTGGTCACTCCAAATAGGGCATGTGACATCACAGTTGCGTGTGTGTGGTGCTTCACAACATTGCCACAATAAGAGGAGAGAGGCATCCCCCCTGTCCTGATGAAGATGACCTAGAACAACACCCATTGAATTTAGCAGACCACAGAGATGGCAGAATCACTTTATTTAATGTGTTCTATTTCTTCATATCCTGAAATAAAAGAGACATGACAGATTTGTATTTATTGCTTTATACACACACACAAAAAAATAACAGATTCATGTTCACATATGATTCTCACCTTAAGGTGATGCTCCAGTAGGTCTATTTCAAGTTTGGCCTTTTTAATGGCCAGCCTTTTCTCCTCTAGCTGAAGCTGTATAAGGTCCACGTCCATGTCAGTTTTTTTAATTTGCCTTAATAGATGGACCTGATACAGCTCCTTTGCAGACAACTTAATAATATAGAATTCATAGACAATTGGAAAAGTTTTTGGGGCAAACCTGACCTGTTGAAAAGAGATGGTATCCATCCCTCCTGGGATGGTGCTGCTCTTCTCTCTAGTAATATGGCTCATAGTCTTAGAGCTCAAACATGACAATCTGGGGCTCAGGTCAGGAAGCAGACAGACTGGCTTAACCGACCGTCTGCTAGCGGCCTCGCGTCACCAAGGTCAGATAAATCCTATCACATAGAGCCTCTTTCACCTAGCTATCATCATATAGAGACTGTGTCTGTTCCCCGAATTTGGAAATCCAAAAAACGTTTAAACCCAACTAAGGTTAAAAATTTAATTGATGTTCAACAAATAAAAAACAGCTATAATACAGATGAGCAAATGCTAAAGCTTGGGTTGCTGAATATTCGATCGCTTACTTCAAAAGCACTCGTTGTTAACGATATGATTTCAGATAATAACCTAGATGTGCTGTGTTTGACAGAAACCTGGCTAAAACCAAACGATTACATTACTTTAAATGAATCAACCCCGCAAGATTACTGTTATAAACATGAGCCTCGTCTGAAACGCAAAGGGGGTGGTGTTGCTGTAATTTATAGTAATAGTTTCAAAACCACTAAGAAATCAAGTTTTAAATATAATTCTTTTGAAGCATTGGTGCTTAATGTAAAAATATATAGTGTAAACGATAAATCACGTTTGAGATTTGTGCTGGCTACTGTATACAGGCCACCAGGGCACCATACAGACTTTATCAAAGAATTTGTGGACTTTCTATCAGAATTAATATTGACTGCAGATAAAGTACTAATTGTTGGTGATTTTAATATACACATCGATAATGAAAAAGATGCATTGGGATTGGCATTTAAAGACGTAAATTCAATTGGAGTTAGACAACACGTGTCAGGACCTACTCATCGTCGTAATCATACTCTAGATCTAATATTATCACACGGAATAGATGTTGATGCCGTTGAAATTCTGCAGCAGAGCGATGACATCTCAGATCATTATCTAGTCTCGTGTAATTTGCATTTAGCCAAGGCTGCAAAGCCGACTCCGTGTTTCAAATATGTGAGACCTATCACTTCTGCTACTAAAGATTGCTTTATTAATAATCTTCCTGATCAGTTTCATCATCTCAGCATCCCAGATAGCTTAGAAGAACTCGATATTACAACAGAAACGTTTAACTCTCTCTTTTCCAGCACTTTAGACACAGTTGCTCCGTTGCGCTTAAAGAAGATTAAAGGAAAATAGTCCAATGCCGTGGTACAACGAGCACACTCGGGCCCTTAAGAGAGCAGCCAGAAAAATGGAGCGCAACTGGAAGAAAACAAAACTAGAGGTATTTCGCATTTCATGGAAAGAGAGCTCAATTACTTACAGAGAGGCTTTAAAAGCTGCTAGATCTGCTTATTTTTCAACCCTATTAGAAGAAAATAAACATAATCCTAGGTATTTATTTGAAACGGTGGCTAAACTAACGAAAAATAAAGCTTCAAGCACCGAAGTTTCCAAGCAACAGCAGTAATGACTTTATGAACTTCTTCACTTATAAGATTGATAATATCAGGGACAAAATTATAACTATGCAACCGTCTACTACAGTATCACATCAGGCAGTCCATTGTAGTCTCCCTGAGGAAACATTTGATTCATTTGTTGCTATAGGAGAGGAAGAATTTACTAAACTCATTAAATCATCTAAATCTACAACATGTATGTTAGACCCTATACCGACTAAGCTACTGAAAGAAATACTTCCAGAGGTCATAGATCCTCTTCTTAATATCATTAATTCGTCTTTGTCTCTAGGATACGTACCAAAAAACTTTAAGCTGGCTATGATTAAACCGCTTGTTAAAAAAACGCAACTTGATCCTTCAGAATTAGTCAATTACAGGCCGATCTCGAATCTACCTTTTCTGTCAAAGATATTAGAAAAGGCAGTATCCTCACAACTGTGTTCCTTTCTTGAAAGAACTGATATCTGCGAGGATTTCCAGTCAGGATTTAGACCGTACCATAGTACCGAAACAGCTCTCGTTAGAGTCACAAATGATTTGCTCTTATCATCCGATCGTGGTTGTATCTCGCTATTAGTGTTACTCGATCTTAGTGCTGCATTTGACACCATCGACCACAACGTTCTATTAAATAGATTAGAACATTATGTTGGCATTACGGGAAATGCACTAGCATGGTTTAAATCATACTTATCTGACCGTTATCAATTTGTAGCAGTAAATGATGAGATGTCTCATCGATCACAAGTTCAGTATGGCGTACCACAAGGCTCAGTACTAGGACCGCTGCTGTTCACTCTGTACATGCTACCCTTAGGAGATATCATTAGGAAACATGGCATTAGCTTTCACTGTTATGCCGATGATACTCAGCTCTATATTTCTTCAAAACCTAACGAAACTTACCAATTCACAAAATTAACGGAATGCATAGCGGATATAAAAAATTGGATGACTTGTAATTTCCTACTTCTAAATTCTGAAAAAACAGAGTTTCTAATTATTGGACAAAAACTTCCTCACGTAATAACCTAGAATACTGTCTAACACTCGATGGCTGCTATATTAAGTCTTCGTCGTCGGTTAGGAACCTGGGTGTGCTCTTTGATACCAATCTTTCATTTGAAAGTCACGTGTCTAGTATCTGTAAAACCGCATTTTTCCATCTTAAGAATATATCTAAATTACGCCATATGCTCTCATTGACAAATGCGGAGCAGTTAGTTCATGCGTTCATGACCTCAAGGCTAGATTATTGTAATGCTCTACTGGGTGGTTGCCCTGCACGCTTAATAAACAAACTACAGCTGGTTCAAAACGCAGCAGCTCGAGTTCTTACCAGAACCAGGAAGTATGACCATATTAGCCCAGTTCTGTCAAAACTGCATTGGCTCCCTATTAAACATCGCATCAATTTTAAAATATTGCTGATTACTTACAAAGCACTGAATGGTTTAGCTCCGCAGTACTTGAGCGAGCTCTTAACGCATTATAGTCCTTCACGTCTATTACGATCTCAAAATTCCGGCCAGTTGATAATACCGAGAATATCAAAATCGACTGCTGGCGGTAGATCCTTTTCCTATTTAGCACCAAAACTCTGGAACAGTCTTCCTAACATTGTCCGGGAAGCAGACACACTCTGTCAGTTCAAAGCCAGATTAAAGACACATCTCTTTGACCTAGCTTTCACATAATACATTATAGACTTCTATAATTTAATGTTAGGTTGCATATAGTAGGTCAGCCGGAACCGGGAACACTTCCCAAAAATCCTGATGTACTCGTTACATCATGAGAAGAATGGCATCTACGCTAATATTAGTGTCTGTGTTTATCCCGAGGTTTTCCTGCAGCCTGCCGGATCCAGGCCGTATCCAGATCTGACGAAGGACCTTCGCCTGGACCGATGACAACGCAGTGCTGAAGTGCCAACTAGTCTCTCCCTATGGAGGATCCCTCTACCACTATACAGATAAAGCGTTGTCGGGAAAATCCGTCTCGCGGTCCTACCCCAAAGCAACAAATAAAATAAAATTCCTTATCAAAATTTATAAGGAAAGACAAGTATTTTGTTTAGGCTTGGCTTGTAGGGAATTCCAAACCTGCACACATATATTCAAACGCACATAACTATAGAACCCATTCTAAATGCGCATGTGAACGCCATCAGTGTTTCTCACAGGTTCGCATTTAAAGTCTGTGTAGAGGGAATGGTGTCGTCTTAGCGGCCCCTAATTTAATAAAAAATGATCGTTGCGACGGAAGCAAATCAATTAAAACTAAATTTAGATGGAAATAACTTAACTCTGCTGTACAGCCGAAACAATCTCTGTTGCCTTAAATTATACGCTTATCTCTGTGAAGCTGCTTTGAGACAATCTACATTGTTAAAAGCGCTATATAAATGAAGATGACTTGACTTGACTTGACAACTAGGAAGGCAAAGTAAATAAGATGGTTAAAGAAGAAAATCTGCCACATAGTAACATTATGTAAATAAGGACAACCAGGGACAAGTTCTTATACTGCTAAGATTATGTGTGGAGGTAGATGGACCCTCATCTGCATGTACATCCCCAGCTAGATTCTGTCACAGGACAAATGACACATTTTTCACTCCGTCTAAAAAGCTATGCATTGTCCAGTATATGCATCATACCTCTGTGGGTCTCCCAGCACTTTCTAATTCACAGCAGACGTGGTCTCTTCATCATCATCCTAGAGTGGAAATATGCAAGGTTACTTTGTCTGGCAGACAAAGTGAAAGATCTAAAAGCAACTGGTTCTTAAAATGCATCACTAACAATTGTGACAGACTGTGTGTTTTCAGGAGGATCCAATAATACAATGCGTCCATCAGCAACTGCAAGAAAAAAAGATACTCAATGTGTAAATTACTACAGTATGACAGACACTGAATAAAGGCATTAGGAACATGCAAGAATAAAAAAAAAAACAGATTACTGTATACAGCATATGCTGTAAAATAGAATATGTATGCATAATGCACAAGTGAAACAATGACTGCATTTGGGAAGCATTTAGCCTTCTTCCTAATGACAAGAGTTAATGATCGTTTTGTCCAAACGTATGACTAAAGTACTAATATGGTATACCTACATTGTACCAAGTCACTTGAGTTGTTGTGGGAGGTAGCAAAGTCTGACGAAGTGCCCTCTGGAATACCATCGACCACAGGGCGACCTTTATTAAGTGAAAGAGCCAACTCCTCAGATGGGGTGAGAGGAGGTGGAGGTGGACCCCCGCCAGTTAGACGGGCCTCAGCCTTCTTTCTATTAGCTATATAGGAAGAATACTGTAAAAGTAACTTAAGACATTGATCTTACAACAGTTAAAATAAAACATTACCTTTTTGGAGAATGTTGTTGTGTTTCATTTTGACTTGGGAAAGAGTTCGTTTGGCTCCAGAAGGATTACACCTAATAAAACAGTGGCCTAAATATTTCTTGTCAATATACATTGCACTGTATTCTTAAGAAACTGATGTAGAGAAAAGTAAATGCTTGTCAAGTCATGCCACATGCTCAAAAGAAAATTGTTCAACTGTGCAAATTAACAAAAGACAGGCAAGCATATTTAAAATGTAATTAAAAAAAACTTATGCATTTACTTTTATACTTTTATTTACGCAGTTATTTTTTGCCAAGCCAATTGTCTTTCCCTCACATATGCAGCTGTATTGCTTTTTTTCTATGGGATGATTAAAGTATCAATATGATTGACACGTGCAAGCACTCTTATCAATGAACTTGATACATGTTGCAGAAATGTTTTATCAATGCCTTTCAACTTGCGTGCAAAATTCAAAATTGAATGAATGTGAAGCAATTTGTACAAATAGAGACATTTTTGTGAATACAAATGTTTTCCTTTGTATTAGTGTATCATAATTTGCGCATGCAACACAGAAGATGTGCATGTGTGGATCAGGTGACGCGCGTGCATTCATTGACGTCTTTTCTGAGTCGATCTCATTTGATTCATTTGGATTTTGAGACTTTCTTTTCGCGGTTTTTAAGCATTTCACAACCCACACACAAACAACTACAAATGAATAGGCCTGGTGCTAATTATTAATGTGTGCACAACTACCCATCTATTTGACAAATTCACAAATGTGCGTCACTACATTTAAACTAATACAATACAACTTGTGTGTGCAAAATCCAAAATCACATGAATGTGCAGCATTTTGTACAAATAGAGACATAGTTGTTAATACAAAACCTCGATTTTGTAATAATGTAGGCCAGAATTTGCGCATGCAACAAGTAAGATGTGCATTTGTGTTGCATCTACCTCTAATTCTTTTTTTAACACGTAACGTAACCTTTCAGCTCCACCTTTTCTTTACTTCCTCTTGTCATACATGGACAATTATAAAAATTATATAAATTATTATAAAATAATTATCTGGTTAGTGAACAAGTCAGTGCACGATAATAATAGCAAAACAGCGAGCAAAGAAGTCAAAACGCTACAGAAGGCTGTTCTAATGTCACGTCATGTTACCTCCTTGGCGAATATTTCAATATTAACATGAGCGGAGTGGAATAAAGAAAGTGTTTTGCAGGATTGATATTCAAAACGGTAAGCACGCACTGCTTTGTTTACAGTTTGTGTAACTTATCTGCAGCCGGCAGCGTCCGTTTCTCTTTTTGAATGATGAATATGAATATATCTGTAGAAATAGACCGTTGTCTCATTTACACGCAGACGCAGAACGCGCATTCTAGCTGACAGCCGGCTGTAGTTTTCTCGGTGTGTTCAAGTGCAGCTTTTTTTCCCGCGACGCGACAACACAGTCGGCTTTCATCAGCGCTAGTTCATCGGCGTCGGCTTGGTGTGTTCCAGGACGTGAAAGGGGGCGTGTTTCAAGATACGCAATGGAGTAGACCAAACTAATTAACAGGGAGGGAGTGCAATCCACTCACAAAACACTTGTCGGCCGCGCGATCGTCTCTCACTCATCCATTTGCGTAGAAAATAAATGTATTGATTTCCGTCATTTAAAAAAAAAAAAATATATATATATATATATATAGGCTAGTATATGTGTACCGGGTGGGCCGGCCCACTTTGGCCAGCGGCCCACCGGGAAAAGTCCCGGTGCTCCAGATGGCCAGTCCGCCCCTGCGTGCATTCATTGACTCGTTTCTGAGTCGATCGTTTTTGATTCATTTGGATTTTGAGACTTTCATTTCGCGTTTTCGCCTTGCGTGATCCACACACACAGATGTCTGAGAAAACCTGCAACCACTAGATGGCAGTATTCCGCTAAAACAGACAACGGCAGCGTAATCAAGCGTTCTTCCTCATTTAAGACGCTTAATGTGAGTGATATGTGACATCCACTTACTGATTTATTCAACCTCTCTTTGTCTTCATGTGAGTTACCAGCTATCTGGAAGTGCGTACGCATCACTCCAATACATAAAGGAGGAGATGTACTAGATCTTAACAATTACAGACCCATATCTATTATATGTTCTATTGCTAAAGTGTTTGAAAAATTAATTTATAATCAACTCTCACACTTTCTTAGTGCAAACAATATATTATCACCATTTCAATCTGGCTTTAGGTCCAACCACTCCACATCTACTGCCCTTCTTAAATTCACCAATGATGTCTATTCTGCTGCAGATAATGGGGAACTTACAGGTGCAATATTTATTGACTTGACTAAAGCCTTTGACCTTGTTGATCATTATCTTCTTTTAGATAAGCTCTATGCTACTGGTCTGTCTAAAAATGCTGTATTGTGGTTTAGTGCATACCTCCATAATAGAAAACAATGTGTTATCCTACATGGAAATAAATCTAATCTGCTAACTCAGCAAAGAGGTGTGCCCCAGGGCTCAACTTTGGGACCACTACTTTTTTCTATTTGCGTTAATAATTTACCATCAATTCTTAATAACTGTTGTGCTCAACTTTATGCTAATGACACCGTCTTATATACATCTAAACATGATCTTACACAAATTCAAGCGTGTCTTCAGTATGATTTCAAAATTTTACAGGATTGGCTTTCTCATAACAAATTATTGCTCAACAAAACTAAAACATATCTCATGATTTTTGGTACCAGACAAAAACTCAAATCTGAAACCAATTCCTGTATAATAACTTGTTCTGACCGTACTCCTCTGCCTCAAGTTGAAAAATTTAAATATCTTGGTGTATGGCTAGATTCTGAGCTTTCTTTCAAAATTCATATTGGTCATATCTTACGTAAAGTCAATTATGGAATTAACATTTTATATCGATCTCGTAATTGCTTCACTTATAGTGTGCGCAGGAAACTCGCTTCTCAACTTATACTTCCGATTTTTGACTATTGTGATGTTGTTTACCAAAACTCTGTAAAATCAGACCTTTCCCGTCTCAAAACTGCTTATAACAGACTGTGCAGATTTGTCCTTGGGTGCCCTTTTCTCACCCATCATTGCACAATGTATTATGCCCTGAATTGGCCATCTTTAAATATAAGAAGACAAATGCACTGGCTTCAACTAATATTCAAATGTATCCATTTCAATTACCCGCTTTATTTAAAACAGTATTTTGTTCCTATTACTTCAAATTATTATTTGAGGCATTCTGTTCAGCTTTATTTTTCTGTCCCCCGAGCCAAGAAGACAGTTGGCATAAGAGCTTTTATGTTCAAAGCCACCTTAGATTGGAATAACTTACCTTCCGATATTCAGTGTTGGGAGTAACGCGTTACAAAAGTAATTAATTACTGTAATGCATTGCTTTTTGCTGTAACGCGGTAATGTAAGGCATTACAGGGGAAAAAAAGTAATATTTTACTCGGTACAAATGTCAGTAACGCGCGTTACAAGCATTGTTAGTTAACCTGGAATAAGGAGTTTTTTCTTCATACAAATTCGCCAAAATCACCGCGAGATCAGCAGAGGAGAAACGTTCGCGCAAAATGTTTCACTTCCTGTACGTTAATCAGACAGAGCCGAGATGAGTGAGCCTGCAGCGGATAGTACATTCTCAACAGCGAGAGAGGGAGTTTCCTGCTTACCAGTCGCAGTGGTCCAGCGCCGTTTCCATGGCAACTCTGCGCCGCGGCCGCTCCAGTGTTTGAAAGCGACATGAATGTTCAAAGTTCACGCGCACGGCCATTGATTAAACCACGTCAAAATCATGCAGCATTTACAAACATCTAGAATTAGAACATTACTTAAATAAAAATCTCATTAATATTAAATTATACATTTAAAACTGATTTTGGAGATCTATGACTCGTTCATAGACCAAATGGCCTATGCCCACACTACTGCAGTCACAATAATAATTAAAATAAAAAAAATATATTTGGCTTAGTTATTATTCATTAGTTATTTTTATTTTTGCTAAAGTTTAAGCCTAAAGTTTACCCCGGGCTTAAAGTAAAAATGTCCATGCAAAGTACCATGGTAATATTTGAGGTACCAATGGTTATATCTGAGGTAGTATGTACCATGGTAATATGTACGGCAGAATGTACCATAGTTATATCTGAAGTACTAGGGCATGTACCATGTTAAATCTGAGGTACCATACTATGTACCATAGTAACATACTGTACAGTATAGTACTTCAGATATTATCATGGTACCATGATAATATCTGAAGTACTATAAAGTATGTACCATGGTTATATCTGAGGTTCTATGGTATGTACCATGGTAGGTACCATGGTAAATCTGAGGTACCATACTATGTACCATAGTAACATATACAGTACCATGCAATGTACCATGGTACCATGATAATATCTGAAGTACTATATAGTATGTACCATGGTTAGATGTAAGGTACCATGGTACTACCATGGTATACCATGGTATGTACTATAGTACATCATGGTAAAATTTCTTATGGGATCCAAGCTCAGTCGGATACCACATCACCTTCTACTGGATGTGTAATGAGCTCATTGAGCATCATACGCTACATTTAGATTGCCAAATCCATATTGGCAGTTATTTTGGTGAGAGTAACTTAAAAGTAATGCAATAGTAGTGTAATGCCTTACATTTTAAATACAGTAATATTGTAATGTAACGGATTACTTTGAAATGACAGTAACAAGTAATAAATAACGCATTACAGTTTCGAAGTAACTTGCCCAACACTGCCGATATTAGATCCATCACTTCATTTGGGATGTTTAAGCATACCTTGTCTTCTTACTTTGTGACTGACTGCTCTTGTAATGTACGATGCTGACACAATGTGAATTTTTTTTTTTTTTTTTTTTATTCAAATCAATTGTATTATTATTTTGTGATCCAAATACATATATGTATATATGTATGCATGTGTGTATGTATATATGTATATATATATATATATATATATATATATATATATATATACTTTATATATTCAATTTCAAATGTATTTCTGTCAATTTGATCTAATGGTTGTAAAGTTCGGTATATTTTGGTTAATAGTAATGTGTTTTTTTTTTGTGTTTTTTTTGTGTTTGTGTTTCTGTATGTATTTGTTTGTCTAATATGTATAATTGTATTCTTGTTTTTTTTTTTATTATTGTTCTTATGTGAAGAGTCTCGATTTGAGACATTCAGATGGTAGAGTCAGAATTTGGCGTAAACAGAATGAGAACATGGATCCATCATGCCTTGTTACCACTGTGCAGGCTGGTGGTGGTGGTGTAATGGTGTGGGGGATGTTTTCTTGGCACACTTTAGGCCCCTTAGTGCCAATTGGGCATCGTTTAAATGCCACGGCCTACCTGAGCATTGTTTCTGACCATGTCCATCCCTTTATGACCACCATGTACCCATCCTCTGATGGCTACTTCCAGCAGGATAATGCACCATGTCACAAAGCTCGAATCATTTCAAATTGATTTCTTGAACATGACAATGAGTTCACTGTACTAAAATGGCCCCCACAGTCACCAGATCTCAACCCAATAGAGCATCTTTGGGATGTGGTGGAACGGGAGCTTCGTGCCCTGGATGTGCATCCCACAAATCTCCATCAACTGCAAGATGCTATCCTATCAATATGGGCCAACATTTCTAAAGAATGCTTTCAGCACCTTGTTGAATCAATGCCACGTAGAATTAAGGCAGTTCTGAAGGTGAAAGGGGGTCAAACACAGTATTAGTATGGTGTTCCTAATAATCCTTTAGGTGAATGTACGTCAGATGTTCTTATATTAAAGAATCCCTGGGTTTTTGTTGCCCCTGTCGAGTGTTGGTCTTACTGTTTTCTGAGCGAGAGTCTTGATCGTTACACCTGGGAATCCCTGTGACGTCATACTTCAGCTGATCAACTTCACTTCTGTTAAAGGGAGCCGGCTTACCGGCATTCGGGAGCAACTTTACTATTGCTCTTGTGGATTAGCGATCGATCGCACTACACGGCTTGGCTGTCATTGACTGTGACTGTTTGACTCTTTGTGGAGATATACTTACTGGATTATTTCACCTTGGAGATTGCTTTACAGGACAGCGCTGTTCCTCATCATGTGCACGGACTTAAAACGGCTTACCGATTCAACGCACACACATACACAACATTGGACTGGAACACACACTTACATACATTTTTGTATATATCGGTACTTTCTATTTAATACACTTTAGGTTGTCATTTGATCTTGCTTGTTGTTTTGTTTATATTGTGAGCAATTCTATCCAACGCTTTCATAGAGGGTCTAGAATGTATATTTTGTGGTGTATCCTGCCTTGTATAGGCAGAACGTTACAACGCAATGCATAGTTGGTATAAAAATTTGGTTAATTTCCTACTACTTAATTCTGAAAAAAAAAAAAAAACAGTTTCTAATTATTGGACAAAAACCTCCTGGTTGTGCTCTTTGATTCCAATCTTTTATTTGAAAGCCACGTTTCTAGCATCTGTAAAACCGCATTCTTCCATCTTAAAATTAATTACGACATGTACTTTCAAGGAAAAATACGGAACAGTTAGTTCATGCGTTCATGACATCAAGGCTAGATTATTGTAATGCTCTACTGGGTGGTTGCCCTGCACGCTTAATAAACAAACTACAGCTGGTTCAAAACACAGCAGCTCGAGTTCTTACCAGAACCAGGAAGTATGACCATATTAGCCCAGTTCTGTCAACACTGTACTGGCTCCCTATTAAACATTGTATACATTTTAAAATATTGCTGATTACTTACAAAGAAAGCACTAAATGGTTTAGCGCCCCAGTACATGAGCGAGCTCTTAACTTAAGATTATAGTCTTTCACCTCCATTGAGCCCCTTTCACACAGCGCTTTGAACCCGGCAAATTGCCAGAGTGCCTTCTGTGTGAACGCAAACACGACCCGGGATTGATGCTGGGTTGGGGGCCTAGTAACATTGCCACTTTCAGTCCCGGAACGCGCGCTGTGTGAACAAAAGCCGCAATAATGCCGTGTCGTAGTGATGCCGCTGAAGCGTGGGATCGTTCGCCAGCTGTGAAACGGTATGTAATACGCTAGTTTATGATCGAATCAGAGAAAAGAATGCACAAGCGTGGTTTCTCGAGAGAGATCGCAGCTCATAAGCAAACTGAAGACGCTGCTGAGACATTACAGGTCACATCGATGTCACGTGTCTTTACAGGATTTTTACAGGTTGTGTGTGAACGCACTCTCTGATTCCGGAAAATCATTGGCAGTGTGAATGAACCAAAATCAAACGAACCCGGGTCAAATCCCGGGTCACTTTATCCGTGTATTTTCCGGAATCTCTGTGTGAAAGGGACTTTGGAATCTCAAAGTTCTGGCCAGTTGATTATCAAAACTGACTGCTGATGGTAGATCCTTTTTTTATTTAGCACCTAAACTCTGGAACAGTCTTCCTAATATTGTCCTGGAAGCTGAAACACTCTCTCAGTTTAAATCTAGACTAAAAACACATCTCTTTAACCTGGCATACACAGAGCATTATACATTCCTATTATTCAAATCAGTTAAATGATTGTTAGGCTGCATATATAATGGCCGGAACTGGGAGCACTTCTTATAACACCTGATGTACTTGTTACATTATATGAAGAATGGCATCTACACTTATGTTAGTCTTTTTGTTTATTCCGAGGTTTACTGTAATCAGCTGGTTCCGGGCCTTATCCAGATCAGATAGTGGACCTGCATGTAGACACGACACACAACGCATGATGAAGTCAGCCGGATCTGGGCCATATCCAGATCAGATGGAGGACCTGCGCATAGACACGACCACAACGCATCCCTGAAGTGTCAGCAGAGATTGTGTCAACTAGACTCTCCCCGGTGAAAGCCTCATTGACACGACAGCCATCGGCACTGATCATTTTAGGTTTTTTTCTCCATTCTGTCACCTGATGGAGTTTGGGTTCTTTGCCACTGTTGCCTTTGTCGTCATTGGCTTTTGGCTTACTTAGTTGGCAACATTTTATTTAATATTCAACAATATAATTGATCTGCCTGCATTGACACTATTTTATGAGAACCTAACTGAGCTGGATGATGACATCACTGTTTTCTCCAGAGCATCTATATATACAAATTAACTAAATAACTTTTTTACAACAAAAATAAAACTGAATCACTGAACTTACTGTGACACTATTTTCTTCAGGAAACAAACTTTGTTGCATTATTTTAAAGCTGCTTTAAAACTGTTGTCAGGGTTTGGGTAGGAGGAAGTAGCGAGGACTCAAGTTCAAGACAATGGGTTTTTATTAAGTAAAACAATTAAACAAAACAAACCAAAACTAACCCTGTAGGGGAAAACTAAGGATGGCTGACGCGAAACAGTCGTTCCGAAGCTTTGCGAGATCCCGAAGCGCAGATGTGTCGAAACACTGATCCGAAGCGTGATTCGAAACACCCATGTCACGTGACTATGACCAAACGAAGCCTCGAAGTGTTTCACTAAGTGTTTCATCAGGTGTGGTCCGCGAACACGTCGGGAACAGACCACACAATCTCACATCTGTATAAAAGTGAAATCAACGCATATTGACCTCGTGGGTTTTTGTTTGGGAGTTTGATTTTGAGATAGCGGATTTTAGATTATATAGTGACATAGTGAGATTTGATTAGTTAGGCTATTTAGGCTTACATTTAAATTTACACAACACATTGACTGATAGGCTAGAGACTGACAGAGTATAGTGACACATTAATATATACATATAAATATAGACAGCTAGATTAATAGATAGATACAGATAGATTACAGATAGGCTACATATATAAATATCTAGATAGATTATAGGTAGATACATATAGATACATAGATTATATCTAGGTAGTACATATCTAGATACATAGATAGATTATAGATACATATCTAGATACATAGATAGATTCATATAGATAGATAGATAGATTTGGATAGATAGATAAAATGGAGGCTCCCCAGAAGAGATGCCGTACATCTGTGGTGTGGGAGCATTTCCATTTAGAAACCCCAAATAAAGTGAGATGTGTGTATTGTGATCGGTATCTAGCCTACTGCAACAATACATCATCCATGATGCGCCATTTGAGGAGCACTCATCCTGCCATTTTTTCATTACCCAAGGCCTACTACTGACACTGCTGGGCCATCTAAGCAATGCACTGTTTGAAATATAATTATAATTGAAATATAATTACAAACTTTTGGGACACTGTTTAAAAAGTCCATAGCCCTATGCCCTACAATCGAATGTCCAGGGGCGTAGCAGCCATTCTAAAAGTGGGGGGGACAAAAGCTGTATGTGACCATAGGATGTGACCCAAAGGCGATGTTCATAACAGGGTTTTTCCTGGTTAAAAATGAGGCGGAGGTAGTAAAATCCTAATAATGAAAATATGTATTTTTTTGTAGATTATCATATTCCCACATTATTTTTGTGGGTGGAGCCTGGTAGCCTACCTCTAGGGGGGTCCGGGGGCATGGTCCCCCGGAAGAAAATTTAGTACATTTTAAAGATAAATTCATTAATCCGGTGCACTTTGAGTCACCCTAATCTACTGTTACAAATAAATAATCCACCTGTCAACTGCCCAAAATATGATATTCTTTGATTTAGTTATCTGCATCTGATCATCACATTACAATTATTCAAATTCTCAGTGTTAAGCATGATAATATGGTAACATATCACACTGAAGAAGGCTGATTTAAAATGAACAATTATTTAAAATAAAAGTTCTTCTTTTGGAAAAATTACATTTCCTTAATTAGTAGCATAAACAGAGGCTTTACTCCCTTCAAACTTAAATTGTCAATGTTTCATTACATCACTGTTTGAAAACACTAATTTTTTGTACCTTTATAAAGGGCATTTTCCCCCTAGTTTTATACAACATGCATTTTATTAAATATATAGGCCTAAATAAAACCTAAATCAATGTATTTACAAAGTTTTAACATTATTTTGGTCACCCGACGTCGCAACCGAAATTTAACCAAATATCAACGTCTTATGACGTTGCGTACCTGATGGGAATAATCTGTTACGTCTCATTTATAAAATTTAGGCATTAGGCAGCAGATGCTTTTTATCCAAAGCGACAAGTAGGAGAGCATTTAACACACACTCGGCACAATCCGGCGCGACGTGACGAGGTCCATACGGTTTCTGTTGTCGTACACGTCTTACTCATAGACGGTCTCATATACGGTCTTACTGCGTTACAGTTGGTTAAATCAACAAGGAAACTTTACGCGTGATTCATGTCATCGCGACATACATACTTGCAGTGCGTGTTTGAAAAAAGGATGTAATGTCCTCTGCTTTTTTCTGGGGTTCATTTTACCCCAGACGGCCAAACAGCAAAGTGACTAAACAGCGAACGAAAATTCGCAAGAGAGCAACAAGAGATTTGAAGCTCATGGCAGACACGCCCAAGAGATGATTCGTGCTGTGATTGGATGAATGTTAGTTCACTCAAGTCTAAGTAACAAATCAGAGAACACGGTCGGAAATATTGGCGCTGGGTCAAAAAAATGCGGGGGACAGAATCACCTGTTTCTAAAAGTGAGGGGGACATGTCCCCCCCGTCCCCCCCGGTTGCTACGCCCCTGCGAATGTCCCAATCACAACTGCCAATCATGTTAAAAATAGCTTCAATGTGAATATAATATAATATAATATAATATAGTGTGAATATACATTTTATAGGTCTACATATGAGACACACAATGCTACAGCTGATGCCACAGTGGAAGTGAAAAAATACATCAGCAATGCATATTTGCCCAGAACTCATGATCCACTAACTTACTGGAAAGAGAGAGCAGTAATCTTTCCTCATTTGTATGTCCTTGCTAAAAAATATCTTTGCATGCCAGCAACAAGTGTCCCTTGTGAGAGGATTTTTTCAAAGGCTGGAGAAATTATCTGTAAAAAAAGAAGTAGGCTAAGTCCTTCCACAGCAGAGAAATTCATATTTTTGAAAATTTTGCAGGACCAAAATAACATTATGCACAGTGAGGAGCCTATAGGTTACAAGCTTCACATATTAGAAAAATACAATAATAAAAAAAAAAAACATTTTTTTAATGGCTCGTCAAGGTTGTTTCAGATCAACACCTGCAAGTGACCACTGGGTTTCACCGTTGAGACGGGTGTCGGATTGATTCGAAGCCTCGAAACAATATGGCACATTTGGTTCAACTGTTTCATTGCTTCACGAGGCCTCGATCTGGCCATCACTAACCAAAACTAACCCTGTAGGGGAAAACAAGGCAGGTAGCAAAACTTTACAGACTGGACTTGGCAGGAAACAAGAAACATGAGGGTACCTTAGACAACAAACCAGCCCAATCGACAGGAGAGCACATGGCACAAGGAAACAAACATGACAAGCCATGTGCTCACACCAAACATGACAAAAACTCAGGCACATGGCAAATAAAACAAATCACAAGCCATGTGCTAACACAAAACGAGACATGAACATGCAGCCAATGATAAACACAAGCAGCATGAAACAAGGCCCACAGTCAAGACAAAACAGGAGTGTCAGGGCTCTATCACAAAGCCAAGAAATAGACTAGACAGAAGTGACAGAACCCTGACATCTGTATTGTAAAAAGACCCTCGCACTCATGTCTTACCAAACCGGTAAGAGATATTTCGTAGAATGTGGGTAACCAGACAGTTTCGCTTCCCACTGACTTTTATTGTATTTTATTTATTTTTGTCCATATAATGGATGTCATTGGGAACTGAAACCTTTTTATTACACATATGTTCAATTCAATAGCTTTTTCACTCTACAGTATAAAGATTATTTCACCATTTTTGATAATGTGTTCTGTATAGGGGACAGTTATTGCCCACCTATTACATTGCAATAGTTATTTCACAGGGTAAACTGGGAGGGTTATGGACAGCTCAAGCATTCTTGAGTTCCAATGGGTGACATAACCCCTTTATTTCTGGACCCCATTCCTAATTCACAGAAATCATCTTAACCACACCAAGGGACCCCTCAGATGAGTTCCAGGAGCCGCTCAAAGGAAGGGTGATCAGTACAGTTTTTGCCCGTTGCTTGAACACATTTTGCAAAACTTCGCTCATTGTGCCAAAACTCTACACACAAGTAAACATGACACAACACTGGGAAATATACCATTCACATCTGTGTCAAATTGAAACTCTACTATCAAAACCTAACATTCATTTGTCAAAATTTAACTCTGATGACAAAATGACACATACTTGCATCATATGCATACACTTTCAGAGCAGGGGGAACACACTAGTCTACTTTATATAAAACACTGCAGTCTTTGATTTTCACTGTTTATTCAGAAGGCATATTTTCAGGAGGCACATTTTCAAACAACCAAAAATTGTGCAAAAAAAAAAAATGTGTCCACATTTGCCCTTTGGCCAATTACATTACGACCCCGTCGTCTTGTTTTGCTCAGGTCGAATTCAGCTTTATCAATGAAAATGAATTCATGAGGCTGTGCATCTCCATCCATGGCCAAGATTCTCTGTAACAAAAAAAAAACATATTACTGTACTACAGTGCTACACATACAGAACCCTCACCCCATCACACAGGTACCTGTGTAGCTCTCCGAATGGATCCATGTGGTACTGATATGGTACATATTCAGCTGCTACTGGGTTTCACCAATACTGTATTGTAAATGTAAAGGACAGTTACACTTACCCGTACATATTCAGCTTGAAGTCCTTTGACCCTGACATGGTTCCTCTCAAATGGGAACCTGTAGAGCTGCTTCATGGTGATGTTGTGTTTTCCCAAGATGCGTCTGATGGTGGTGATGCTCACAGGGTTTATGTTGTTGAACGCTTGCCTGTCTGCAAGTATTTTCTGTAGTAGCTGGTGGAGACGGGTGGCATTGTCTGCCCTCACTAGGTCCACAACGGCAAGTTCCTGCTGTTGTGTGTACAGGCGTTGGCGTCCTCCCCCAGAAGGTCTTCTAGTCATTCTAGAGAAATACAACCACAAATTGTCCTCGGTTTGCTTCTTTTTCTTACAGTACTTTACTGTATATACTGTATCATCCACTGTACTGAAACATCTCAATATAAGTAATCATGGTATGTTTCACAAAAACTACCACTTTGGCTGCAAAAGGAGCATTAGCACCCTGCAATACCCTGTTGTTTTACATGATGTGGTAATGTGATATACTGTAGTACAGTGCTGTAAATACCATCTGAGTAGAGTAGAAGGTAGAGAGGTGAAGACATACCTGTATTCTAGTCAGAATGTTCTTACAGATGCCACTGTGAAGCGGCTTAGATGTGGGTGGACTCTCTGCCCAGCCTCATAGTCAGGCCATGGTTGATGACATGGTCCACCAAAGTTGCTCTTATATCATCAGAAATAGGGGTGGGTGCATGGCCTCTTCGACCTTGACCTTGTCCTCTTCGTCCTCCACGTCCTCCTCGTCCTCCTCATCCTCCTCGTCCTCCTCATCCTCCTCATCTTCCTCTTCCTCTTGCTCTCCCTCCATCCATGCTTGCAAAGTTCTTGAAATGGCTAAACTGAGGGCTTTTTGTAGCTGGCTGATTGGTGTTCAGTTTTGCAAGTAAGTGTCTTCATGTGTGTATTTGAGTGGTTGCAATTACCCGATGTGTTTTGTATTTTGGATACATGTGTTTTCCAAATGGCACCCTGAGATTTCATTTTTGAACGAAGTGTCTTATGTATGAAATAGAGTGTAGTATGCAGGACCAAGTGTGTTGCATAAAGGAGCAAGTGTGTTGCAGAATTGCAACTAGAGTGCAAAGCAGCGCTTTTGTTTAAGGTATGGGTACATGTGTTTGAGGTATGGTAACAAAAGCTTCAAGTTGTGTTACTTTAGTCTAAGCATGGGTCTATAGTGTTCAAGCAACGGGCAAAAACTGTAATACAAGTGTGTTGTAAAATATTTGAGAATATTGTTTTTATACTCAAAACACACAAATACACTGTAACAAATATATGTTATTTTTCCCACAAACAAAACAATGAACACAGTGTACATCCCAACCAACACAAAGTTGTACATACAGTGGTCTACATACAAAACAACAGAAAAATTGACTGTATACAGTTACAGTAAAAAAAATAAAAATAAATCCAATGTTGGCATCCATTGCTCCATTGAAGAGCTGCCCTGTTGCCCTTTTATGCTAAAGCTCTGATTGCTAATTGTAAAAAAATGTGGGGGGGGGGGGGGGGGGGGGTTTGCAGTCCCCAGTGCTAAGCTTCATCTCTTCTCCATAACAGGTAATCTGACCTTTGACCTATTTATAGGCCTATCTATACTACAGTAAAGCAGTGATTGGTTAGTGATCAGTTAAGCAATTAGTGTTTGCACATGTGAGGAGTGTGTGTGTGTGACCTGGTGAATAAGTGTAGCATTTTGATTGGTTGTGTTTGGAAAAGGAAAGCAAGTCACTTCCTGATAGATCTTTGTGTTTTAGGTAGAGAATTGTGTGTAGTGTTTTGCAAAAAGTGTTTCATGCAATTGAAAACTGAGTCAAAGGCTGAGAAATAGCTTATGGTTTTGAAGATTTGGCATGTAGTTTTGCACTTTGAGTGAGAGGTTTCAAAAATCGTGTGACATCAAAAGATTTTGTGTGTAAGCAGTTGGTAAAAACTGTAAAATTAGTTCATTTAATAAACTGAGCAAGCAGCATAAATCCTCAATGTACTGGAATAAATGGTAAATGTAGATATTATGTGCTTTATGCTTAATCACTTTCATCAGTCATGTTGCATCTGTGTTATCAAAAACATAATGACAAAAAAAGGGACAGTCATACAGAACTAAACTCTGTAAAAAAGTGATGTCCTCCAACTTTCAACTGCTTTTATTTCCAGAAAATGTCTTAATATATAAATATTGGTATGAACATAAAAAGATTCAACAACTGGGACATAAACTAAACAAGTTCCACAGACATTTGATGAAAATAAATGGAACAATGAGTCCCTGAACAATATGAAAATAAGCAGTCATATCAGGTGTAGCCAGGAGTTGCTGTAAGTCCCACAGATCATCCTCATGGACTGTAGCAGACTGGCCTTTTCTTGCTGTGAGATGTTACCCCACTCTTCCACCAAGCCTCTCAAAGTTCTCAAACATGGTTCCTGGATTAGAAATCACAGTGTGTGTGTGTGTGTGTGTGTGTGTGTGTGTGTGTGTGTGTGTGTGTGTGTGTGTGTGTGTGTGTGTGTACTAACATTTACGTCACTGTGGGTTCCCATCGGTGGGAGCACATCCACCTAAGGAGGTCCAAAATCGTAGTGGGGCCCAAAATGGTGGACCCCACTCCGATTTCAATTAAAATAAGCTCAGCAGCTTCCCCTGATGCTACCATTGCTTTTTTTTCATCTCTAAAAAGTGGCCCGTAAGGTAGCAAAAAGTGGGTAAGTGTGTGAAGGTGTGTGTCGTCGAGCCTTTTTTTTAACCGGAAGTCAGGATACACTTCCCGCGAAATCGAATACACACCGCGGGAATCTGAAACCTTTAGCCAATGAAATTACTGCACTGTACAATCTGCCGCGAAAGTAAGGAAAACTCCGGAAATTGCACAAGAAGAAGACGTAGAAGAAGAAGAAAACTTAAGATTGAAGACAACTTAAGATTGAAGACAGAAGAAGACGGATGCAACAGGTAAGCTAGGCATGGTTTTCATGGTGAGTTTATTTTGGCGTTACAGTATAGCGTGATTTTTGCTACCTCTTTTGGCTGCCATGTAGCTAAAGTTAGCGACATAATATTACTATTAGCAGTTGGCATAACCTAATAACATGTCACCACGGACATGACAGCGGGGCAGAGACGGGGTGCAGTGAAGTCGTGTCGTTAAAAGTGGAGTTGGTTGTGAATTGTGAGGTTTTTATGGTGAGTTCATATTTTGGCGTTATATCGTGATTTTTGCTACCTCGTTTAGCTGCCATGTAGCTAACGTTAGGGACATAATATTACTTTTAGCAGTTGGCATAACCTAATAACGTCACCACGGACATGACAGCGGGGCAGAGACGGGGTGCAGTGAAGTCGTGTCGTTAAAGGTGGAATCGGTTGTGAATTGTGAGCAAGACAGGGCAGGACTCGCTGATGGAGGTTAGCCAGAAGTTAACGCAGGCCTGAAGCTACGGTGCCGTTTTGGAGTCACTCATCCTACCCGCAGCTGGTTTGTTAGAGCAGGACAGGTGAGAGAAAATAATAGAAAAGACCACCTTCAAGTTTTTCCAAATTTACTTTGCAATTACAGCAATATAGCTGTAGCAATTCAGTTGTAGATGTTTTGGTCACATATTTTTTTCAATAAAATTCGCAAAATGCAAAGTATTTATTGAAAAATCTTTCCTGCTCTCAGTTGTCCATGTCCGTGACAATGTGAAGTGATGCTTGCCATTTTAGCATCTTATCTCAACTTCATTTTATATATACAGTACCAGTCAAAAGTTTGGAAACATTAGCCTACTAATTTTAATGTTTTTGAAAGAAGTCTCTTATGCCATCAAGCCTGCAGTAAAAAAAAGAAGTAATATTATGAAATATTACCAATTAATATTAAAAGTAATATTATGAAATATTATTATTACAATTTAAAATAATGGTTCTCTTTTTTAATATATTTTAAAATGTAATTTATTTTTGTGATGCAAAGCTGAATTTTCATCAGCAAGTACTCCAGTCTTTGGTGTCTTATGATCCTTCAGAAATCATTCTAATATGATGATTTGATACTCAGTTATTATCAATGATGGAAACAGTTGTGCTGTTTAATATATTTTTTGGAATACTTTTTTCAGGTTTCATTGAGTAAAACGTTAACAGCATTTATTCATAAAAACAGCATTTATTCAAAATAAAAACATTTCTAACAATATAAATTGTTACCTTCACCTTTTATCAATTTAACGCATCCTTGTTGAATTAAAGTACTAATTTATTTTAAAAAAATAGTTATTGTTCCCAAACTTTTGAACGGTAGTGTATATTGTTACAAAAGATTTCTTTTCTAAATAAATACAGTTCTTTTTAACTTTTTATTCATCAAATAATCCTGAAAAAAGTATCTCAGGTTATAAAAAATATATTAAGCAGCACAACTGTTTCCAACATTGATCATAAATCATCATATTAGAATGATTTCTGAAGGATCATAAGACACCAAAGACTGGAGTACTTGCTGATGAAAATTCAGCTTTGCATCACAAAAATAAATTACATTTTAAAGTATATTAAAAAAGAGAACCATTATTTTAAATTGTAATAATATTTCATAATATTACTGTTTTTTTTTTAAACTGCAGGCTTGATGAGCATAAGAGACTTCTTTCAAAAACATTAAAAATAGTAACGTTTCCAAACCATTGACTGGTACTATATATATATATATATATATATATATATATATTAAAAACAAACACATTTTTAACAAATAAAAACACATTCTTAAATTTCAGAGCATCACTGTGACTGATCAACAAATGTAGCAAGATTTGAAACCTTTGCTTGTTTAGACTCAATACTTCTAAGGGAAGTTTTCACCAAGCTTTTTGTCTGGGGTGGTACCGGCCTACCCTGGACCCCCCCATAACCATCCATGCGCGTATGTATGAGGAAGGATGTGATGCTGCATATATCAGTCAATGGTCATGTGGCAACGCCGCCATGCTGCTGTACCAGAAGTTAAGTTTGACAGCCCTAGTTTAAATTGATTACTGAGTGTCTGTGCAGCACAACATGGTTATCATCTAACAAGTTAACTTCTCAGCTTCAACAGGCTCGGTCAGCTTTCAGTGTGCACATTCAGAATTTGCATATTTCATTAGCCCGTGTTTGATGTTAAACAATGTGCATCCTGCAATAGCAAAGCTCAGTACACAGCTGTTGCAGCATCTATGTGTTTGTATGAATGTCTGTTTATGTATTTATTTTACTTTACATAATAGATTTTTTTTGTGACTTGCTATTTTTCAAAAAGCTTTTTGTGAGATTTGCCTTGACTAAGTACGAATTACAATTATTTTCACAGAGCCATTATGTCCACAAGGAGGAGGAGGAAAAAGCCTATAGACGATGCAAAGACATACATTCTGTCTTGCACTGACAAGGATGGGTTTATGCCGAGATTCATTGACCGTTACAAAGGTAAGTTGCAGAAGATTCCTTGACACTTGTGCATTTCAAAATCAAAAAAGTATTATTGTTGATGTAATGGCAGGGTACAGTTTTTGTGTGTTTTCAGGTTATATATAATAGGGATAAAACATTAATAGGGATAAAACATCTGCATTATAAAACATTAAAAGTAGATGTCATCATTCACATGTATGAATTTCAGTTCTTTTCTTGTTGTTTCCCTTGGCCTGTTGGGTCTTATTTTTCATTTACTGAGCTCATAAGGTTTTTAAAAAGCATTTGGTTTGATTTTTAAAATGATGCAGGAACCATGAAGTAGCACTTTCTTCTTCTCTGTTTCTGCTTCAGCATACAGTTTTTTTCCTCACAGTCTCTGGGTGTCAAACCCCAATTATTGCAAATTTGTAATTAATAAAGTTATTGCACTTGAGAATCCGAATTTCAATGCACCTTTCATTCACTGCAACTTAAAGTCCCACTCCGATCATCTTTTGAGCTATTTTAAAGCGTTCTCAGTGGTCTTTAAATTATGATTATGCAGTTTTTAGCCCAAATCAAAAAACATGTGCTCTTTTCCAGGACTTTGCTTCTGCAGAGCGGCAGTAGCTCATTAGCAATTCGCCTCTGCGTTGTGGGCGGAGCTGCGGCTACAATGAAATGTTTGTTTAATTATTATATATTATTGTAGGAAGAGGAGTGTTTGCCACACACCCCATTGAACCCGGGGACTTCGTGTTGGAGTACAGGGGTAAACTCCTCACACAGGAGGAATGCAAGTCAAGAAAATACTCAGAGATTGAAAGCACATTTCTCTTCGACTTTCAGTGGCAGAATCATCACTTATGGTAAACATTGAAAGATGGATGTTTTGTATTGATTTAGAGAAATTACGAGTTAACCCTGAAACAAGGGTTTAATACTTGATGAATGAATTAAGCACAAATACTCTTAAATTCTTTTGAAAATAACTCTTTCAATAAAACTTTTTAAAAGATGTAAAACTATTACCATTTTTCTGATACTTCTCAGCCTGGATGCATCTGAAGAAGACTCATCTCTGGGGCGATTGGCCAATGACAACCACAAAAATCCAAATTGCGTTATGAAAAAAATCATAGTTGACAACAAACCACATTTGTGCCTTTTTTCTCTGAAGAAAATAGAAATAGGAGATGAAATTGATTACAACTATGGTGATTCAAAATGGCCTTGGCGCAGTAAGGTGAGTTGGTTAGATTAAGTATAGAGATTTCTTTTTTTAAATTTTTTGTTGCAAAAGCAAATTTTGTATTTCTCCAATATTAACCATGTTTCCAATATTACTCTTGACTGTCTATGGAAATGCATTTAATCTTTGATCTTTGATCTGTGATGTGTGTTAAAATGAGTTCTTCTTTATCTGCAATCCAGTTGAAAAAAACCCAAGCTCCAGCCGCAGCAGTAGAGAATGAGACCAGCCCTGTTCCTCAGATGCTTAATGATGGACCAAACCCAGATCAGACCTGCTCACAGGTAAAAGTACATTCAAACACATTCATCTATGCTGACATGTATGTGGTGGTGTTCTTTTACTAAAGTGGACCAATGCTTATGTGGCTTTATACTGGGTGTTAAAGGCCAGATAATGTCACACACACCGGCATGTTTCCAGTCATGTTCTTATGGGGTCCTTCCATCTTCCCAATACATTTAGTTTCTCTAGTCTCTCCTTTACACACTCATATGTCTCTAGTCTGACCCATGTGGGGCCCTTCCGTCCAGTTCTCACTGTAATTGTTTTTAATGCACTATGGCAACACCTGACATGACCTCAACTGTGATTTTAATATTCGTAATTGTATACTGTATCTGAGCTGTTAGATGTTTTAAAGCAATATTTTGCTTATGTGGCTTTATACTGGGTGTTAAAGGCCAGATAATGTCACACACACACCGGCATGTTTCCAGTCATGTTCTTATGGGGTCCTTCCATCTTCCAAATACATTTAGTTTCTCTAGTCTCTCCTTTACACACTCATATGTCTCTAGTCTGACCCATGTGGGGCCCTTCCGTCCAGTTCTCACTGTAATTGTTTTTAATGCACTATGGCAACACCTGACATGACCTCAACTGTGATTTTAACATTCGTAATTGTATACTGTATCTGAGCTGTTAGATGTTTTAAAGCATCTTTTTGATTTGAATTTTTATTTTAAATATTTTGATTTGATGCACTGAAAACTCCTGTAATGGTCAATTGGACCATGGACTAATGCTCATGGGGCTTTAAAGTAGTCAGGTGACCTTATTGGGTTGTAAAGGCCAGGTAATGTAACACACTGGCATCTTTCCAGTCCCATTCTTGTGGGGCACCTTTTAATGCATTATGATAACATCTGGGGAGAAAAAATAAGAACATCTGCATACTGGGTTAAAGCTCACAGTTACCTTTTTTATTGACTAAAAAACAAATGTTTCGATCCAAATGGTCTTCCTCAGGCAACTATATGATAGTATTGTAATACTATAGTATAGCTGTACTCTGATTTTAACATTTATAATTGTATACTGTCTAAAAGGGCTGATGTTCACATTTCTGGATTTAGATTTTTAGTCAGACCATGCCATGTTTCTTTGGCCAACCTTTCTAATTCCATACTTAATGAATTTTTGTTTATTTTTAGGTATTTACTGTCCAAGGATTTTCACTGGTTGATTATCCAGATAGTGATGAAACTGATGAGGATGGTATGGAAAATGAACCTCCCACCCCACACCTGGATGTTATTATAGGGCAGAATGATATTGGCCCAGATGTTTCAGATCTTTTGTACGATTCAGATGAAACTGTTGTGAAAGAAACTTGTGATGAGGCTTCTCCAAGCAACCATTCCAACAATCAATCGGATGATGAACTTGTTCCACCACTGAGACGCACAAAAAGCATTCTGGTAAGCCCCAAAACACATTTTAACAATATAATTAACTTGTTTATGTGATAACGGTCTCTGTTGCCAAAATCCGGTCGAGTCCTCCTCCTCGCCTGGTGCATTAATTATCAATTAAATCGAGATCACCAACAATCAATCAGTAAACATTTATTAGAGAAGCTCAACTTCTTTTCTGACTGATTGCTGATTTTTAATTGATAGGGAGACAATTGTGAGGTGAGGAAGACACTTCGGAAAATTATTGACTAATCTCTCCCTCTCTCGAGTAGTTCCATGTCTACAGGAATGACACTATATCATAATGATTAATCATTTGCTGTGAAGTCATTAAATTTAACAATCAAATGCATGAAAACTGAAGCATTACTCTTTTTTTAATAATTTTGTCAACATTTACTCCACCTGGAAGGCAGTTTGGACATGGGCCTCAGCAGGTGGATGGAGGGGTAATATTGGTCAATAATTATCATAGGTGTCTAGCTCACCTGACAACCTCTGAATGGTCTCCCTATCAATTAAAAATACAGCAATCATACAGCAAAATATCTCCATGTCTCCCTTTTTGCAGATGGATAGAGTACAAGATTTTACCCACAGTCTCTATGATTCAAGTAGTGACAGCGCAGAGGAGACTCCTTTTTTTAAGCCTGAAAGGGATTCACAGAAGCTGAGAAGAAGGTCTTGCCGTCCCGTAAGTCTTTTTTTTTTTGGGGGGGGGGGGTTCTTTTGTGTTTTCATGATTGTGAAAATGTCTGTTGCTCTTGCTAGTGAGTCTGATGGGGATTCTTCTAATCTGTAAATTTACTTGTACTGAAAATGGTCCATACAGATTTTTCTTCATTTAGTATCCTGAGCCTGTTCAATCAGTATACTCAGGTTTTTTATATTTAATATTTAATGTTGCAAAAATAGTTATTAACAGATGTGTGTTTGTTTTTAAAGATTCAGATGAATCTTAGGTAGCGAAGAGGAGTATATTCCAAATCCCAAGGATGAAAGCACAGAAAGTGATAGCAGTATGGAATTAACCCTGGAAAAGGAAAAAAAGAACAAAGGTGCATCATCCAGTCAGAGCAAGTCTAAGCCCAGGGAGAGTGGAAGTAGATCCTCTCGAGAGAGTGGAAGCGAGTCCTCCAGACAGAGCAAGACTAAGCCCAGGGAGAGTGGAATTAGATCCTCCAGGGAGAGTGGAAGTAGATCCTCCCGAGAGAGTGGAAGCGAGTCCTCCAGACAGAGCAAGTCTAAGTCCAGGGAGAGTGGAAGTAGATCCTCCAGAGAGAGTGGAAGTAGATCCTCCCGAGAGAGTGGAAGCGAGTCCTCCAGTCAGAGCAAGTCTAAGCCCAGGGAGAGTGGAAGTAGAATCTCCAGAGAGAGTGGAAGCGAGTCCTCCAGACAGAGCAAGTTTAAGCCCAGAGAGAGAAGAAGTAGATCCTCCCGAGAGAGTGGAAGCGAGTCCTCCAGACAGAGCAAGTCTAAGCCCAGGGAGAGTGGAAGTAGATCCTCCAGAGAGAGTGGAAGCGAGTCCTCCAGACAGAGCAAGTCTAAGCCCAGGGAGAGTGGAAGTAGATCCTCAAGAGAGAGTGGAAGTAGATCCTCCAGAGAGAGTGGAAGTAGATCCTCTAGGGAGAGTGGAAGCAAGTCCTCCAGAAAGAGCAAGTCTAAGCCCAGGGAGAGTGGAAGTAGATCATCCAGAGAGAGTGGAAGCAAGTCCTCCAGACAGAGCAAGTCTAAGCCCAGGGAGAGTGGAAGTAGATCCTCTAGTCATAGCCAATTTGACTTTAGCCAGAGAAGACTTTTGGAAAGATGTCATGATCCCACACAAAGATTTCCAAATAGCAGAGTTGATGGGAATGAAAAGGAAATCGCAACATATTCTGAAAACAATGTTTCAGTGCCCCTGGAAGAGCAGTATATCATTGTCAGTCCAACTTTAAAGAAAGATGATGGATCCAGAAGCTATAACAAGAAACATTTCTGCTTTTATTGCAGGAAGTTTGTCCAGAAAATGTCAAGACACTTGTGGCGTAAACACCAAGATGAATTGGATGTCGCGAAAGCATTCAGTTTTCCAAAAAACTCAAAGGAAAGAAAACTACAATTGGACTACATACGAAATAAGGGAAACTTCGAGCACAACAGTCATGTTTTGGAAACACAAAAGGGAAAACTAATCCCATGTAAACAACCGGGAAAAAAATCAGAGGGACATAAATTTGCACATTGCATTCACTGCTATGGGTTGTTCTCAAGAAGAGCGATGTGGCGGCATTTCAAGGTCTGCAGCTTCAAACCCGAAAGTACTAAACCAGGTAAAAAGAGTTCAGGCATTGTGTGCTTTCGCTGAACCTTCTCCATCGGAATATTCAGACGCGTATTGGAAGTTCTTGAGTGTAATGATTCAGGACAAGATTGCAGTTGCAATTAAAGGAGACAACTGCATCCTCAATTATGGGTTCAGGTTGTTCAAAAAGAATGAGAAGATAGTCAGTCAACACCAGTATATACGCCAAAAACTGAGAGAACTTGGCAGGCTTTTATTGGAAGCTAAAAAAATCACACATGTGAAGACCATTCTAGAACTCATCAAACCTGAACAGTACTCCCGGGTTGTCAGAGCTGCAAAGAACCTATCTGGATTCAGTGAGGAAACTGGCATATACCAATGTCCCTCTCTTGCACGCAAGGTAGGACACAGCCTGCATTCGTTGGCTATGTTTATCAAGTCCGAAGGACTGAAAAAGAAAGATAAAGAAACCATTAAAAATGCTGAGGAGTTCGCACAGTTGTATTTAGAGAGTTGGAGGTTTGATATTGCAGGCCAGGCATTAACCCAGCTTAACAGGGCCAAATGGAATGCACCGCAACTTTTACCTCTTACACAAGATATCCAAAGGCTACATTGCTATCTAGAAGAAAAACACCAGCAACATCTCAAAGATTTAAAAGAACATCGTTCATCCACAAATTGGAAGGAACTTGCAAAAGTAACGCTGACTCAAGTTATGCTTTTTAATCGGCGGAGAGCAGGTGAAGTGTCCCGAATGCGCCTGTCTGCATACTTATCGAAGGACACATCAGAGGAACAGGGAGATGTAAATTTGGCCCTCACAGCGCTTGAGAAGAAGCTCTGCAGGCATTTTGTTCGAATAGCAATTGTTGGAAAAAGAGGAAGGAAGGTTCCTGTTCTTCTAACCCCATTAATGAGAGAATCACTTGATGCTCTTACTGAGAGCAGAGAAGAATGTGGGGTGCTGAAGGACAATGAATATCTGTTTGCATTGCCACAATCTGACCATTACCTCAGGGCTTGTGACTGCATGAGGCAATTTGTCAGTGAATGTGCTGACATAAAAAATCCTCAAGCGTTAACATCAATTCAACTGAGGAAACATATTGCTACCCTGTCTACTGTTCTAAACCTCAAAACCACCGAGCTTGACCAGTTGGCAGACTTCCTTGGTCATAATATCGCTGTTCACAGGAAACACTACAGGCTCCCAGAAAGCACCCTCCAATTAGCCAAAGTAAGTAAAGTGCTCCTGGCAATGGAACAAGGACGCCTAGGAGATTACAAAGGAAAGAGCCTTGATGAAATACAAGTCGATGTGAATGGTAATTAACTTTATATTCTTGAAGGCACAATATATGACATTTAGTCTTCCGCATTCAGAAAACAACTATTTACCATGTAAAACATAGGGCAGTAATGGTGACGGGATGAGAGATAATACTACTGTTGTATACTCTTGCAGATTGCCCATAGTTTCAGCTTTCCAAACTCAACTTTTTATCAATTATCATTTTAGAGACCATTGACATGGAGGGACCTTTAGCAGAGGACATTGAAGGTATGTGTATACGATGTTCCTAAATTGATTATAAATAATCTGTTTTAGATATTTTGTGTATTGTATTCTTAAGTTATTTCCCTCTCCAGATGTCAGTATGCTAGGAGATGATGGGTCAGACGATGAGGTCAGCATGTCATCCACGCAAGAATGTACCTCCACATCACAAAGTCAAAACCAGGGAGTGTCTGCAACCGGTGAGCTTGAACACAATTCTTACCTTTCGTGCATTTCACACAGCACGTGGCAAAAATTTGAACATCAACAACTCCACCTCCCTCCTTTGTCCCACCCACCTCTTTCTCCTGCTACTCTGTCAGGAGACCTTTCTGATGCAGAGGCTGCACAATTAGTCAAACACAACCCCCGTTTTATAACTGAACACTGCGTCAGTACTACCTGAAATTACAACTAGCATTAACTGTGAGGTTAGCGTGTACCCACCTATTGCTTATAGGTTGCTCTAATCTCTCGGCACAGACTTCATACAGGGATAGCACAGCTACTCCAACACGTCCCTGTCACTACAGAACATCTGAAATGTGCGTGATAAGGTGATGCAGGACAATTCCCTGAGCACATTATCCAAGTCTGCTTCATGGCAGCAAACAGACTCCACGGTTGTCCGCATTGCTGAGCAGTGACCGCACTTGCACTGCAAAGGGTTGCCGACCCTCTCCTCACTTTCATCTCCGTCCGGAGCCGCTGCAGCTCCCTCAACTTCCGCAAAAACAGGTCTCTCAACCCTCCTCCTCATCACTGGCTCAAACACATATGCCATCGGGTTAGATGACATCAAATAAACTCGTACAGCCTTGTCGTCTTGACATGTTTCCTCCTCATCTGTGTACTCATACTCGACTCGCTGTAACTGTGTACTCGTACACAGTTGAGGAGGAAAAATGTTTGAGTAGCCGTGCAATCCCTGCGTGAAGTCTGCGCCGTGAGATTGGAGCAACCTATAAAAAGTAGGTGAGGGCACACGAACCTAAACGTTAATGCTACTTGTAATGTCAGTAACAACAGTCGCTTTTTGTCTGATGAAATCAGTTCATCTTATATTGTCCAACATACAATCTTTTCGGCGCACAGCTACTTCAGCACTAGTGGACTGCGTGGGACGGTCTGTCGTCCGTACACTATATGAGGAAATATACTGCTTGAGGGCCACTATCCTTTAGGTCTTAGATGTTTCCCTGCTGCAACACACCTGATTCATTGTGCAGAGCTTGGCAACAAGCTGTTTGATCTATTTAATTTGAATCAGGTGTGTTGAAGCAGGGAAACATCTCAGAGCTGCAGAATAGTGGCCCTTGAGGACTGGAGTTGCCCATCCCTGGGCTAACATGACAACTAATTTTCACGTCACTAGTCACTTGAAAAAAATTTAGGACGATAGGAGACGGGATGAAATAAACTGTCTCTTTAAGAGACACAAATCCCATATACTGACTTCTTGTTAAGTGCCTTGAGACGACATCTGTTGTGAATCGACGCTATATAAATAAACTGAATACTGAATTGAAAATTGAATTGAATATACTAAATTATTTTATAAAATAACACAACCACTGTACTGACGGCTATTACATATTTCAAGTAGTGTATACTACAATAAAGTTATTTCTTTGTCCAGATGTCAGTATGCCAAGAGAAGAGGGGTCAGAAGATGAGGTCAGCATGTCATCCCTGCAAGAATGTCCCTCCACATCACAAGTCCAAAACCGGAGTGTGTCTGCAAAAAAGAGAGGTAAGCTTTGGGGCTTGCACTCTCTTTTGGGCCAGAGCTGCTCATTTATTTTTAAGGGCTTTTACTTTGCTTCCTTGACTCAACACTTGAAATATGTCTGTCCCTCCTTACTGTCCGGTGGCACAAGCCTGACAGTGGCTTGAAAGAAGCTGTTGCAGGAACAGACCTTGTGAGCCTGCATTGTCGCAGGTTGTAGGGTTTGGGAAAGACTGACATTATCACCTTTATATCAATAAGAAGTCTGTTGTATTTTGGCAGCACAGGGGGGCTGGGGTTTTTCCACCGCTTCATGCACTCTTTCAGCAACGAGACCCAAACATCCGGAGACTTGTGATCACTCTGGCCAATCACAAGAGAGTACATACACGTAGCTGCGTTTGAGTAGCTGGGCAGCACGTCAGGTCCGAAGAGGTGCCCATCAAGCTGCATAATTAAGGATTAATTTGCAGTGTTTTTGTTTTTACCAAACCAGTGTATAAAATGAATAATATTCTCAGTCATGTTATTATGAAGAGTTGTTTATTCCAACAAATAAGAACTTTATTTATTTACATTGTTAACAGTGCCATGTCTGCAGTGTTCTCTCGCTCTCCACTGAAATCTGTGTGCTCAGTGTGAAGTCCACCTTCACTTATAGTGGTAATCCCAGAAACGGTTCCTGTCCTCTGAAAAACAGAGGCGGACATCACACTTGCTGCATTGGGTATTGGTGTACCCTTTACTGCAATGTCTGCAGTGCCCTCTCTTTGTCTTCAGGGGGAAATGTCCAGTTTCCAGTTTTTTTTAGAAGAGGGACTTCCTTTGGACTTCCATCATCCATGTGTGGTCTCTTTCCACTATTCAGAGGGCTCCTGTCTCTGGGCTCTTGTTGATTGAAGATGGCCGTCCTCTCTTTGGTGTTTTCAGTGTTGTGTCCACCAGATTAGAATATAAAGAACAAATGTATCAATTTATGTACATCTCAAATACCAGTCTGATTTATCACAAACAATTTAAATAGCACAAATAGATCATTACCGTAATGAGAGAGGAAGCCAGCTATGCTTGGAACTTTCTCATGTTCAGTATCTCCTCCTTTGGCATCCTGAGAGCATAGGCTGTGCTGCTTGTAGAGGAGCCAGGCGTTGACCACAGCAAGGGTGATTGTGTGCCATAAGATGTACATGTACCACCGCCAGGATTTCAGTGCATACTTGTGTTTTGCTGTAAATGAGTCCAACAAATCCACACCTCCCATGTATTTATTGTAGATGCCCACAATGGAAGCCTTTCTAACATCAATGTAGGTTTTGGCGGCTTTGTCCCAGTGTTGAATCTCCTGAACAGGTTCTGGTCCAGCGAAGGATGACACAAGTGTCACCGCTCTGTTGTCGTACCATTTGACAGCACAGATGTTGTTTCTCCTCCACTCTGTGGTCAAAGCTTCCTCTGCCCTTCTTCTTCAAGCTCTTCACATGTAAAGATTACAGTTGGGTAGATGCACTTGCCTGGCTGTTCCCACATAATGGATTCCTTGCTCAAGGAGCTTCATGGAACGGTGGTGAAGTAGTTGTCTGCCTAGATCTTGTTGTGTTGACCCTTTGGAAATGTGGAGTCAAGCTTCATTACAACATCACCTGACAATCCAAGTTCAGATTTGACTCGTACTTCATTGTTGCTCCCTTGGTAAACATCAAAGTCAAGCATCATGCTAGAGATTTCAGCTTTCACCCATACTTTAAAGCCCCATGAGCGTAGATTACCTTGCATATACTTCTTGATGCTGCTGAACTTCCCGTTGAAGGGTATCATCATCTTGTCCATGGAATGTGCTCTTCTGGTACCACCTGCTGCAGGCAGTTTTCTCTGAGTGAATCAAGCTGTGGTCTGAGTTTCCAGAGTTTGTCCCTCTTTTCAGTCTCTGGCACGGTTAAATTGTTTACAAAACGTAATGTTCCATCCTCAGGTACATGCCCAATGCTGCCTGTATTTCTTTTGTATTAGTGTTGACTGATCTTTCGTCATTTTGAATGCTGTACTCATTCGTATTTGTTGCCAGAGCTTGAACCAAAGCAAAACGTATTTTGTTTTGCCAGAGCTTGGTGTGTGGAGGGAGGTGACATCATCTGTGAGAGCTTGACCAGAAAAATCAGTGACGTCTGTCATGTGGCATGATGTATTTCTTTGATTGCCCGGGCTCAATATTCACATTAGCTGGACATTCGGTAGGTTCTTGGTTTTCTTTGTCCACAGAGACATCAATATCTGATTCTTCATCACTTGCATCAGTGTTGTCAAAATCTATGTCAACATCACTTTCTCCTTTTTGGATGATGGCAATTACATTGTGCACATTGTACCAAGGATTTCTCCTTGCTGGTGGCATTCTGAAATGAAAAAGATAAAATTGAAACAAATGTACATTGTATATACAAATAGCACACATGCCTCATTATGACGTGTTCACACTTTGGACTGAAGCAGCCTATTCACACATCTCACCGGTCACACTATACCTAATGGCTCACCTATAGTAGACTGTGATTGTAATCATTACAGGAATGCATTCAGCGTCCAGTTTACAACAAAATCTAACAGTGATGAACATTTACACCTGTGCCAGAACAAAGCACCAGGAGCATCCCGCACAACTTGGAGGATTGGCCAGGTGTGGCCAGGTGTCTCTTGTAAAAGAGATATTGGATCTCAATGGGACAGACCTGGTTAAATAAAGGTTATAGGCCTAATGATAATAAGCACTTTGACTATAAATTGATAAGAACATTTTGTTTACCAGTAGACTAAGAAAGGGCAGATTTGCACAAACAGAATTTCTTTGTTAGAAAGTCCTGAATGTGATAGCAAATTATGTTTAGATATGGCAATTTATCTTTACTTTAACTTTACTCTAACTTTAGTCTCTAATACAGTATAGAATATGTATTCCGATATAAAGCTAAAGGGTATAATGTTTAAATCATGTATAATTTGTTGTGAACATTTTCATTTAAGTTCCCCTCAAGATGTTCCTCTTAAATACAGGGCAATTATGACCGCCACTCTCATCCAACATTGTAATATTCAACATTTACTGTATATGTCCTTGTTCTAGACACTGTAATAAACACAGAAAAACATATTCCAAGCATTTTACTTACTTGAAGATGAATCCAGTCCAGTAAATCAACGGGATGTTGCTTGATCAGAAAGTTGTAGGATGTGTCACTTCTTGACTTAAGGGTGGGCTTTGTATACAAATCCTGGATCCAATTACATGGTGGGATTAAAATGTAGGACCCACAGATCATATTGATGTGGTTGTATAAACAAACAAACAATAAAAAAAAGACAAAAGGGGTTTTGGGGAATAACCACAATTGTTGTAATTCTGAAACAGTGGGTCTTACAGGGGTAAGTAAGATTAAAATTTCTTTATAAAAGAAAATTTACAATGTTTTGTGTTTTTGCCTACATAGGAAAACAAACGGCCGTCAAAAGAAGCTGGACCCCAGACGAGTGTGCTGCAGTGGACAAACATTTGAGGAGATTTATTGTAATGAATCAAGTTCCTGGTAAAGAAGAGTGTCAGCGCTGTATTACTGCAGAACCTCAAGCTCTCAGAAACAGAGACTGGAATGCAGTTAAATTTTATGTTAAAAATCGCATTACAGCCCTGAGAAGAAAAGTCTAGTGTGAAAGCACCTAATGGAACTGAGGTAAAACCAAAACATTAGAGGTAGGATCTTAAAGTGTTTTGTCTTTGGTTGTGTTCTGTTGTAACCTTTTTGTTGTTGTTGTAGGGGTTTGCTCAGGTTTTATGGATGTCCAGTGGCCTACAAATATACACATTTCACAGTTCTTATTTCATTTTATTGTTAATTTGATGGATGTAGGATGGATGTTGGTTGTGTGGATGTTGGATGGATATTGAATAGATGTTTGATAGATGGATGGATGTAGGATAGATAATGGATGTTAGATGGATGTAGGGTAGATGATGGCTGGATGGATGTTGGATGGATAGATGTTTGATGGATGTAGGGTAGATGATGGATGGATGGATGGATGGATGGATGGATGGATGGTAGATGTTGGATGGATGTAGGGTAGATGTTGGAAGGATGTAGGGTAGATGATGGCTGGATGGATGTTGGATGGATGGATGGATGGATGTTGGATGGATGTAGGGAAGATGATGGCTGGATGGATGTAGGGTAGATGATGGCTGGATGGATGTAGGGTAGATGATGGCTGGATGTTGGATGGATGTAGGGTAGATGTTGGATGGATGGATGTTGGATGGATGTAGGGTAGATGTTGGATGGATGGATGTTGGATGGATGTAGGGTAGATGTTGGATGGATGGATGTTGGATGGATGTAGGGTAGATGTTGGATGGATGGATGTTGGATGGATGTAGGGTAGATGTTGGATGGATGGATGTTGGATGGATGTAGGGTAGATGATGGCTGGATGGATGTAGGGTAGATGATGGCTGCATGGATGTAGGGTAGATGATGGCTGGATGGATGTTGGATGGATGGATGGATGTTGGATGGATGTAGGGAAGATGATGGCTGGATGGATGTAGGGTAGATGATGGCTGGATGGATGTAGGGTAGATGATGGCTGGATGGATGTAGGGAAGATGATGGCTGGATGGATGTTGGATGGATGGATGGATGTTGGATGGATGTAGGGAAGATGATGGCTGGATGGATGTAGGGTAGATGATGGCTGGATGGATGTAGGGTAGATGATGGCTGGATGGATGTAGGGTAGATGATGGCTGGATGGATGTAGGGAAGATGATGGCTGGATGGATGTAGGGTAGATGATGGCTGGATGGATGTTGGATGGATGGATG